>NC_142065.1:23158753-23487086 GCF_059756535.1 Pantherophis guttatus | reverse complement strand
TATTGCACATAACAAACTCAGGATTTGAGATGGTATAGCATTATTATTTTCAACATTCCCTTTCTGTAGCTTACTTTCCAGCGAGGCAAGCAGTCACTAGGCTTCCAGTGGCCTCCTAATTTGATAGTAGGGTCTTGAGAAAAAAACTGGTGGATCTCATCCATACTGATTTCACTCATATTTACATCAATTGGCCCCTCTGTGTATGTAAAAAAGAGAAAATGAGAAGCAGGAAGCACAGCTCAAAAAATACATTTTGCAATATCTCACCATATTATGCATTTTGTTGTTATACTACTGTTATTGTTATCTTGCAATCAGTTGTAATTTTCAGAATTAACTCCCCCCCTTTACTATTTTAATCAAAGTTCTAAGCCAATAAATTTACCTAAACCTACAGATTATCAGGAGATATCATGCCCTTGCAAATAAAATTTGAAGGATTACTTACTACTTCAGCTTCAACCGCAACAATACACAAGCAAATAATAGATACAAACTCAAGGTAAACTGTTCCAAACTCGATTGCAGAAAATATTTCTTCAGTAACAGAGTGGTCAATGCCTGGAATGCACTACCTGACTATGTGGTTTCTTCCCCAAACCCCGAAACTTTAACCTTAAACTGTCTACTGTTGACCTCACCCTATTCCTAAGAGGTCTGTAAGGGGTGTGCATAAGTGCACCAGCATGCCTACAGCCCCTGTCCTAATGTCCCTTTTTACTTACTCTTTTCATGTATTCAAATTATGTTTATACTTTTACCTGTTAACTTATATATGCTTGAAAAATAAACTTATGATTATGATTATCGTAGATTATTTATGGTACAAGAATTAGATAATATAAGAAATAGAAGCCTCTTACATTCAAGGAGTACTTGGGTACTACAGATAGTCTCCATGTTACAATTGTAATGGAGCCTGCCTATTACAGTAATAGGTCAATGACATCGTTAAGCAAGGCACATGCTCTTGCTCAATGATTGCTGGCTTGCCTTCCGAGGAGCAGGCGATTACATGGATCTTCAAAGAAAGGGACAATATGTGCAGAACTGGGCCAGAGAAAAAAAACTCGCATACCAATGATCAGAGCTTTTTTTCTCTCGCCCAGAATGCTGGCTCTCCTCCCTGCCATGTGCTAGAAAGTTAAAAAGTCTCAGGGCAGGGAGAGGAGGCGGTGTGCTGTATGGAGAAGCAAAACACTCCCAAGCTTCATTTCTCCATGCAGTGCACTGTTGTTCAAAGAAATGAAGTGGCTTGCAACCTTTCTGGATGGTTTCCCTGTTGGCTTTCTGAGGAAGCCAGCACAGAAGATTGCAAACGGTGGTCACATGATTGTGGAGAGCATGGTAACCTGTTGTAAGTGGTTTGCCAAGAGCCCAGATCATAATCATTTGATCATGGAGGTGATGCAACAGCCATAACTTTGAGCATCGGTCAAAAGTCTCTGAATAGAATAGAATAGAATAGAATAGAATAGAATAGAATAGAATAGAATAGAATAGAATAGAATAGAATAGAATAGAATAGAATAGAATAGAACAGAACAGAATTCTTTATTGGCCAAGTGTGACTGGACAGATAACAAAGCTCTCAGCTCATGCACTATTTAGCACCATTGTAATTTTTTGTTCAGATTGCTGAACAAATGGTTATTAAGTTGATGATTACTGTGTGTACTGTATACTTCATTTGGAAAAACAACCAAATACAAGCTGTTACTTCCAGATGAGTAACATGTAACAGCATCGCACTCTTATTGTAGTGCTGAGTATGAAGAAAGGAAGCATATAAACTCCACATAAAACAAATTTGTGTACTTGGATTTGCCAAACTTGCTGGACAGCAATTGCTACTTATGATGAGTGACAGTAATTTTACTAGGACTCATTATCCTTCACCGATATAATCATGCTCACCAACCAAGACAAATTTATTCCCAAATTTAGAGCACAGAAACTCAGTAAACACTACTGAAGCATGAATCTTTCAAGTATGTGCACTTATAATGCTTCCTTGGATATACCAGCCTTTAGAAACAGTCGACGGAACTCAACATTTTAGGATAATCCTGTTTAAGGTTCCGGCCATATGCTTCAGGCAATTACAGGCAGTCCTCAATTAATGAAGGTAACTGGGACTGGAATTTCTGTCACTAAGCAATGTGGCACATAGAGCAACAACACATAACCGCACTGCTAAACAATGGAAATTTTAGCACTTTTGATTGTCATTTTTAAGCAAATCCAGTGCCAGTCTTAAGTGCAAAGTCACATGGTTGCCACTTGTGACACCTGCAGGCCTCCCCATTGACTTTGCTTGTAGAAAGTCAACAAAAGTTACAAATGGTGATCACATGACTGCAGGGACATTAATCATCATAAACAATGGCAGCCAGTCCTATGTGTGGTCTACCTGCAATGCCTGAAATGTATGGCCTGAACCTTGACATAAGTTTGAACAGTCATTAACAAACAGATATTAAGCTTGAATGACCTATATTCTTTTAGGTGTTCCTGTATCACCTTTATGAATATCTAAGAAGAGTCTCCATGTGCCAATAGAGGATAATAAAACATTTTTGATGACTATAAACTACCGTATTTTTCAGAGTATAAGATGCACCTTCTTTCCCCCTAAAAGGGGGTGAAAATTTAGGTGCGTCTTATACACCGAATGTAGCCCTGCCTACCCACTGGCCCCCACCCTTTGGCCTGCGCCTCGCAGCAGTTACCTCCTTGCAAGCAAACAGCAAGAAAATACAGCTCCTTTCAGCTTCGGCATAGGCTAATTAGCACAAGTTGATTAGGTCAGCCTCCCGACTCTCAGCTGATTTGCTATCAGCTGTTTTGTGCAGGGTTAGGGTTAGGGTTATTTTTTAAAAAAAATAGATGAGGAATAAATATGGCAAAAAGGAAATATAAAAATTAAACACTGTTTAAATTTGTGAACCAGCCAAATACTCTGTTCAAAGAAAATACATTGTATGTTTGTATGTGTGTTTGTCTAAAAAAAAAAAAAAACTTAAAAAAAAAAAAGAAAACCAAAAAAGGTGCGTCTTATACTCCAAAAAATACGGTACTTTTCAATATGAGAGTAGTTCCAATCTATACATGATAAATAATGTGGTAAAGAGTCTCTATTTTTCCCTCATCCCAGAGTTGAGAAAATCTGGACATGAATGAACTAAGCAGATTTTATTAATAGATTATTCATTAATAAACAAAATAATGTCTGGACCATGTAAAGCCATGAAGGGATGCTTTGCTCAAGAAATATTCAATGGAACATCCTCTTTGAATCTATTTTGCAAAGCAATAGAACCTGCTCCCTTTCTATGAACAAAATAATTATCTTTCTTCACTTGGTGCCAATTCAATGGTTTATTCAGCATTTCAAGAAGTGGCTTCTGTACAGTCTGGAGGCATTAGCTGAAGCCTTGATGCACTATAAAGCAATTCAAGGAAGTAAGCAGTGGTTTCTTCCATGATATAAATTTAGTTCAGCAATCTACTTACACATGAATAATTAATTCTAGGTTAAACAAATTTAATTCAGATTCAATTAAAAATGCAAAATATATGGAGCAACACTGAAATAAATAAGGTTTCAGAGAATTTATTTCTGGCTGGAA
The DNA here is from genome assembly GCF_059756535.1 of Pantherophis guttatus. NCBI lineage: Eukaryota > Metazoa > Chordata > Lepidosauria > Squamata > Colubridae > Pantherophis > Pantherophis guttatus. The sequence goes on along the minus strand of NC_142065.1, from coordinate 23,483,451 downwards.
TATGACCTTATATATGTGAACATATAACTAGAAAGGGAGAAGAGTTATTATGTAAATCGTAATAAAACTTACTCATAGAAGGAAGCCTCTCAGGGCAAGTATGATTTGGAAAATAAGTAAAATCTTCAGGAAGGAAAGTTGTTGTTTGCAGAAAGTTTTCACTGTGATTCAAATCAAGAGGATAATCTGCTGAAAGAATGAGAAAACAAGACTGCCATTCAAAAGTATTTCATTATTTACTATTGCTAGCCAAGTCATTCAGTTTATTTCTTAATATCTTTAGTATTATGCAACATGGACAATAACTTTCATGATTTTATCAATAGGAAATGAAATTTTCTCCCAAAAAAAATAAAGAAAAGAAATTCCAGAGTTAATGCATTAAATATCTATAAAGCCAGTAAGACACTGATAGTTGCATCAATACATAATTTTGTTTATTTTATTCATTTGATGAATTCCTAATGTTTATTTTAGGGCTTGCCATGTTGTGCTCATATTTTATATGTCAGCAGCACCATGAAAGCAACATTTGGATTTTATTATGTAAAATGGAAAGCAGCAGCAGACAGAATTATGGAAACCAGGGTGGATTTGATTTAAATCAAGTTGATTTAAATCACAATTTAAATCATGATTTAAATCACTAGTAAAAAGGCTTGATTTAAATCAACTCGATTTAAATCATAATTTTTAAAGAGCAGCTGACATCTCTATTCTGGCAGCGGCTCCTCCTCTGACCTGCTGTTGACTCACCAACAGTCCTAATATTGCAGAATATACAGCCTCATGCTACATAACTAAGGTCCATTTCATGCTGATTAAGCTAAATTATTAATGTATCTTAAGTAGAAAACTATCTTTAGATAGATTTTTACTCCCAAAGCATTTTATTAAAATAAATTTGATTAAAAATAAAAAAAATCCGATTTAAATAAAAAAAATCTGATTTTTTTGATTTTTTTAAAAAAAACATTGATTTTTATCCACCCTGATGGAAACCTAATTCATCCGAAGTATCTGATAGTAGCTACAATATTAACTGACCTACCTCTTTTGATAAAGAAGACATTCTCCTTTCAAACCAGATTTTTATTAAGAAAAAGTATTTTAGTTCATTAATATAGCACCTGCACAATGTATTTAATCCCTGATGTTTCCAAATAGGGCTGGAAAAAACTCTAACATCTTGGACAGGCACTGTACAGTATTCTGAACTAGACAAAATTATCAAACATAATAAGACCGTTTCTTTATGTTTCTGACTGCATGTTTAAAAGAGTCTGTAATGCATCAACACAAATGAAAGTCAAACAAATAATCTACCCACTCTTGCATTAGCTACAGTATACTTTTAAGACCTTAACTCTAATTTAAGAGGAACAGGTTGATCCTCAGGATCAACGACACATTTTCCCACTTCTAATATCAATTGATTAGATATTTAATCTGGGCCCATTTCAATTTATATGTTACAATATATTTTTATGATTAATTTATTTCATTTTCAATAGCATATACCAATTACTTTGCAAGACCCTGTGCAAGTAAAACATAAAAATAATATCATAACCAAACCAGTTATCAAATCAAAACTAAGAGGGATGTTTATCTTTTCAACAACTTCAATCTATCTGCTGAAGAGCAAACAAAACAGAATGGTCTTCACTTGCTTCCAAAACATAAAATCCTCTTCACTTCAGAAGGAAGAGAATTCCAATGATCCAGGAAAGACTGGCTCTATGTTGTTGACAAATGTGAACAAATTTTCCAGCTAGCTGCAGTTATTTACATAACTGTTTTTAAAATGCCCTATGACGTAAAATGCCTTATGTTTCCTAGCACTGAAGATGAATATTTTTTGTTCTAACCTAACATATCAAATCTATGAAGACATGCAGACTAAAGTACAATAAAAATATTCTAATTATTTTTTTTCCAAAATTTCGATTGTCCTTTATTTTTTCAACAAGGTCACAGTGTTAAAGAGTTTAGCTATCAGAATGTGTAATAATTGCAGCAGCGTGCTCATATTTCACCGTGAAGGAGGCCAACATGAGACTGAAATTACAATACAAGGCACTCCATTAGTATCTATATTACCAAGGTTATTGTGCTTACAAGGTTATTGTGCTACCATCATATATTTTTATCAATAACAAACCACTAATTCCTTTTTTTCTGCTTATCTTAATTTTTATAGCAACTACACTTTGTACAGATCTGAAGAATGCATATTTAGACAACTAGAATTTCAACTCGTGAATTTAATTTAATTTAATTTTTTCAAACACGATCAAAGCGACCAGCGTCCCAGCCGGGAAACGCCAAAGCCATGCAGCGCTGATTTTGTTGTATTTCTTTAAAAAAACTATCAAAGACAGCTGGCGTCCCAGCCGGGAAGCGCTGAAGCCGTGCAGGGCTTCTTTGTATCTATTTTTAAAAAAACGCAACCCTCCGAATTAAATTTCAGCTGAAATCTTTAACTTTTAAGGCAAAATTGACAGTTTGTATCTAAGAACAAAAGGCACACCAGTCTAATCACCTGTGACTGAGTGAAAAGACTGGACATGCGCAGATGGAAGGGGCGTGACCAGGCTGTAGAGGAAGTTTGAATGGCACTCAGTCAGTCCGATGACGGTGGAACCTTCCCAATCGGTGGAATATCGGAGCAGCGAGGGAGGAAAATGCTCATTTTTTAATTTTATCATTTCACTTCTAATAAAACTATTGTGGCTTTCTTATAAATGAGTCTGTTAATGTTCATGTGACAATATGCTGATTTTCATGAGAAAATTACAGGCAAAAATAAAGAAGATTGTGAATGAGTTCAGAGGCTGCATAGCCCCTCTAAATACAATGAGATACTAAGGCATACAATAAGGCATTTGATAAAGTAGACCATAACCTCTACTAGATAAAATAGAAAAATGTGGGTTAGACAGCATCACTACCAGATGGATTTGTAACTGGCTGACCAACGGCACTCAATAGTCCTCAATGGAACTGCATCTTCATGGAGGGAAGTATGCAGTGGAGTACCCCAAGGCTCTGTTTTAGGCCCAGTACTCTTCAACATCTTCATCAATGGCTTGGATGAGGAGATAGATGGGGAGCTCATCAAATAGCCAACACTCTGGAAGATTGGCTTAAGATACAGAAGGATCTTGAGTGACTTGAACATTGGGCACTATCTAACAAAATGAAATTCAGTGATGAAAAATGTAAGGTTCTACATTTAGGCAAGAAAAACAAAATGCGCAGGTACCGTATATGTGGTACCTTGCTTAATAACAGTAATTGTGAGAGGGATCTTGAAGTCCTAGTGGACAACAATTTAAATATGAGCCAGCATTGTATAGCAGCTGCCAAAAAAGTTAACAGTTCTAGGCAGCATAAACAGAGGGATAGAATCAAGATCACGTGAAGTGTTAATATCACTTTATAATGCCTTGGTAAGGCCACACTTGGAATACTGCAACCAGTTTTGGTCTCCATGATGTAAAAAAGATGTTGATTCTCTAGAAAGAATGCAGAGAAGACCAACAAAAATGATTAGGGGACTGGAGGCTATAACATATGAAGAACAGTTGCAGGAACTGGGTATGTCTAGTTTAATGAAAAGAAGGACCAGGGGAGACATGGTAGCAGTGTTTCAATATCTGCCACAAAGAAGAGGGAGTCAAGCTATTCTCCGAAACATCTGCAGGCAGGACAAGAAGCAATGGGTGGAAACTATTCAAGGAGAGAAGCAACTTAGAACTAAGGAGAAATTTACTGACAGTTAGAACAATTAACCAGTGGAACAACTTGCCTCCTGAAGTTGTGAATTCTCCAACATTGGAAGTTTTAAAAAAGAGATTGGACAACCATTTGTCTGAAATGGTATAGGGTTTCCTGACTGAGCAGTGGGTTGACTTAGAAGACCTCCAAGGTCCCTTCCAACTATTCTATTCCTATTCCTATTCCTATTCTATTCTGTCCAGAGTAAATATATGAGATATAAATTCAAATCTCCAATTATTTTTTTTTGGTGAATTAACTGCTATAAAGCCTTAAATTAATTTCAAAGTTGTCTAAGGTAAACGTAAAATAATTAAGAACTGCAAAATTCTTTATGTATTGTAAAATTATTAGGAAGGAAAGAATGGAGAATAAATTAAAATAAAAGCGGTGAAGACCTAGCTTTTCCGGCAGGCCTGGGGCCGTTGATCTCGCTCTTGTGATCTGACGAGATCTGGCCATGAATGGCGTGAATGAGTTTTTAATGTTTTTAATTTTTCAATGTTTTTTTAATAATTATTTTTTAAAATGTATTGTGAGCCGCCCTGAGTCTTCGGAGAGGGGTGGCATATAAATTTAATTAATTAATTTAAATTAAATTAAAATTATTTTGCTGGTACTATTGTATTATCAGCAGTAAAAGCAGCAAAAGTACATAAATTAAGATGCTCTTTCCATAGATACCTTAAAACCTTTCTTTCATATAGGATAGGATAGGATAGGATAGGATAGGATAGGATAGGATAGGATAGGATAGGATAGGATAGGATAGGATAGGATAGGGATAGGGATAGGGATAGGGATAGGGATAGGGATAGGGATAGGGATAGGGATAGGATAGGATAGAATTTTATTGGCCAAGTGTGATTGGACACACAAGGAATTTGTTTTGGTGCATATGCTCTCAGTGTACATAAAAAGATACATTCGTCAAGAATCATAAGGTACAACACTTAATGATAGTCATAGGGTACAAATAAACAATCAGGAAACAATATCAATATAAATCATAAGGATAAAAGCAACAAAATTACAGGCATACAGTCATAAGTGGAAGGAGATGGGTGATGGGAATGATGAGAAGATTAATAGTAGTGCAGACTTAGTAAATAGTTCGACAGTGTTGAGGGAATTATTTGTTTAGCAGAATGATGGCATTTGGGAAAAAACTGTTCTGGTGTCTAGTTGTTCTGGTGTGCAGTGCTCTATAGCGTTGTTTTGAGGGTAGGAGTTGAAATAGTTTATGTCCAGGATGCGAGAGGTCTGTAAATATTTTCACAGCCCTCTTTTTGACTTGTGCAGTATACAGGTCCTCAATGGAAGGCAGGTTGGTAGCAATATAGAAACTGTGACTGCGCCCTTAATGTAAGTTTTATCATTTTAAATTTCAGCTGGAACAAGGGAACTACTGAAAGGAAATTGATTCAAACAGATGAAAGATACAATTTGAATGGTGTATCCTAGCAATACATTTGGCAGTTCTTTTACTGCAAATCAACTTGCAGTTTTTCTAACTAATTCAGGAAAATACTTTAAGAAATGGAGACATATTTAAACAGGAAGCTACAGCAGGAAACAAGAGCAGAAAAGTGCTCCAGCAGTACAAAACTAGGAGATTCTCAGACATCCAGGTCATGGTTGTCCCAAAGGTGCTTTTTAAAACTTTTTCTGATGCATCATTCTCTCTAGTCAAGCCATTATATTATATTATTTATAGTAGCATTACAGATATAACCAGATGTTTTTAATATTTTAATATTCAGTTTGATTTTAAAGTCCTTGCTTCATGCTAAAACAGTAATTTTATGTGTTTTATATCTTTCCTGTATACTACTGTTTTCCTGTTTCTCTTTTTTTTTACATTAGCATTTATGTAATTTTACCCAGAGAATGTGACTATTGAAATACTGGAATTTGGAAGTTGGGTTAGAGGTAAAAACTTAGTGTTCAAGCAGTGTTGAAAATGAAATTCAAAAATTAAAACAAAGCACTCTTTTTAAAACTATTTAAGTATATGATTTTTATGGCTTCCCATATAATTGGATTATGATCTGATAATGATCTACCCACATAACTAAAGGCTGGAACAAGGTACTATGCATAACAAATTGGTTGTGCTAAATATAAACATCTACATTTCCAAAGTTGGTTACTACTGAAACGGAAAATTTCCTACACTTTATATCAGGGATCTCATAATCACACCATCTAAGCCAGTTGAAAAGCAAGAAACACTAAACAAGCCAGGACTTTTGCTGCTCTTATTAAATAGCTGAAACCAATGTTAATTTTCAAAGAAATGGTGTCTTCCACTTTGGTTTATCAGCTGCACTTCTACTTCTAAAGCAATTATCAAAGACATCTGGTTATATGTCTAGATCCATTTCCGTCAGGATTCAGAACCTAAAGGACAGAAACTGCATGGATTGTACTTTTGGATGACCTCTGACATGACAGGATAGGGATAGTGCATCCATCCTTGCCATACAGGACCCCTCAATGGCTTTCAATACCATTGACCATGATATTCTTCTGGATTGGCTGAGAGGATTGGAAATGAGCAGCATGGGAGAAACCGGAAGCATCACGGCGATACTGGTTGGGAAATAGCGAAGCTCTGTGAGCTTCGCGAAAACCCAAACTGACAAACTGCTGTCTGGCGGTCTTCAGACCGGATCTCTCTTGTAGGTACGGGGGAGAGAGAGAGGCACCTAGGAAGACCAAGAGGAACAGGCAAGTTTCCTTGAAAGGTCAGAGGCAGCTCTTTGACCCGGTGGTGGGGATGGCGGCCATTGAAACAGCCGTATAAACTGGGGCAACCGGATTAAGAATTGAGCAGGAGCGGTGATGAAATGGAGTATTGTTACCAAATGAGTGATTGGCCAACTCATAGGTAAGAAGAAAAAATTTTTAAACTTTAAAAGAGGTCCCAATCTGAAATAAGCGGCTAATTCGCATCCGGGAATTTAAAGCGAAGGGGAAAAAAATAAAAAGGAACTTTAAAAACGAAATCCCTAAAAGGAGAACTAACCACCTGGATTTAAATTGGACTTGGAAGAAATTAAAAATAATATAAAGAAAAGGAAATTGAGAGAAAGCATTTATTTAATGCTTTCAACAAAAGGAACTAATTGAAGAACAGGAAGCACTACTTTTGTGGATTTACAATTGATACTTTTGCCTGGGGATTTGTGGATTAAAGAGAGTCATCTGCTGGTGGAAAAGAAATATTGCACTTAAATCAGCGTGAGAAGCCGCATGAGGAGTATTTGTTTAAACAGCTGCAGTAAGATTACAAAAAGAAGTTGAAAGAATAAAATCTCGAACTGGGAAGGCTTAAAGGACTATCTGAATTGAATTTATTTGGAAAGAAGAAAGGAAAAAAAGGATATCAAATGGACTTGAATTCAAACTATATATAAGTTAAAATAAAAATAAATTTAAAAACTATTTCTTCTTAAATTGAAAATATGGAAAATTGGGAGCACGAGTATGAGGAGTTGACGGAGATGTTGCAAAAAGTGCGAGAAGCGTTTAAGGGAAACAAAGAAGCAGAAGATTGGATAGAATATAAAAAGAAAGAAAGAAAGAGAAAAGATAAATGAGAAGCAAGAATATAATGTTGGAAAGAAAATAATTGGAAGGAAAAAATATAGATGATCACACTAAGATTAACACTGATAAAATAAAAATAGATAGGGGGTAATATCTCTCAAAAAAGAAGAAAAGAGAAGGAAATGGGAAAAGAGTAACATGGAGAACTAAAAGGATAATAAAGTTAAAAATTAGAGAAAAGATGCAAGAAGGAGGTTACAATAAACACAAAAAGAAGAAGAGGAAGAAAGAAATAAGTGAATGGGAGAAAGGGGAGAAAATATTAAGAAGTGGAATTCAGGAGAGTTTAAAAGAAAATGGTTAAAAGGGGAAAGAAAAAATGTAGTAGAAAGGAATCAAAGCAGTAATATGTTGATTTAAGGGAATGGCATTAGTAGTAGAAGTTGTATGTAAGAAATAAATTGGAATAAATATATAGATTACTGTAAAAGGGAATCTTACTTGAAATTAAGACATAAAATTGAAATGAAAGTAAAGAAATGTGTGCTAAAGATTGAAAAAAACAAAGGAAATTGAAAGTAAGAAATGAAATTGAAATGTTAAATAAATGATGTAACAAAATGTTGTAAGTAGACCAGCAGATACAGAATGGTTTATATGTAAAAATAGCTGGAAGTAATTGAAATATTAGGAAAAGAGAAAAATAACTACTGAAATGGAAATAAGAGGTGGAAAGTTAATTAAGTTGAAAGATTTTAAGGTAAAGATGAAATAGGTTGAAATACAATGTTAAGAATTTTTTAAAATGATGGGAATCTTGAGGGATATATGCAATAAAGGGAGAGAAAAACGGGGATGCCTGGATACCATAGAAAAAAAAGCACTGAATTGAAAATAAATACAGCACTAGAGAGAGATAGAAGGCCTAGGGAGATTGAAGGAAGGGAGGAGGAGGAGAGAGGAACAGAAGAAAGGGAAGAGGAGGGGAAGAAAGGAAAGGGGAATAAGAGTAGGAGAGAAGGTTAGATGGGGGGAGGAAAGGAGGAGGGGGAGAAAGGAAAGGGAAATAGAGAAGGAATAGGAGAGAAGGGAAGAAGAAGGTAGAAAGGATAAAAGAAGGGAGGGAGAGGAAGAGGAAGAGAAGAAAGATTGCTGTAAAACGAAAAAGATGAAATGGAAGAAAGGCATCCCCGAACATGTTTAAATATATTAAGATAAAGAATGAATTATTTAAAAAAAAATAAAGGAGAATGTATATGATTAAGAATGGAAAAAATAGAATTTGAGGGTGAAAGAAGATACTATTTATAGAAATAAGAATAGAAAAATTAAGATTGGATTAACAAATATAGAAAAAGAACACTTTGGCAGAAACTGTAATTAAGTCAAATATACTTGGATATGATAAATTGTATATATGATATGATATGATATATATATGATATGATATGATATGGTCAATACTCTGTTTCAAAAAATATGTGGGTGTGTATTGGGGGCGAATTAATAAAACTTGTCAAAAAAAAAAAAGGAAATGAGCAGCATGGTGCTTTCTTGATTCATCTCCTTCCTTTAGGACCAATTGCACTTAGTGATGATTGGCGAGGAGAGCTCTCTCCCCCACTGTGCAATGGCACAGGATTCGGTGCTTTGTCCTTTCCTTCTTATCATCGACATGAGACCCCTGTGTGAACTCATTTGTGGCTATGGGGTGAGGAATCATCAGCATTCTGAGATACTCAAATATAAATCTCCACCTCTAGTGAGTAAGAGGATTGCCCTTGAAGAGTATCCAGAAGCTTCAGCTAATACAAAATGCAGTAGCGTGGGCGGTTATGTGCACTCCTGGAACAGAACATATTCTACCTCTGCTCCGTGATCTGCACTGGCTGCCAGTTTGCTTCCAGGTCCAATTCAAGGTGTTGGAATAACCCTTCATGACACGGAGTTGTGATATATGTTGGACTATCTCTATATCAGCCTGCCCTATTAGATCTAGCAGTGAGGTCATGTTGCAGATCCCACCAATTGGAGAACTACATTTGATAGGTCCCAGGAGATGTGCCTTCTCTGTCTAGCTAGCTTAAGTAACATCCTTTCCTCCGAAATTAGATTACCTATTTCCCTTCTGATATTCCGAAAGGCCCTGATGACATATGATAGCAATCCTTATTTACCCCATTTCTCACAAAACATACCAGAGTCATTTCCAGTGCTGTTCCTCTTGGCATAGGCACTGCGGACCACCTGTTCATAAACCTGCGCTCCTATCGTTCTCATATTTTCACGAATCATGATACCTTGGGCTTGCATCATGAAGAGATAGGTGTTCACTGCAAGAAAACAAAGATAAGACTAGTTATAGCCTTCTATTTTAGAAACCGCTCTTCCTTTTTACCAATATTTTAGAAAGTTATCAATTTAAGTATTTTAAAATAAATTTAACATAAATATATTTACTTATATTCTAGTAATACAATTCTAGAAATTTACTGTATATTCCAAATCATCCCAGAACAAAAGAATACTAAGAAACATAGACATTATTTTGTTATATTCAGTTCCCATCTTTTCTTCTCCTGTTTGTTTAATTTTATAATCTGAACCTGTGGGATAGTTTCAGCTGCGTTGCACTAATTAATCTAAATTTACTAAGTGACTTTCCATAGTTGAAGGACATGAATCTTTTGCATATGATGTCTACTCATTCCCTACTTAATACAATTGATATAGCTGCTTCAGTTCTCTACCTTAAAATTTCTATTTATTACTTCTGAAATCCAGAGAGATAACTTTTATTTTAATAAGATAACTTACATTTTACAAAAACAATCTTTTTACCACCTTCTAGTTTGGATATATATAAAAAGTAAAAGCAAATGTAAAAGCAATCAGATTTGAGGAAGGTGGGCTAATAGCATGAACGCATTAGTATTAACTTGATAACATGTACAGTACTAAGTATGTTAAGTTTGAACTCTTTTGAACTTTCTAGAAATATTTCTCACTTAAATTATAAAGAGGCATTGTGATCTTGAAAGATGCCCATTTTGAAGTTAGAACTCTTTCTGCAAAAATTATTATTGAAGTTCTAGAAAATGATTATTGAACATAAAAGAGGCTAAGATGGTAAAAAACATTAACAGAGGGAAATAGAGAAATGAGAACTTAAACAAGATCAAAATACTGAAAAGAGGTCAGAGCATAGAATAATATAGGAACCTGAACTCAGCTATTTGGTTCAGTAACATTCTGCATGTCAAGAGCTTGTTATGCTTGGTAATAAAGGCTGACATATGCTGGTATCAGGAAGCTCTAAATCTCAATATTTATCACCTTATTTGTACAGATAGAAATAAAGTTAGGCTATTTGAGCTACTGCCCCTTTATTCAATTACATTTTCTAAAGTACAGAAAGCCGAACTCAGAAAAAAATGAACCAAATATTCCAATTCTTACACCAACATTATGGAAACAGTAATTACATTAAGCAAAACAAAAGGACAATTCTATGCAAGAGATCCACGGCTACAGAGATCCCTGTTGTATTTTGAGCTTTGACAGGTCAGCAAAAGGTAACTTTAAATATTATAATTAGAAACGCAAAACTATAATCTAGGTCACATTACAAACATAGACATTCTTTCTACCTTTTTTTAAAAAAGTCTTCCAGTATTCTTGACTTAAACTCCACCTCCACCCCAAACTATGAGTAAGCCATCTCTCATAAAACACTGTCTTTCTTACCTTTAATCAATGTCAGATGGATCCTCCAACCTTTCCCTAGGGCAGCCCTTCAATACAGACTCCGTGGCAATTTAGCTGAGATATTTCATTTCTTTTCACAAGAGAAGGGGCATTCTACTTACCTGAACGTTTCTTCTATGTGCGCTGCAGGTGAGTCCAAGCAATGGGTTCAATTTGTCTGATTGGCCAGATACCGAATTGCAAAATCTTTTTGTCTCCTCCTTCCGGCCGAGCCTCAGTTTTTTCAATGAACTTCAGATCTGGAGAAGACATAGTCCATGTGATGACCAACCACTCCTGGACCCCGGATCATACCAGAACCAGGATGGGATTGGACTCACCTGCAGCGCACATAGAAAGAATGTTCAGCCCCTTCTCCTGTGCATTGCTTGGTAAATCCAAGCAATGGGATATACCCAAGCTAATTTGATGTTGGGCAGGAGAGAGATCGGTCCAGGGTCCCCTCGGCCAGCAGGACTCACTGCAACACTCGTCTCCCAAACGCTACCTGCGAGGAAGCAAAAATGTCCAACTTGTAATTTCTCACAAAAGGAGAAGGGGAAGCCCACATGGCTGCCCTGCAGATCTCCAGGAGAGTGGAGTGTGCCGTGATGCATCATGGAGCAGGTCGAGCTTGATCCTCATAGGCTAGTGCTGTGATGACGACCCTATGGCACGGGTGCCACAAGTGGCACACAGAGCCATCTCTGTGGGCACGCGAGCTGTCACCCTAAATCAACTTCACCGCACATGTGCGCATGCCTCCCGCCGGCCAGCTGACTGGTCTGTGGAGATGCGTGCGCACGTAGGGGGAGACTGGGCGGGAGGGTCATGCACACATGTGCAGGGGACAAGGGGGGTCATGCACGCATGCACAGGGGGCTGGGGGGATGTGGCACACCCCCCATGCCCCATTTTGGGCCTAGCAGGCCTCCCTAAAGCCTTCTGGGACCAAATATGGGCCCGGGGGGGCGCACACATGGGGCGGGGGAGCACAGGGTTGGGGGCGGGGGAGTCATGAATGCATGCACAGGGGGGAGGGGAAACACGGAGGCGTATGTGTATGCATAGGGGATGGGGCATGCAGGAGGCATTGCATTCTGGGTGTGGGCACGCACGCGCGTACTGTCGCACACACAAGTGCGCTTTTCGCACCCGAGGAAAAAAAGGTTAGCCATCACTGGGCTAGCGCAATACAAGCCTTTAGCCAGCGTCCAATGGTGGAAGATGACACTTTCTTGCCCATTGACCTGGGCTGAAAAGAAACAAACTTCTGTACATCTGAAGGAAGCAGTCCGCTTGGTGTATTTCCGCAGAGCCCTACGGACATCTAAGGTATGCCAGTGTCTCTCATGGGATGCCTGGGATTCGGGCAGAAGTCCAGTAGAATAACTTCCTGCGCTTGATGAAACCATGTATTAACTTTTGGACCAAATGTTGGGTCCAAATGGAGAATGACTCTATCCGGGTGAAAGATACACAAATCTGAATGCACCAAAAGAGTGCCAGTTCCAAAATTCTGCACGCAGATGTGATCGCAACTAGGAATGCAACCTTAAAGATGAAATGTCTGAGGCTGGCAGATCTCAAGAGCTTGAACGGGGATAGTATCAGAGCCTGCAATACTAGGAACAGGTCCCAAATTGGGTATCTGTGAACCGTCGGGGGTAAAAGGTTGGATACCCCTCTGAGGAAGGTACGTACCCTCGGGTGTTGAGAAAGTGGCACTGTTCCTTCCCCTGGCAGGGCGGTGGCCAAGGCAGCAACCTGTCTGTGAAGGGTATTTGTTGACAATCCTTTATCTAGACCAAGTTGCAAAAAGTCCAAAACTTGTGGAACTGTTGCCGATGTGGGAACTACTTTCCTTTTGGCACACCAGCGACAAAATGAAGTCCAAGAGGCCTTGAGGGAAGCCAGCATCGTGGAGATTACTCTGCTTGAAAATTTGTCTCTCCTGAGGATCTTCTGTTCAAGAGCCAAACAGCCAACTGCAGCCAATGAGGGTCCGGGTGGTACAGAGCCCCTTGGCTGAGGGATACCTCGTTCAGTGGCAGTTTCCATGGATGGCCGATGGACAGCGACATCAGATCCGCAAACCATGGCCTCCATGGCCTAGAGGTGCCACCAACAACACATCTGCTTCTTCCTCCAAGATCTTCCTGATGACCCGTGGAATTAGGGGTATCAGAGGAAACGCATACAACAGCCCGGCTGGCCATGGACAGCGAAGTGCGTTGACTCCATCGGCTGTTGGTGTCCGGAATCTGGAGAAAAACCTCAGGAGTTGAGCATTGTGCAGGCTGGCAAATAGATCCAGGACCGCAAGTCCGAATCGGTCCGTTATTTGGTGAAACAGGTCTGGGTGGAGTCTCCATTTGGACTGGTCTATTGTTGTTCTGCTCAACCAGTTCGCCTGGGTGTTGGAAATGCCGGAGATGTGTTTCGCTCTCAAGGACAGCAGATGTTGTTCCGTCCAGTGGCATAGGTCGTTGGCCTTGTGCATGAGGATTTTGGATCAAGATCCCCTGTCTGTTGACTTGCGCCTTGGCCATCACATTGTCCACCAAAAGAACATATTGGCCCGCCAAATCCAATTGAAAGTGACTAAGCGTCAGATTCGCCATCCTCAGTTCCAGCCCAGTTGATGTCGTTTTGCAAATCTTACTGAGACCATCGACCTTAGGCCACCTTGGATCTCAGGTGAGCCCCCCAGCCAAATAAGCTGGCGTCTGATGTCAGCACCTGTCTGGGAGGTTCTCGGAATAGACATCCCTCCTCCATGGCCGTCGATGTCCACCACGAAAGGGAATGAAGAACCTCTGCCTGGTGACTTTGATCTGGGATAGTGAATTGCTTTGGCCTGCTCTCTGACTGGGCAGGAAGAGCCATTGTAGGGCTCTTGAATGTAAACGAGCCCAAGGAACTATAGCTAGGCAAGATATCATTTCCCTAATAGTCGGGAGAGGAGCAGTAAGGGAACTAAGTCTAGGGACCTGATTTTTTTCACCATTTCCCTTATGCTTGGGACAGGAAGACCTGCGACGAGCAAGGGTCTATCACCGCTCCCAGATGAGTTAGTCAGGTAGATGGTGTCAATTGGCTTTTCTCCCAGTTCACAGAAAATCCGTGAGCCTGGAGGGTCAAGACCGTGATACGAAGGTCCTGTTGTTCCTGTTTGAGCGACGACTGAATTAGTATGTCGAGATAACACTCGCAGGCTCGCAGCTATTACATCTAGCAGTTTAGTAAAGATCCATGGTGCCGACGAAAGGCCGAAGGGCAGAGCCCTCTATTGTCAATGATGGCCTGCGTATGCAAATCTGAGGAACCTGTGGTGGGATGGCCTGATGGGGACATGGAGATAGGCCTCCTTCAGGTTGATTGACGTTAAAAAATCTCCCTGCCGTATGCAACCCAAGATAGTGTAAAGGGATTGCATTTTGAACCTCTTGTACTTTATATGTATATTTAGGTCTTTCAGGTTCATTATGGCCCTTTGGCTTCCTGAACGCTTGGGAATTAGACAGAGTATGGAATAAAATCCCAAGCCCCTTTGTCCCAGTGGCACAGGTTCTATTGCCTCGATGTCCTGCAGATGTTGAATCTCTGCTGCCGTCATGGCCCGCTTGGTGGGATCCTTGGAAACTGGACATTGTAAAAATCTCCAAGAGGGGTTGGAACAAAATTCTAGGGTGAGCCCAAGCTCTATCGTTTGAAGTGCCCAAGCATCGGTGGTGGTCTGTCTCCACTGGCTGGTGAACAGTCTTAACCTGCCTCCAATGGGGACCTGTGACTGTGAGTCACTTTGAGCGGCGGTAAGGCTGGTTACTGGCTCCCCTAAAGGGCCTTTTGGACTGCGGTTGGCGAACCCTGTCATTAAAGGCTGACCTGTCCTGAGCCCTGTCTCCACTGTGGGGATATTGCCTGTGGTACTGAGAGGCAGTAAGAGAAACCCGCCTCAGAGCCACGAAAGGGTTACCTACGATAAAGGGGGAGAATCTTCTGTCCGTCCTCTTGTAAGTGTGAGGGAGGACCTTACGCTTATCCTTTCCCTCTACTAGGATCGGAACTAGTACATCCTCATACAGATGACGTCCCTTAAAGGGGGCAGCTTCTAACCCCCATTTTGACTTCATGTCACCTTGCCACTGGCGTAGCCATAACAATCGCCGGGAGGTAACATTGGATGCCAAGGCCCTAGATGCGAACTTGGCCGCATTCAAAGTCGCATCAACTGAGTACTCAGTTGCAGCGATCAATTTGCTGATATCCTGTTGCAGCCTCTAGAGAAGCCCTGGCTTGCATCTGACTCAACCACAAAAGGGAAGTCCTAGAAAAGAAGGAAGCGGCTGTGGCCGATCTTATAGCCCAAGCAGCTACCTGGTGAGTTTTACGGGACGATAACTTAGCCTTTCTATCCTCAGTTTTCAACCCTTCTACAGCATCGGAAGGGAGAATTGCAGCAGAAGCTAATGTGGTAAGGGGAGCATCTACAGTTGGAACCTGGAGCAGATCCTCAAACTCCTGCTCCGCAGAATACATATGCTTATCCATGCCACTAGGGGCAGGAATAGAGGCAGGCTGATCCCGTTGTCTCTGCACCACATCTACAAAAAACTTAGGTCATAGAATGACCTCTTGTGCTGTGACCTGTTCTGTAAAAAGGCTAGCACAGGGATCCTGGGATTCAATGGGGTCCTCAGTAGAGCTCCCCATCCACCCCATATTGGCAGTAGCCTTGGCCTTAAGCAATAAAGTCTTAAACAGGGCAGGGCGGAAAACTCCAAAATATCCTGGTCTATCTGGAGAAACTCCTTCCTCCTCAGAGAGCTCTAAATCCCCCAATTCTTCATCTCGCTGTGAACTGATGGGGATGGGGAATGTTTATCATAATGCAATTGCTGAATGCAATTCAGGGACTGAATGCAAGGGCCCCAACAATCCCCTCTGGTTAAGTGCAGTATCAATGCCTTGGGCAATAGTCTGTGTAATGGCACTATACAATTCTGCAGAAATAACTTGTTCAGAACTGCTCTGAAGACGGATTCCTGCAGCTGCTGTGGGCGTAAACGTGGCAGATGGAGCAGAAGAGCTGGTGGCAGACCCTGATAATGCCCCTGAAGAAAAGGCTGAGGATCTTGATCATTTCCCCTCTGGAAAGGGGTATCCTGAGACTGCTGTGACTCTGGAATTAAAGTAGGAGACCAGTTTATCTGGTCATCTTGCACTGGCAATGGCAGAGGAGGAGCTAAAGTTAAGCTAGGCACAAGAATGCCCCCAGAAGCGCTTGGGGCATGTGAAGCCTCTGCCTGCTTTTGAGCCTTAGCAAAATGTTTCTCCAATGCTTTTTGCCTCATCTCAGCATCTTTATCAGAAGCAGAAGAAGTTGACTTAGAATGCTGAGCCTTAGATCTGGTGGCAGGTCCCTTGCCCTTCTCCCCAGATCTAGCCTTCTTAGGTGCAGAACACCCAGCAGCTTGCTGATTAGAAGATTCAGCATATTCACTATTATCTGAATCCCAATGATCAGCCATGATATTTAATTTGCTGGTAATGAAGTCTTGGCAAATCCCAGAAACTTTAATCAATTCCCAAGGGAGGATCTTATCACTGAATAATTGGTTTTATACTCACTGCGCAGTCCACATCTTAATAAAAAGCGGCAAACCGGCTTGTAAGCGCAAGGCCAGCGATAAATATGGTGGCAGGGGCAAAAGGTCGCGAAAACCGGCAACACGGCTCACAAACACATGCCCAAAGAGTGTGAAGACCGGCAACACGGTCCACAAGCACTTTCCAGGTGCCTTCCAAGCTCCTAACTGAAGCCTTGATCGTTGGAAGAATCAAAATTGCTGCAGCACTTCTCCCGGAGCTCTCTCTCTCTCTCCCAGCAGCAAGCAGCAAAACAATGGTGGCTATCGGCTCCGATCTCTGCACGGCTTCCAAATCTCTCTCTGCCAAAATCAGCAAGCAGCCATGCTCTCTGAGCGATTTATGAGGATTCCAGCTGGTCGGAACTACCGGTTCACTCGAATCAGTCTGAACCGGCAGCAGCCCACCACTGCCTTCAGCCATACACTAATAAATACTGTCCATCTGTCCTAAATACAGAGACAGTAAATACCCAACAATAAGGAAGCTATTTGGCCAAATCATCCTAATCTGCCTGGATGCTCATCTGGTAATAGGCAAAATACCATCTCCACTTATTTTGGATTACTACTATTCAAACAGGTATTTGGGGCATCTCAAATCTGTATGCATAGTTAATGGATTATTTATTCTTAAAAGGCAAACATCCACTGTCATAAACAGCTTACACAGTTCTTCTCAGCTTCAAAAGCATTTTACCTAGAAGCCATTTAAGAAATGGAAATTTTTTGCACACAAAATTGAGTGAAGTTCTTGTTTATACAATTATTATTATAGTTGGAGAGAAAAACTAAAAGTTACTGCTTTGAAGGCTATCATGGCAAATTGGAGGAAGAGCTTATGGTAAAAGGGTAAACACTTAACTTCTACCACACTTCTGTAAAGAATGGACATGCACAAAGAAAGCTTCCTTGGTTTTGAATATCTAATTATTTTCCAGAATGAATTAAGAAAAGTCAGACTGATAATGTTTAAATATTTATTGTGAGTTAGCATTTGATTATTAAATTCGTAACAACTGTGGAATTTTTAAATCCAGAAACTCTACTCACAAATAATGAAGCAAAACTAAGTAGCAGCTCCATACGAGAAGGAAAGAATAACTCATATATAGTTTCGCAAAAGTATAAAAAGAATTTTCAGGATGATGGAACAAGTGAGCAGCACTAATTCAAGATTTATTTTTTAAAAAAAAGAGTGACCCCAGATATATACAATCACTAATATTTTCTTTTGCATCTTGCATACTTTGAATGCAGTCGTCTTGGAGTGTGCTTCTAAAGTGGAAGCCATCATGACCTGAGAGGACTTTGGCTGAAAAAGTCTCACTTACTATCAATACCAGGAGGGGTGTGGATTCTGGAGGGTGAAAGCTGGAGGGTGGAGACTTTCAGTCACTGGGAATGTGGGCTGGTTGGCTGAAGGGCTGTGACAGGGTGTATGTTAAATGGGGTCTTTGGTTAGCCGGAGGCACCGAGTCCTTTGTATAAGTGCCTCTAGACTTGTGGGGACTACTCTTTGGTTGTGCAAGATGGGTGGGTGGGTGGGTATGGGTCAAATTGGGTATGGGATGGATCTGCTGGGACTGCCTGGGCTTTGTGGGGGTGGGTGGGTGAGGGAACCTATCTCCTGGCTGCATTGTTACCTTTCTTGGCTGCTATGTATTTAATTTCTGTCATTGTTCTCAGTTTTACTTTTAGCATTATTCACCACCCAGAGTCGCCTGCTGAGATGAGTGGCTATAAAATAAAAATTGATTAAATAAATTTCAAAAACTATGATGTCCGCTTGCCTTCAAGAATGACTACATTTCAGAGGAGCTTTCAGATTGTTATGTATATTGCTAGCATGATACAGAAACTGCTGAATGATCGACCCCCATTTAAAAATGTCTACCCTGATGTAGCAGTTTGCAATGTTTTCTTTTTAAAGCAGGCAATTAGTATATGTACATGTTTACAATCACACAAACGTGCCATATTGTGAAACCTGTCTCACAATAAACAGAAATGTTGAACTCTGAATTAGATGGGCCATTAATTTCATGTCATTTTTATAATGATGTTTTGTCTGTCATAATCACCAACATTATTTCTTTCCCATGGTATTCTTTGTTAAAAGTCATCCCATCATATGGTAAATACTTGTAAGCTTTTTTTTTTTTTTGAATAATGAAATCTGTAGATTTTTTTCCAAGCAAGACAGTAAACCCTTTTTTGGATTATGTGAACAGCACAATCCATTTATACGAAGTCCATTGATTCTCTAGTTGGTGAAATTAATTCCATCTGTATAAAGTTAGTATGTTTAAAAAAACCATTTAATTAGGATTTCTGTTTAAAATCATACATGTGAACCATTACTTATTTCAGATTTTCAAACTAAAAAAATGTTTGCTAGAAATGGATAGAACTGCTAGCCATTAAATGCTAAAATGTGAACTTAAGATGCACAAAAGATGGCAACTACCAGAAAAATCTGCAACATTCTTACCTATTTCAGTAATGGTTGAATAGATATTTGAGAAAAAAAAAACAGAGCAGCAGATTCTTACATTAATGATGTCAGAGAAGAGGGGGAAAAATCACCTTCACTATTTCACTCTACCAATCATTTGGTGGATGAAATGTTTTTGCATCAATGGAATGACAGCACTAGTTTCACCCTGTTACCAGATGCTTGCCTTCTATGTTGGCTGAATTATTCAGTATTTGATGTAATAAAAAAAAACTGCTAAAAAGAGAAGCTGCTAATGCTATCTTGTTGATATTTTGAATACCCTGAAACAGAGGGTACATGAAATGTTTTGTGAACTGACAAAACACAGGTTCTCTGCTTCTCCAAAAAAGTTTAATTCCCAAAGCAGTTTGCTAACCAACAATGGAAATCAGCATGAAAAGCAGAAAGATGCTAAAATGATTTTATTATTTGCTTAGCAGTACCACGGGCATTTAATAATGCAGATAAAAGGCAAAACCTAA
Organism: Pantherophis guttatus; assembly: GCF_059756535.1. Classification (NCBI taxonomy): domain Eukaryota; kingdom Metazoa; phylum Chordata; class Lepidosauria; order Squamata; family Colubridae; genus Pantherophis; species Pantherophis guttatus. The sequence continues at coordinate 23,463,733 of NC_142065.1, read as the reverse complement.
TATTGATTTTAAATTGGAGTGAATTGTGGTTTTGGCCTTACATTTATTCATTTATTAGGCTTTGAGGCAGCCCAATTGTAAAAAAAAAACTCTTGGTGGTTTACAATATTTAAAGGAATACATAATTTAAAAGGAACATGACTTTCTGTACACAACCACATTAATAACACCCCATCACCACCCCACCAATAATTGTCAGGGGTTTCTTAAAATCCTAACCCCAGATCTGAGAACAAAGCTAAGACTTCAAGAACATTTGAAGGAAATCCTGACATCAAGACTATGCATCAGGCAGCTCACTTAGACCTGGCCAATCAGACCAACTCTGAACAAATCTAAGTGATTTAGTCTTCCAGCTTTTTAGAGTTTACAAATATAAAAATATGTTTACAGATATAAAGTTATTTACCCACATACTAGGGCTGTATTACTATTAGCCTTCTCATTTTCCTATTATCTTCTCCTATTGGTATCTTACATCATTTTGTTATTTGTATGTACAGTGAGAGCTTATGCACCAAAGACTAATTCCTTGTGTGTCCAATCACACTTAGCCAATAAAGAATATTCTAAATGAGAAAGCAATCATTTCAAAACACTTTCAAAATACTACAAAAAGCAAATTTAAACCTCACCATCAAATGACACTAGCATTTAGTGTTTTCAAATTATACACACATATACACACACACATTGTTATGTATAGTTTGGCCATGGAAACAGCAATATTTAAATTATTTAATATAGAAGTTTGACATCCCCTTTACATTTTAGATTTTAAATGAAAATTACAAAGACAGTAATTTTATTTGTAAGCAATAATAATATAGAGTCAAGCTATTTTATGTTATCATTAAATGATCTCTTCCTTGCCAATCAATGGCATCTAAAAACCCCTACTTGTGCATACCTATTCATAGTCTCACCTCTGTAACTTTTCAAAATGATATCCCTCACAGATTGAGTGTAAAAAGGTGGTAGTGTTTGGGTAAAGGACTTTGTTGTGGGGTTTTTTTTTTTGCTACAATGCTCTTCCTAAGGGGGATCATGTAGCCAATATTTTATAACCAAGCAAAGCCATTCCCTCATCCCAAATCTTTCTTTTAAAAGCTTGAAATATTAAACTTTGTTATGATATATTGCAAAAATATAATCAAAAAACTTTTGGCACAATGCAGAAGAATAACCTCTTTAGAACAAGCTAGGGAAGTTCAAATACTCATTGAAATGATACATCAATATGCATATAGTTATTTTAACAATCATAATTAGAATTGGTTCCATTTGGTGCACTAGTTGTACCCTTTCCTAGTAGAAATAATAATTTGGTCTCTAACATAAACTAACTAAACCATCAGTAATAGACTAAATGAAGAAAGCAAGATATGGCAAAAGCCTCATTTAAGTTTCAACCTTATATTCTGCAAGGAGGAAAACTCTTTATGTTACAAGGAACAATGGGAGCTCAAAACAAGTCCCTTACCTCCAATGGCTTTTACCCTAATGCCATAAAATATTGCACAAAATATTGCATATAGCCAACAGGGGAAAAAAGGAGCAACATTTTTTAAACATGCTTTGAAAAAAATATTTTCTGAAATTCCAATAAGAAACAAAGGACAATTTAAGAATGCTTTTGTTTTTTCAATCTGCCTATACTAAAACCCAGTAAAGACTAACTCCCAGTACAATTCACTTTAGCACATCCTATGAACAGGAGCAGCATCCTAAATGTCAAGAAACCAGAGCAGTATGGTTTTTGCATTTTAAGCTTAAAATACAATATTAACACAGGAATGAAAAAGTAGCCCTAAACAAAGACTGGAAAAACATCTCTCTACTTTTTCTTTCTGTAGGAAATTATTTTTAATGCTATTTGATTTTAAAAAATGAGAAATCATTATTTAATGTGATTAAATGAGGTGCAAAACATTTCAAATTAAAACATTTCAAGCTTTAAAAACACCCAGTTTCAAATTTAAGGCAGATTATTTCAATTTCAAAACATTATTCCAACAATTCCAGAAATATATTGAATTCAAATCTAACCCAGAAATCAAAACACCTGCTTCAAAACAAAAACAAAGCTACCTCAAGCTGAAATCACTTCCAGAATGATTGAAACAATTCATTTTGAAAGTAGAAGTACTTGGTTTGAACTAAAATACCTTATGCGTTGCACTTTATAAATTAGGTATATCTAATAAGTTTTTTAGCCATGTTCTACAACCTTGTGAAAAGCTTGTTAAAATAATTTAAATTAGGTTTCAAGGGCTGGTCTTAACATACTGACTAATCGGTTGTTCTCAAAGGTACTTGGAAAATTGTGCATGATAGCCAGGGCAAATTCTGAAAGTTTAATCTTTCCAAAAGATATGAAAATTCCTGTCAAAATAGTCAAATGACACGGAATCATTTTTCTATTCTTTTACTCATGTTAATTTTTATTCAGAACAAATTGAGAAACATTATTTTGCAGTTTTGTCTAGATGAACTTCAATTTACCATACAGATTGCCAGTATTATTATTTTTGTCTACTGCTAAGTAAGTGTGATATTCTTAAAGCTGATGAATTGTGGTTTCTCTTTTCTAGAGGTGTCCCATTGGGAATCTTGCCTAGAAAAAAGCCTTTAATTGCTCTGGGGAGTATGCTAGTAAAAATGTTCACATCTACATTTCTCCAGAGATACATTGACTGAGAAAGTAAGTATGAACAGGAAAGTATGGAGTAGCTTTGATCAAACAGCAACAATAAAATCATTGATGAATTATTGATAAGATAGGTAAAACTGTTATCCCATAGCATCTAAGATTTAAATTAATGAATAAAATGCTGCATACCAATACTAAATTTGTTGCTTGCATTCCCAAGCAAAATGTCATCCTGCAAAGCTTTCTGCCCATAAACTAGTTAATATATCTCTCTTGCAATCAAGTAGTCATAAATTACCAGATAGCAGGGTGGATAAAAATCAATGATTTTTTTAAAAAAATCAAAAAAATCGGATTTTTTTTATTTAAATTGGATTTTTTTGATTTTTATCGAATTTATTTTAATAAAAAACTTTTGGGGTAAAAATCTATCGTAAGATAGTTTTCTATTTAAGATACATAAATAATTTAGTTTATTCATCATGAAATGGAGCTTAGTTATGTAGTATGAGGCTGTATATTCTGCAATATTGGGACTATCGGTGAGTCAACAGTGGGTCAAAGGAGTAGCAGAGATGACAGTTGCTCTTTAGAAATTATGATTTAAATCAAGTTGATTTAAATCAAGCCTTTTTACTAGTGATTTAAATCATGATTTAAATTGTGATTTAAATCAACTCGATTTAAATCAAATCCACCCTGCCAGATAGAATGTTTTCATGAGTTTGAAGATGACCTATGCAGTCTTATTCTTTCTGGTTTGATTCTTGGTTTAATCTGAAACTACATTACACCACCTTTTTTTCTAAATTAGATAATTTAGTTATCTAATTTAGAAAAAGTCTGGTATCTCTAACAACAAAGACAATAGCTGCAAATTAAATCAGCATTTGCTCCAAGTATGAAATACTGTATATTTGGTAATATTTTCTCCAAATCATATTGGAGAAAATGAGTTATTACCCTGATATGTTTGTTAGTGTCTACCACAGAGAAAACATGGCAAAAACCTCCTTTTATTTCCAGATACTTTGTGATCATAGGTGAAAAAGGTACATTTTGATAAATTTATCAAAATGTACCTACTGTTAAAACTGAGAAAAATAAGAAAATTCATACCTTTATTTTTATTTATTTATTTTGTCAAACATGTACATGATAGCAAGTGTAGGTATAAACATGAACATAAACAAAGGAAATAAGTACAGATAAACGGGGACAGTAATACAGGGACGATAGGCATCCTGATGCGCTTTTTACGGACTGCTTAGGAATGGAGTTTGAGATTGAAGTTTTGAGGGTTTGAGGCTGTAATAATGGAGTTGGGTAGAGCATTCCAGGCATTGACCACTCTGTTGCTGAAGTCGTATTTTCTGCAATCGAGTTTGGAGCGATTCACCTTGAGTTTGTATAGATACATTCAGATACATAGTCAAGGTCGCTTTGTAGGGCAGAATTGTCAGTGGTGTTAAATAATTTTATGTCATCAGCGAAAAGGACACAGCAGCTTTTAATATGATCACATAGGTCATTGATATAAAGCAGAAAGAGTGTGGGTCCTAAAATGCTGCCTTGGGGAACACCGCTATTAACAGGTGCTGGATTTGAATGGGCCCTCCCTATTTTGACTATTTGTTACCTGTTGGACAGGAACGTGGCTATCCATTTGTGCAGGGATCCGGAGATGCTGTAAGAACTTAGTTTCAACAGTAGTTGAACTACAATTACACACACACACACACATATATATATATATACAAATATATGTGTGTGTGTATACACACACACACACACACACACACACACACACACACACACACACTTATAAGCTCTACAGAGCAGCGGTCACCAACTGGCAGTCCGTGGACCACTGGTGGTCTGCAGAAAAATTATTTGCATTATTTATATTGCACTAAATCAGGGGTCCTCAAACTACGGCCCCTGGGACAGATACCTGCAATGAACGTTTGTGTTGCTGAAGAGTCTCCCCCTTTGGGGTCTTTTTGTGCAGGTTGGAGGGGGGGCCGAAATTTCATCTTGGGGTCTGCTTCGGCCTCCTGGTGTGGGGCTTTGGACGAAGGCTGGAACGAAGTGCCGCTGGTGGCGAAGAAGCCGGAGGACCTTGTTCCAGTGGGAGAGCATTATGGCCTGGAACTGGCTGACCATCTCAGCCCACTGAGCCTTCAGGCACCAGTACCTGGCCTTGCCCTCCCTCAGGTCTTCCCTCTACTTGGAAAGCCTATGCTACTAGTCCTCAGTGAGGTGCTTCTGCTGAGCCTCCTTCTCGGTCAAATCCAATTTGAACTGAGCCAGCTGTTTTGCCAACTCTTTCTCGTGGTGGCTGCTTAGCTCCAACAACTGCTTCCTGTTGGGGCCCTAAGGAGCCCGGGCGGGGAGGGGAGGAGGGGAGGAAACATTTTCCTGTTTCAAAATCTCCCTCCCTCCCGCTCTCACACACACAGTTTCTTTCTTCTCTCTCTAAATACTTGACATAAAAGAGCCTTTCAAACAGAAAGTTTTCAAATCATACAACAGTTGTTTGCCCAACTTCTGTTAAATATTGCAGTTATAAAAATAAGTTAAAACTATTGGGGATTTCCTAAAGATGACTTTTTCCTTAACTTTGTGAGGCATTCCTTTTGTCTTGAGACATATTTAAGTTCCAGTAGGTGAGTAATTTAGGTTAATAATTTATGGTCATTTGTACAACTATCTTTAATAAACATAAGAGATATGGGCACTTTGTGGACTTTTACTCCTTTTCTTTTTACATATAATTTCATAGCTAACCTTTGTGGAAACAATTTACCTCGTGTTGTGGAAAAATATCCACTTAAATTAGGAATACTTAATAAAACTCTCAGATAATAGTGTCCAGCATGCTCATCATATCTTTGGAAACAAGCAGAAATTTTACACCAATCTGATTTTATTGGGTACAAAGCTTTCAGCGCTGTCAGTAGATTATCCTTTGCTTGGGTCAGCTCTGCTTCAATGGTGAGTGAGTCTGAGCTGGCCAAGCTGCTTCTCTTTATAATCTAACCTGATCGGGATTCATGATCAGTAATTCATTTAACACCCTTGTAGGTAGGGCAGTATGTCTGGAAAACAACATCTAATTCCTGTTGGAACTTCCCAGGATCAATACATATGGACAGAGTTGCACATATCTGACATACGTATTTTTATACATGGTTCTTTTCTGGAACTCCTGGGTCTGGCACCTGCAGCATGAATTTCAGTTGTAATCCAGGTGGTCCAGGCAACTCATCAGAATTTGGAATGTAATGCCTACACTAAATGTCCTTGGTTCATCCTCTTCTCCAAGAGCATCTCCTTCTGATGAAGACCTGTTCCTTAAATGACAATCCTTATTTTCTTCTTTCCTTCCCAAGGCATTTCTGTTTATCCAGATTGCTAGGGAGCTTTCTAAGTTGTAATTCTTATGTCTTAATAATAGCTGCAGTCCAGGGGTGGGTTCTACTTACCTTTACTACCAGTTCGCAACGGGGCCGCATGCTCTTGCTTCGCTCTCTCTCGCGTGCACTCTTCTGCGCATGCACAGAAGCATTTTCATGACGTCGTGGTCAGTGGGTGGGGCCTCCCACCAGTTTTACTACCGGTTCTATAGAACTGGTGCGAGCCAGGAGCAACCCACCACTGTTGCATCAAAAAACAAGCATCATTTTCAGCCCTTAGTGGGTGCAACTTGGAAATTGAGTAAGCAGATCTGTTCAACAGTGGGAACTAAATCTGGGAATAGGCAGTTATGGTAAAGGCTCCTTGTTTTATTCTTCACCTCTCACAGCCCTGTAGGGACATAGGAATCTTTCCCTTTTTCATGACGTGGAAATCAGGGTGAGAAAGTTTCATGTGTAGGATGGCCAAGAAGTAGGAATGCTCAGTCTGCTAGACAGTTAAGGACAGTTAAGGAGTTGCAACACATGTACACACACAAGCAATAAGAAATTGATTAAGACAGATAACGGGCAATGAATGATCTAGCTCCATACCCTTCTGCTCACCAATGCTCACATAAGCCAGTATTCCACAACTCTAGTGATCATTCAGTTCCTCACCCAAAGCACAGAGTCCTGAACAAACCATGGCTACAGGTTATATACATTTTTGTCACACAGAAGAGTTTAAGAAAATGATATATATCTTATGACCTCTACAATTGGAATGTGTCTAACAATATTACTGAGTGTAACCTTACTGTACTCTACATTCCTTTGAACAGGATACTACTCTTGTTTGTAGATTCTATCATAATGTACTACAAACAATGTTAATTATTGTATCCATACTATCTCTTTTCATTTCATTAGAAATACAAGTGTTTTTGTTATACATCTCCTTCCCAGGGTCACAATTATAACTGCTTGCCTTTTTTCCTAATACGAGTCTATTCATGCCTGAATCATCCTCATTTTCATATGTGCTTTTAAATCTCAACACCCCCTTGAAGTCTCAATTAAAGATATCTTTTGAAAAGATGAATGTAGATTCCAGCTTTACCGACTTACATTATAGAGCAGATGCTGCTGGCTGGGGAATTCTGGGAGTTGAAGTCCACAAGTTTTAAAGTTGCCAAGTTTGAGGACCCTTGTTATAGAGGGTTGTGCATCCAATTCATTGCTCATAGTTGGGTGCTGGTTGCTGGAAAGCATGTAGCCTGGGTTTTTTTTGTTTCCTTTTTAATTTCTTTACTGTCTCTTTTGAATGTGGTGTGTGTGTGTGTGTGTGATTTATCTATATGTGACTATTGATGGCTGATTTGTCTGAATGCCATGCTTCCAGGAATTCCCTAGTGTTTTTTAATTTAGCCTGGTCTAGGATGTTCCGTTTCCCTGCATTCTAAACTAAGGATGAATCAAAAAGACAAAGCATACCTTCTCCAACAGCCTGCAGCCAGATAAGCAGAGATTAATATCAGACAAACAATCAAGCAGAAAATAATACCTTAATCGAGGAACTACCAAAGAGAATGGAAGCTCTTTGATAGTATGCTGAAAGCAGTAAGACATTTTGTTTTCTAAGACTCTGACTCACTGAGTTAATTCAGAAATATCCAATCTTTATCCAAGCTCAGGCCAATGGCCTTTGGATTCCAAAGAATTGTATACATTTTTTATAGATGTCACAATTAAAACCTTAAAACTAAATCTAAAAACACACATTACAGGTAGACCTCAATTTACAAGCAAAGGCAATGGGGACGCCAGAGGCACTTAATAACTGTATTACTAACTTAAAAACTGCAAGGGTTCACTTATCAACTGTGGCAAAATGGTTGTAAAATGAGGCAAAGCTCACTTAACAACTGTCTTGCTTAGCAATAGAAATTTTAGACTCAATTGTGGTCATAGGTTGAGGACTACCTGTAGTAGCCAATGCTAGTTATCTAGACTTTCACCTATAGGCAATAATGTTTACCTATTGAATTTCAAACAAACCACACAATTTCTAGATATTTTTAAAAGTATCCTTAGTAAAGAATGCAAATTTAAAAAGGTATGTGGGCAAACACAAATAACTACTGCCAAATCAACCAGGTCAAGTATAAACACAACCAATATACTAAGCCTAGCTTTGCAAATGCACTCTTTGCAATACCACTATGTATACATCCAGGAGCAATTTAATAACAAGCAATGGTCCCAAGATGCACACCTGATTATTTAAGCAAAAATATATATTCTTCCTACATAGACTTAATCATAATATCTAAGTAAATTGAAACCAGGAAACATTGTCAGGCTTCCACTGTTCACTTGAGGTTAAATAAAGAATGCCTTAAGATAGTGATGGCACATCACTTCAAAGTTTTGGATGAAAATATTGTTATTTAGGAACATAGGTGAAAAAATACATTGTATCATGGGTTAGATTTCCCCAACATGAAGCCCTCCAAATGTGTTAAACCAGGGGTCTTCAACCTTTCCGGCTTTGTGGTCTGGCAGAGGGGGGAGGGAGAGAGGATGGCTCCGCACAAGCAGTGGGTGCCTGCACTCATGTGCACTTCATTTACACAAGTGGCAGGTGCTCCCCACTCACACAAATGGAGCTTCCCATGGTACAACACATCTTGAGTTTTTCAAATTGAGGGAGTTTGTTATAAACAAGCACTGAAGCATAGCATAGTCTTCAATGCTACCTTTTGGGCACAGGATAGAACTAGGATATACTAGCTTCTAAATCATCTGTAAAAACTTCCTAGAATAGAGAACCAACATTCCTATATCATCCACCTGGGTAGATAGATAGCTTTATTGATTAGCCTATAGACCAGTGATGGCTAACCTTTTCTGGACCGAATATCCAAAGTGCGGGCGCATGCGCGCGCACATACCCAAACCCCCAAAATGCAATGTGCATGTGGCTCCCGCACATGGACAGCCCCCTGCATGCGTCCCACCCCCCCCACATGCATGTACTGCCCCCGCATGCGCCTTACCCATGCATGTGTGCACGCCCCTGCATGTGCCCCACCACCCATGCATGCACGCATGTCCCCCGCATACACCCTGCCCCCTGTGCATGCACGGCAGAGCTGAACTGGGGTGACTGCTCGCGTGCCATCAGAGAGGGTGCTGTGTGCCACCTCTGGCATGCGTGCCATAGGTTTGCTATCATGGCTATAGGCCATATCAAAGCACAAAGTTCAAACACATATCACTAATAAAATCCTATACAATTTAAAAGAAGAGTAGGGTAAAATACAATAGTTATAGGATAAGATACAATATAATTTAATACATAATATATATAATAGAATAAAATTATAAAATTATATTTCAGTGTCACCCTTACAATCTACCCCCATGTATGCAGATCTCAACAGAACCATTTTGTTTTAAGAACTGTGCTATGTTAAATGTTATTTTCAGGTTCTGGCCGCACGTAAAGTAAGTTGTTTTGATATGGGGATCCCAATGGGTCATTTGTTTGGTATATAGACCAAGGTACCCATCTCTCACCCCCTTATACAAGCAACAATTAAATAGAATGTGAGCCAGGTCTTCTACCTCTGCCGCTCCGCAAATGCAGAGACGCTCACTGTAGGGTATAGAATGGAATCTCCTATATCTGACCATTGTGTCAAGCTGTTCGAATCTCGCTTGTGTAAATATCTCCCTAAGATGTTTTGGCAGTTGTAACTTCAAATAGCTGTCTACTTGAAAAGTATGTTTGTATTTGCTCAGCCATTTCAATTTACCTACCTTACTAAGGATAGCTATTTCATTTTGTGCTTCTATATTCTTAATTCTTTGGGCAGCTCTTTTTTTTAAATTGTTCTCCTGTTGCGCGAGACAGGAAGGCCACAGCTTCTTACAAAATTTGTTTGTTTGGTGATCCAGGAGATGTATTATTGTATTTTATTTGCTCTAGTAGACATAACTTGGGGAGTCTATCAGTTTCCATTTCATTGACTTTGCACCAGTAGTTATATGTTCTAATTTTGGATACTGCATGAATTGTATGAATTCCCAATTCAGCTCTAACTGCTGCAGCAGATGTTCTTGGATCTACACCCAAAATACGTATCAAATGCTGGGACTGTGTTTGTTCTAGGACTGTGGTTGAGTATAGAGCCCAAACCTCTGTTCCATACAAGAGTATAAGGGTAACCTTAGCTTTATTTGGACCTGGACCTGGACCCTGGACCCGGACCCTGGACCTGGCAGTGTTAGCAAATTATCGTCCAGTCTCCAACCTTCGCTTTGTAGCGAAGGTTGTTGAGAGTGTGGTTGCACGACAGCTTCCCCAGTAACTATTGGGGGTGAGATCTTGTCCCCCTCAGAGAGGGTTCGCAACTTGGGTGTTCTCCTGGATGCACGGCTGTCCTTGGAAGATCATATGACGGCCGTGGCCAGGGGAGCTTTTTATCAGGTTCACCTGATACACCAGTTGCGTCCCTTTCTGGACTGGGATGCCCTGCGCATGGTCACTCATGCCCTCGTCACGTCCCACCTGGACTACTGTAATGCTCTCTACATGGGGCTCCCCTTGAAGAGTGCTCGGAGGCTCCAACTGGTCCAGAATGCGGCCGCGCGGGTGGTTATGGGGGCGACTCGGCGCACCCATGTAACACCCCTCCTGCGCAAGCTGCATGGGCTCCTGGTGGTCTTCCAAGTGTGATTCAAGGTGTTGGTCATCACCTTTAAAGTGCTCCATGGCTTAGGTCCAGGGTACCGCCTGCTGCCAGCAACAGCCTCCCACCGGCCAATACGCTCCCACAGAGAGGGGCTCCTCAGGATGCTGTCGGCCAGACAATGCCGACTGGTGACACTCAGGGGGAGAGCCTTCTCTGTGTGGCACCAGCCCTCTGGAATGAGCTGCCCCTTGAGATTCGTCTCATCCCCGACCTGTGTACCTTTCGCCGTGCTTTGAAGACTCTCTTGTTCCAACAAGCCGGCCTGGCCTAATATGAATTTTAGAATGGGTGTATGTGTGTTTTAATCTATGGGCCAAATTTTTATATATTCAATTTTAAATTGTTTTAAATTTTGTATATTTATATGTGTTTTAATATGGCTGTACACCGCCCTGAGTCCTTCGGGAGAAGGGCGGTATAGAAATCTAATAAATCTAATAAATCAAATCAAATCAAATCAAATCAAATCAAATCAAATCAAATCAAATCAATATACTTTAATTAATGGGGCTAGGGACCCTGGGTAACTATGGTTCTTTAGTTTAAGCAGTAAATTCAAACAGGCTTTTGCTCTAAGTTTACTTCGTTGATGATGGCAAGCCCAAGATCCAATCTTGGAAAAGATTACACCTAAATATATAAAGGTATTAACCTGTTCAATTGGTTCACCGTCTAATTGCCACCTATGTCTCTGATGATGTTTTCCAAACACCATTGTTTTCTATTTAGATTTACTAATGATTAGGGAGTTATTCTGGCAATAAGAGCTGAATCTTCTTAATAGCCTACGTAAATCCTACTAGTGAATATGATAATAAAATCATATCATCAGCATAAAGCAAGCTGTTACAGTAAATATTTAGGATCATCAGCATCTGTACCATGGGATCCTTCATTAAGCCTGGCAAGTCATTGATATATAAACTAAATAGAATAGAATAGAATTCTTTATTGGCCAAGTGTGATTGGACACACAAGGAATTTGTCTTGGTGCATACGCTCTTGGAGTACATAAAAGAAAAGATACATTCGTCAAGAATCATAAGGTACACCACTTAGTGATAGTCATAGGGAAACAGTCAATATAAATCTTATATTGCAACAAGGTTACAGTCATACAGTCATAAGTGGAAGGAGATGGGTGATGGGAATGATGAGAAGATTAATAGTAATGCAGACTTAGTAACTAGTTTGACAGTGTTGAGGGAATTATTTGTTTAGCAGAGTGATGGCATTTGGGAAAAAACTGTTCTTGTGTCTAGTTATTCTGGTGTGCAGTGCTCTATAGCATCGTTTTGAGGGTAGGAGTTGAAAGAGTTTATGTCCAGGATGCAAGGGGTCTGTAAATATTTTTTTACAGCCCTCTTTTTGATTCATGTAGTATACAGGTCCTCAATGGAAGGCAGGTGGGTAGTAATTCTTTTTTCTGCAGTTCTAGTTATCCTCTAAAGTCTGTGTCTTCGTTATTCATTATTAAATAATAATGGGGCCAGAATATACCTTTGCCTTACCCCTTTATTTGTGTGAATCCTGTTAGTCAGAGTCCCATTAACCCCATACATCATCCTCAAACAGGTACTTGTGTAAAGGGCTTTAATCAAAGCCAGCAGTCTAGGTTCTATTTTAAGAGATGTCAGTTTACTCCATAGTACTTCTCTGTTTACCATATCAAATGCTTCTGTAAGGTCTATAAAAGCAGCAAACAGGGGTCTCCTCTTATAGGCATATTTGGCAATTAGATAGTTCAAGACAAAGCAGTTATCTATAGTGGATCGGCTTTGTCTAAAACCTGCTTGTTTTTCTGTGAAGATATTGTTTTCCTCTACCCAGATTTCAATTCTGTTCAAAAGAAACCTAGCATATGTTTTTGCCACAATGTCAATCAGGGTAATGGGCCTATAATTACTAGGATCCTTTTTATTTCCTTTTTTATATATGGGGACAACTATTACCATCTTCCACCCATCTGGTATATGGCAGGTATTATTTATATGTGTAAAAAGACCTGCCAATACTGGGCCCCACCAATTGGGAAATTTCTTGAATAATTCTGCTGGTAAAAAATCCTCACCTGGGGCTTTATTGCTCTTTAAGCTTTTAATGATGGATTGTATCTCCTTTTCCAAAACTGGTGGCCAAGGTGGTGGTGGGGGGAGAGTTGTAGGGTTTACTAAATCACTGCTTAAAGACAGTTTCTCTGCAGGTTCTGTGGAAGCAAACAAACACTGATAATTCTCCCAGTCCTCAGCAGATTGGTATGTCAAAAGCAAATCTCTGTTTTTTCAGGACACCTGCTACAGAGTACCAAAATATTACTGAGTTATGACTTCTGGCAGCCAACTCAAGTTCTGATCAGATTGAAATAGCAAAACTTTTTTTCCTTTAATGTTATAATTTTTTTATATTCCTTTCTTGTGTGCAACATCTCAGCTTGTATATGAGCAATAGGGTTCCTCTGGGTGAGCCTCATGGCTGCCTTCAATTTCTTTTTCAGTCGCTGGAATTCAGGATCAAACCAATGGGGTCTACCCACTCAGGCTTTTTGTAGCAGGCTTAGTTGTTAGGTGTTTCTTCAGAATATTACAGAGATTAGCGAATGCATTGAAGGCTGACAGCCACTCAGTAGTAGATGACTGGATTGTTCTAGCTCATTTGGTAGCATTCTGTTTTAAGGCAGTCTAATATTGCCTTAGAATCCACTTTGGCCTGAATTAACCTTTTATTTTGGGTCACCTCTACCTTTTTTGGTGAGCCATTTGTCAGCCATGTTATATGGTCTTAAATCTGAGCAGCCTCGCAATGTCACCCTTACAGGTTGATGATCACTATTGTCGCTAAGGTGTACTGTGACTTCCAAAAAGAGGTAGACTTTATCTCTAGACACACAAGAGATCCAGTACACTGCTTGAATTGGCTGGAGGCATGTGTAAGGATACGTGTAATTCTTATTCTTACCTCCCAGAACTTGGGTAATCAGACTAGGTTCAGTTCCATATCAATAACCCATATTCCAGACAACCATCAGATTACCATGGCTCAGATATAAAAAATCATAAAAATATTTATAGGATTGTAGCCTTATTCCATAATGTTCCCTTGTGTTAAAATGATAACATAAAAAGGACAAGAATTTCAGCCAGCAACAGATCTTGTTGATAGTCCTGCCTTTTCATGGTTAATTGCCTTTGGAATAATTCCTTTTCACTGGTCCTTCTAAATCACTTTAGCAGTGCTGTTAAAGTTTTTAGAGATTGTGTGTGTGTGTGTTTGTATGTGTGAATAAATTAAATGATGGTCAAAGATAAAAAATGTTGAATATAGTAGTTAACTAAAAAAAGGGAGACTTAACGAAAAAAATTAAAAAATAAACTAAAGGATTAACTAAATGTATCACAAACTCTCCAAACAGCAATAAATTACTCAGCAGGTATTTCCAGTATTAATCTTAGTCTTTTTATGACAATTACAAACAAAATTGTCAAATTTTGACAGAGATATTTCTATACACCAATCTAAGAGCAATAATAAAGTGTACTCCTATGCTATCTGACCCAAATAGTTAATAAAAGAGTCTTATCAGTTCAGATTGAAAGGATTGCTAAAAAGGCACCACATCTGAATATCTTATACTACCTCAATCAGTCAAAATAGTGGCACAAGTTCTAACAATAGCATGTTATTAAATTTTCCATCTAAAATCATAGGCAGCAAAACATCCAAAAGTCTCCTACATAGGACAAAAAGGAAATTTAAGAAATAATTATGTAAAGATTCTGTTTAGGAAAGTATTATTACAGTACAAATAGGCTTGGCTTTGCAAGTCCAAGGACACTTTTATCTCTACAGCAGCTCTCATATAACAAAGTTATAAAAAATTGCATTCAGAGGCCACTGTAATTCAAATATGAGAACATGCCTTTTCTCCAGGAAGAAACTTATAAGCAAATTGAAAATCAACATAGATTTGGGAGGTGCCTCTCTGTGAAATATATTTGTTCTATTGCAGTTATGCACTTGTTTATGAATTCTTTATTATTAATTCATTTTGTTTTTAACTATTTTAGAACTTATTTTTCACCACAAAGGAAAGCTCTAAGTCTAACAAATAAGTAATTCTAAATTGTTCATAGTTAACACAATCCAGTATCTTATATTTATTATGCAGTCAATGCAGACTGAAAAAAAATAAAAAATAACATTCAAGCTTATTAAACTTTCTGCAAAGTTTTGTTTGTTGGATATTGTGTTCTATAAAATACAAGATAGACGGGTTATACACCATTGTCTTGAGCAACAGTTGTTTTTGTGTAACACTGCTGTTATACCAAAAGTAATCAATTAAGATTAATTAACACTACTGTTCACCAAAAGTAATCAATTAAGAAAGCAAATATTATCAGGCTGTCTTTTGTGACATTGAAAAAATCCACTACATCAGAGGTGACTTTAAATGATTAGATTTGATGCTCTATTCTAAAATACCAATAAAAACTAAATTAAATTTAAATGTTGCATCGTATAAATAGGATTCATACTACCAGGAAAATTGTTATTTATAAACTGTTTCCTGATATAAAAGCAATTTATTGTATCAGGCAGTTCTTATATCTTTGTGCTTTTAATAGGCTGTACACCGCCCTGAGTCCTCTGGGAGAAGGGCGGTATAGAAATAAAATTCAAGGGCCTGGTGGCTCAGCAGACTGATAGCATTGTGATTAACACCAGCTGTCTGCAATTACTGTAAGTTCAAATCTCACCAGGCTCAAGGTTGACTCAGCCTTCCATCCTTTCTAAGGTAGGTAAATTGAGGACCCAGTTTGTGGGGGCAATAAACTGACTTTGTATAAATATACAAAAGTATGAAGGCTATTGCTTAATGCATTGTAAACCGCCCTGAATCTCCGGAGAAGGGCGGCATATAAATCAAATTTAAAAATAAATTAAAATAAATTTAAAAATTATTATTATTATTATTATTATTATTATTATTATTATTATTATTATTATTATTATTATTATTATTATACCAATTTTCTGATTCCTTGTTCAGTTGCTCATTCCTCACTCAATATGACTTAAAGGGATGAATAGTCTAGGACATCTACAGGGCACCCACACTAGGAAAGCAACCTTATAGTACAGAGAGATGTAGATAGACAACTACTAGTATTTTACTGGATCAAGACCAAATTTAATCTGCATAGGAATACTATACTTCTAAGCCATTATTGTTGCCTACTACTCATCTCTAGGAAATTATTTTGGCACTGAATAAAGTTGTCATTTCGAGTAAAACGTGACCAATTTAAGATTGAATTCTGTAATTTTAAGCCACATAAAAATATGCATGAACACCAGAGAGCAATGAGAAACTTCTCAAAATCTCACAAAAAAAATAAGCAGCCCGAAAAGCATGATCTGTTAAAGAAACTGTAAATCATTTTAGCATGAACATAACTTATTTGCAAGAAATATCTGAAGATTAGTAGAACGCCTTTATTAACCAAAAGCTAATAATTGACTATTTGCAGAATACTGACACTTGATAATATGAGCAAAAGGAGAAGGGAGAAAATAGCAGTCAGCATTACTGGTTTTTTAAATCACTTTAACCATCATCACTTGACCCAACTCTGATCACAACCTGCAGTCAATGTAAAGGTTTCTATATCTCCTGGGTTTTTATAGTCTACCTACTACTGTAAAATGAGCTGAAAATATATATCAAGCAAATATTTCCATGTAAAAGAAAAAAAATGGGGGAATACAAACATACTTTTTAAATTGACCTTCCCAATTCAATTTCCCAGTTCTACATCCTTTTGTATGTAGAATTGTAAGGGAATAAACTGCTGAATTAATCAAGGTCAAAGATAAAAAGAGCAGGAGCAAAATTAAATAAGCCAGAGGATAGTAATGTAAAAAGAATTCAGTATTAAGGAGAGAAGAGAGAAGAAAAAACCGCTTCTGCTGATCTCAGGGAAATGTTTGATACTGATCTGGCTGGGTAACTTTAGCCCAGTCACTCAATCTCAGCCCAACCCACCTCACAGGGTTGTCGGGGAAAATAGGGGATAGGAGTATTAGATATGTTCACCATCATGAATAAAAAGTAAGAGAGATAAGAGAGACTAAATGACAAAATGTCTTCCACACACCAAAATATACTAAAAAAAAAAAGACCTGACATGTATTCAACGAAATTTAAAAAAAAACAAAATATCACGACTGTATTATGGATTAGACATGTATACATACATACATACATACACACACATACATACATACACATACAATGTCCAAATTAACAGGAAAGGCGCTTCAGCGAGCAAAGTATATTCCTTTTTGCAACCTTACTAAAACTCTCGCTTTTGAGGCTCAGAACCAGGAATTCTCGTGGGCTGCAAAAAGGAAACGCGGCCCGGGAGCGCAGCCTCCAGGAGTCCATGCCGCCAATAACTACTCCGGGGGGGGGGAAGGAAATGTGTTTTGTTTGGGGGGGGGGAAGAGAAAAGTGCGCGCTTCATCGACACCCGTTGGTGAAATTTTGGGAGAGAGAGGCAAGAGACACCTCAGGCACCGAAGCCCCTACCCCTGGCTGCGGCAACTAGAGCGGGCGGGAGGCAGAGAAATGGGTGGGCAACACGGCCGCTTTCCCCCGTGCGCTGCAATAGCGGCAGCGGCGGCCTGAATCTGGCGAGGTGCCCCTCACCACCTCAGGCGGCGCTCAGTACCCTCCCCTTTCCTGCGCTACCGTTAGACTCCTCTCACGCCCCCCCCCTCGCTCGCTCGCGGAGGGCGCACGCGCGCCAAAATCGCGCGCCCCCCCATCTCCCCTCAAAAAGACCCCCCTCCGCCCTCAGCTGCCCGACGTTCTCTCTCTCTCTCTCTCTCCCGCCGTTCTTTCTCACAAGCAAGGCCGGGCGGGGAAGCGCGTCTCCCTCCCGGGCGCGCCGCCCCTCCCTCGCCCACCCGGAGCCGCTTTTTTTTTTTTTTTCCCCAAACGCGCCGCGCGACCCTTACCAATGCCGGGAGCCACATAGACGAAGTAGAGGAACGAAGAGGAGAGCGAGAAAAAGAAGAGCGCGGCCAGCAACGACCGCCGGGGAAGCCGCCAGGGCCTCCAAGGGCTCCGCTTCCACCGCATGGTCCGCCCCCTCCTCGCCTCGCTTCCAGGCGAGCCGACTGAGGCGAGGAGTAGAAAGAGGAGGGAGGCGGATGGCGGCGGTAACTGAGGGGACGGCTGACTCGGGAGCGGCGGCGGTGTGGAAGGAGGAGGAGGAGGAGGTGTAGCAGCGGGGGGGGGTCCTTCCTCCTTGCCTCACTTGCTCCCTCGGTGCTTCGGCGCGGCTCCCCCCCTTCGGCGACGGCGCTGCATGAGTGAAGAGTCGGCCAGCAGCGCCGCCCGACGAGCCCCTCCGGTCTCTTATAGCCTCCTCCTGGCCGCTCCCGAGGCTCGAAGCACCGGCAAACGGAGGGGGAGGAGCCGTCGAGGGCGGGGAAAGCGGGGCCTTCAGGGGCTCTCTGCAAAATCCCGTTTTTCGGAGCGTCAAAAGCGGACCTGCTCTGGACGCGCTCCCTCGGTCTCGCCCGGCCACCTCTCAGGGACCGTCCGCAAACTCCCCTTTTTCGTTCTTCCTGGTCTCGTGGGCAGCCTGGGAGGGGTGGCCTTGTCCAGTGAGGTCACCTTTCGGAGGCCGTTTTTCGCTCGACCTTCTGCTTCCAAAGCGTGTGGCTTCAATGGCTTATGGTTTAGTCACTTAACTCCCATCTGGTAGCGGCTTCCCTGACTACCGTAATAAATTGTATTAAACGGCGTAAGATTCTGCGAGGTAACAGCTCATTTCATCACATGTAAATGGAGTGCCTTTTGGCTGCCATGGACTAACATAGCTCTCCTATAAATGACTTCACTTGATTATCTGAACCATGTATGAGAAGAGCAGCCCTGTCAAGAATCTTTAAATGTAGATTGTGTCCACACATTTCGTTAAGTCACCATTTTAAAAATAGTTAATAGTAAAGTGATTTGGTTAACAACATGGCGAGCCACAATATTTGCCACATTTATCTTGTAAATGTAGACACTACATACCAATTTGGGTTTATACAATCAATTGTAGGCAAATCAATTTGTTGTATGAAAAGTCCTATTAGGATAGTCTTTATTGATTCTGTACCCTCCCTATGCATTTCCATCATTTTCCTAATCAGCATGGTCTACTCTATATAATGACCAAAGAATTGGGCAGCCTCATAACTTCTAATTTAATAAATACTGCAGCCATCCTTGCAACAAGGATGCGATTGTAGAGTCTAACACACTGTAGAGCACCAGGCTGGAGTGGTACAAAACAACTGGAAAAAATGAGACTTTTATTGGCACACTCTTACGATCCTAGCCCTTTGTGGAATGACCAAAGACATTTCAGATGTTATCACTAGTTCATGGCATTGATTCTATAAATCCAATTATTTGAAATCATTTAACTTCTAAGAGCAAAAAGCACAATATGTATTTTATCAATTCCTCCAACTGGTGGCCATGGAAAACACCCCATGGCAAGGTCCAGATCTAATCAACCACCACAAAAGGCTAAGCAAAGGACAAGCAAAAGATCAACTGGGAAAATGTGGAAGGCTGAAAAATTCATGGACTGCCCCAGGTCAAATTCTATATTCTCTCCTACAAGTGCAAATGTACTTCGGAGTACATTTAGAGTTATGTGCCAAAACCATTTCATGGAAGAACTCAGAGAAATCAACTATCATATCAACCTGTGTGGAAACTATAGCATCAAAAGAAATTCAAAAATGGAAAAAATGATGATTGCTGGAGTCATCTTCATAGTTGCTAGACAACACATTCTAAATGTATTCATTGCAAAATCTTCCATATTATGCAAACAACGAACTGGAGAAAGGGAGAAATAAACCTGGGCTCACTGCCCAATACTATGTTCTACACAACAGTCATTACAACAATGAAACTGAATACTTTTACAAAGAACTTGAATAATAAATAGCTCAGCTGGCCTACAAAAATATTATCATAAAACAGGGGTGTCAAACTGGCAGCCCATGGGCCAGATGTGTCACATGCAGGTCACGCTCATCCCAGCTCTACAAAGGGAAAAAAATGTCACGATATGTCACGTGATGATAACATGACGCCACAAGTTTGACATCCTTGTCATAAAAGATCTGTGCTTGAATAAGTTCAAGATGAATGTATTAAAATTATGTGGGCAAATTCTTAGATTAGTGAAATAAAAATATTGAACAATTGGCAACCATTGTTGAATCATAAAAGATATATGTGATGAACATCTGTTTTGAGAAACCAGCATGGAAGCACTGAATTTGGTACTCCCAATTGGGAAACTAAAGTAGAGATCAACATTGTATCTCCATCCTGGGATAAAGCAAGGGTTGCTATCGCTTCTCTCTTGTGGTACCTGGGGTCTGGGGGTCTTGAAGAAAGACAACAGGCTCCTTCCATCTACGCATGTGCCCGGCCTCCGGCACATGTGCTTTGCTGGTGCACACACCTTCCATGCATGTGCCCGGCCTCATAAACGTGACTAAATAGGATGCCATAGAGCCAGGGCAGGTGGATGCGATTTCCGCTACCAGTTCGGGTGAACCGATCTGAACCGGCTGAATACCACCTATGATAGTAGAGCAGTGTTTTTCAACCTTAGCCACTTTAAGACAAGTGAACTTCAACTCCAGGAATTCCCAAGCAGAATTCTGGGAGTTGAAGTCGACACGTTACAAAGTTGACAATGTTGAGAAACAGTGTAAGAGAGTTTGATGCCTCTCTCTGTGAATCCATGACAGTAAAACACTATCCCAGTATTTCTCAACCTCGTCAACTTTAAGATGTGTGGATTTCAACTCCCAAAAATCTCCTGTCAGTATGCTGGCTGGAGAATTCTGGGAGTTGATGCCCATTATGTCCTAAAGTTGACAAGACTGAGAAACAATGGACTATCCTGTTTCAAACTTTGTTGCATTGTTCTTTAACAGCCATATTTTATGGCATGTCCTTTAATGGAAGCAAATTAATGTAGCAGTAGCTTGTTACTCATGACTCTTCACAAATAATTACTGATTTATACTGCCTCATTAACCAGGTTTAATCAAATTAATCTAGCAGATGCCAAAGAGAAGTCATAAACTGGCTTAATGTAACTGAGCAACCAGAAAGTCACCTCACTGAAGAAGGAATAGATGCAAGTCTGTTGTCTACCTTAAATTACTGTGCAGTTATTTTAATTATTAGATATACAGCTTGCATTTGCTCCAGAACTCAGACAGGCATATATAATACAGCATTCCATCTTCTCAGCATTGCGGGAGTTGGGTAGCTAATCTAGTCTAAACATCTGGCTGACTGTGTGATAAACCATAGTATTTTCCCCTCACAAAAACAGTCCTGTGAGGGGACTGAGGTAAGAGAGTGTGACTGTTTCAAAGCTGCCTGCTAAAGTGAGGATGATCTTGAACTCATATCACACACACAGACACACAAACCTGTGCACACATGTGTTTGGCCAGACATGCATGAAATCTATCAGTATTTCTAGATAATCAAAATATTGTGTTAAGAGATAATAATCATGCTTTTGGGATCTAAAACTATGGGGAAAGTGTAGTCCATAGCATGGGACAACCACCAAGAAGGCCTCCCTTCTAGTCCATACACCTCCCACATTACACAAAATGGCATATTTAGCAAGTTTTCTCTAGATTCTTTCACAGGATGGGTGAAGTAGAATCCAATTGGAAAATGATCCTATCTCAGCCATGCAACCTGGAATGCTTAATGTTGTATTTTGAGTGAATCTGCAAGCTTACTGGCAGTTAGTAGAACACAAAATGGGCATTATCTTGCAAACCTGTTGCAAAGTCCTGACCACCATCCTGAAATCACATCTGTGTCCTCAGCATGGTGTCAGAGTGTCTGCTGAAGCCTGTGAAATGTTTGTATTGAAGTGTGTGTGTGTGTGTGTGTGTGTGTGTGTGTGTGTGTGTGTGTGTGTGTGTGGTTTGTTTATTTATTATGGGATACTATAGATATGCAAACCCAGCCTTAGTATCAAAATAC
Source organism: Pantherophis guttatus (assembly GCF_059756535.1). Taxonomy (NCBI): domain Eukaryota; kingdom Metazoa; phylum Chordata; class Lepidosauria; order Squamata; family Colubridae; genus Pantherophis; species Pantherophis guttatus. Next base: position 23,441,806 of record NC_142065.1, on the reverse strand, counting down.
TGGCTAAACAAATAGTAACTTCATAGAGTGTGCCTTACTACCAGGAGAGATCAGGGACTACCTTGTCAATACAATTCTGCCCATCCAGTTTGAACATCGAGGAAGGCACTTTTTGGATTTTCTCACTCATGGGAGGTAAAGGGGCTTTAGACCAGGAGTCAGGCCCTCTTGTTAGTGGCCCTTGCCTTATAAATTATGCTCCCTGGTTCCATTTGGCATCCACTGTATTCAAGAATGTCCTCAAAATGATTTTATTTCAATGAGTCTTTCATGTATAGGTGGACGTCTACCCTTATTGCTTTGGTGATTGTTTTTACTGTGATTTTGAGCTGCCAAGTTTTAAGGAATCTTAAGAGATACTAATTTTGTACTGGTGTACTCGTGTGCTCTGCCCAGAGTCATGTACATTGGGGCTGTTTAGAAGATCTATATATGTCAGAGAATTGTGCAGCAAGTGTCCAAATGAAGTCAAAGAGATTGACACGAACTTGTAGTTTTATATAAATAAATATATTTAACATTTATATTTACAGCAGACAGGATAGTTCAGCTACATAGGAACATCATGAGGTAAAAACGTCAAATAGCATACAGAGCACACAGAAGAAAAAGGTGAGAAAAAGGGCAGCTTCCCCTTTATACCCACAGCAACCAATCATACAGTATATAACTTTTGGTTTCCATTTCCCAGATTAATACATGACTTTCTAGACTGAAAAATGAGAAAGAAATGAAAACAGCTAAATGTGTGTACAAAGGACAGAAGTAGCAATACAGGAATCTTTGACTTACCACCAGAGGTAGGTTTCAGCAGGTTCTGACCAGTTCTGGAGAAGCGGTAGTGGAAATTTTGAGTAGTTCGGATAACCAGTAGTAAAAATTCTGACTGGCTCCACCCCCAGGTATTCTCTGCCTCCCAAGTCCCAGCTGATTGGGAGGAAATGGGAATTTTGCAGTATCCTTTCCCCGGAGTGGGGTAGGAATGGAGATTTTACAGTATCCTTCCCCTGCCACGCCCACCAAGCCACACCCACAGAACCAGTAGTAAAAATTTTTGAAACCCACCACTGCTTACCACCATTAGTTTAGTGACCATTCAACCTCACAACCAGTGGTGGGCTGCAACTGGTTTAACAACCGGTTCTGTGAGCATGCACTTTGCGTGCGCACGCACACTTCATGCAGTGTTCAAAATACAGCAATTTGAAGCTCAGCTGCTTACCTTCTAAGGCAGCCATGGTAAGTAGAACAGTGGAGGCGTGGAAATCAGCTGTGCCGTGTGAATCAGCTGAGCCAGAAAGAAGGAAATATAGGACAGGATAGAGCAGGGGTCAGTGGGCGGGGCCAGTTGATCGTCAGAACTACTGGTTTGCTGAACCGGTCCAATCAGGCAGCAGCCCACCACTGCTTACAATGGCACTAAAGAAGTAACTTATGGTTGATCCACACTTACAACTATTGCAAGATCCCCAGAGTCATATGATCATAATTCAGGTATTTGGCAACCAGCATGTATTAAACCACCGTGGCAGCATCCTGGGGTCACATGATCTCCATTTGCGACCTTCCCAACAAGCAAAATCAATGAGGGAGGCAAAAAAGCTCGTAAAATCGGGAATGATTTATTTAACAACAGAAATCCTACTGACAGTTGTGGTTGTAAGTTGAGAACTACCTGCATGCAAAACAATGAAAGTAGGTACTGCAGCTTATTAGGAGCTAAAACAGTTAGGAAGAGCTTCAAAATGATTTGTACAGATACTAGGATGTAACTTTTGGGCCCAAAGTTCAGGAAAATTGATGGCAATAGTTCACAAAGATTATTAGGTGCAAATAGAAATACATACAATTTCCATAACAAGGAAGATAAAGGAGAAATTGTTAAATTGATTATTTTATTCAAAGAGTATTTAAGTATGTTCTTCACTTGGGTATCACTTCTGGATTTTGTGCTTGTGTTAAAAAAAAATGAAACGTTGGCTTTGGTTTTTTCGCTCAGATAGATTTGTCATTATATTCATGGCTTGTTATATATTAATGTGTAAAAGCAAAAGCAAAAGCAAAAAGTTGAAGCTCAAGTGTTTTTATCTTGTACTGTGCTAAAAAAGTCTGAAGTCAACGCCTTTTTTTTTCTTTTTTCCCCTTGTAGCTCACACCTTCTTTTCCGGTCTCCTTTTCCTTCCCTTAATTTCCTATTTCTATTTTTGTTTATTTTATATATTAAATTAATTAATTAATGAGAAAAAAAGGACAATTGGAGTATCTTAAAACAACTCTACAGGTTTTGGTTGTTTTAGTGCTGGCAGCATTTGCTTGCTTTTAAGAAAACAAATTTTCCATGAGTGCCTAATTATAGTAGAACTGGCTTAGTTGGTCCTTTTTTTTGGCAGTTGCTAAGAACAAGTAGGAACAAGGTGTAATGAATATTGGCAGTTGTTTATTTTAATCAAGACAGTTATAACTATTATGCTTGGTTTAATGCCTTATCTTTTAGAAACAATCTTATCATACTGTAACAATTACTTCTTAAAACAACTGCATTTATGTATTACATAAAGATTTAGTCTGAATCATACTTGTATTTATTTATTTAACTTACATGAACATCAAATTGGCATGACTCAAAGCAGCTTTCTCAGAATGGAGCCTTGGGCAAGGATGATACACTACTGTAGTGAAGCTAGGCACCAGGTTAAATCCTATCAATCTTCCCAGACAGGAAACATGACAGATACACTAATTCTATTTTATTATATGTCTACCTTAACATAATCTTTCAAGTAAAAATCTTCTGCAAGTAAAAATGTCCCACTGTCTCTTTTTATAGCCTAATCAATTAAGATGGGTCTTTCCTAAATTTCTTTCTATGAGCTCCTCCCTCTCTTGGCTGATTGTTCCCTAGCAATAGCAATAAAACTTATATATCACTTCGCAGTGCTTTACAGCCCTCTCTAAGGAGTTTACAGAGTCAGCATATTGGGTCCTAATTTTACTGATCTCGGAAGGATAGAAGGCTGAGCCAAACTTGAGCCACTCAGAATCGAACTCCTGGAGTGAGCAGTGAGTTTGGCTGCAGTACTGTATTCTAACCCCTGTGCCACATGGCTCTTTAGGCAGCATTTCTCTTCCTCAGCTCTCAAGGTCATTCCCACTACCATTACAGACCCCTTGCATGTAGTCACTAAGTATTTTACCAATGACTATTATAGATATGGGTGCCCCAACTATGTTGGGGCCCAGAGTGCTCTACCTATACTCATGGACCCAATCAAATCTAATTTATTTAAAAACTTAAGCATACCATGACATAGTCCGATATGCCTTCCAGCCAGGGGTGAAATCCAGCAGGTTCTGGAGAACCGGTAGCGGAAATTTTGAGCAGTTCAGAGAACCGGTAGTGGAAATTTTGAGTAGTTTGGAGAACCAGCTAATACCACCTCTGGCTGGCCCCAGAGTGGGATGGGAGTGGGGATTTTGCAGTATCCTTCTCCTGCCAACCCCAAGCTATGCCCACCAAGCCACACTACACCCACCAAGCCACGCCCACAGAACCGGTAGTAAAAAAAAATGGATTTCACCACTGCTTCCAGCCCCACTCTTGTGTTGCTTAAGCATAACCCCAATGCAGTACTCAATCTTATGAGGATGCTGCTAAGCTTGTTTCTATTATTTCTATTTCATTTTCTTAATTAGCTCCTTAAAGGCAAAGACAAGAAAAAAGAAAAGAAAATGTTTTTCCTTATAAGATTTTGGGAAAGACTTAATCAATGGTTAATCAATAGTGATGTGCCATTTGTCTCTTACCACTTTCTTAGGAGTTTCTAGAAGCTTTCTTCCCTGACAAATTTCAGGAGAGCATAGCCTCTGCCACCTGGTGTTTTCTGTAAAAGAGATAATATGCTTTTCCTCAGGGATCACTCAATTCATCTGAGGGATCTGCGCTCTGACCCAGGGGAAATGAGAACAGTTCCTTTAGAAGTAGAGAAGCCCATCATTATTTAATTTACCTTCTTAGACCCAGACTAATCCCCTCACTTTTAAAACCATTAATGGATGGATTAAGTTAGAAAAGCTAAATTCTCCGAAAAGGCTAAATTTAGCTTTATCAACTCTTGAAGAAACAGGTGGAAAATTAGCATACCTAAAGCTACATATATTTTGATTCATAAATAGTTGTCTGAACTTGATTTACCAGTGCTAAGTCATAGCTCATACTTCCGTACATACAATGTTATGTAGTATTTTTTTTAAAAAAAAAAATGTGTTAAAGAGGCATAGTTGGGAACAGCCTAGCCCATTTCAACCTAAATTTAATCCAAATTCTAACAAACTCAAGTGAAACAATTTTGTTCTCTTGCACTTCAGCAGCAAATCAACATTTCCCCCTTTTTCCACAGTAAAATTATAGCCAGTCGTAATTACCATTGGGCAGAACAATGAAGTAATTCATCAGCCAGGATATGCTGAGAGATGTGGAATGAGACCTATTGAAGAGATTGGGCAACCATTTGTCTGAAATGGTATTGGGTTTTCTGCCTGAGTAGGGGGTTGGACTAGAAGACCTCCAAAGTCCCTTCCAACTCCGTTATTCTGTTCTGTTCTATTTTTTGCCCCTTCTCTTAGGCTGAAAAACCCCCTACATCTGCCGCAATGACTAGTATTTGTATGTGAAATGATAGAGGAGCATAATCGTGACCTTTCACTGAACTGCATAATCTCCAATTTTCTTCACAATAAGTGGACCTACATGAGCCAGCTATGATACCAGGGTGTCCTCAAGCTATAGTCAAAAAAGTCAAGATGGCAGCTGCAATGTTGTGATCAAAGCATCATCTTTTTTCATGTTGCACATAAAAACAAATGGAGCTTTGATCATATTGAGGCTGTCAACCTGACTTATAGACTTAAACCCTTATATCCTGCAAGAATTATTAACCGGGTGTCCTCAGCAAGGTAACATTCAGATCTGTCAGATTTCAATTCCCAGAATTCTCATAGAACGTCACATACATTACATCATAAGAAATTGAAGGAGAGTATCTGCAAAATCTTGCTTCTTTTAGCAGAACGTCAATAGTGCCATATCATTGTGCTGCAACCTACATGCTCTTGGGGCTTGAGTGTGACATCTGATACAAGGGACGCAAAGCTTGCATCACCTCTGACTCCCCATATGGATCCTACTTGATCTCAACCACTACAGACAGCTGCCGTGTGGTTGCTGTGTGTTTGTATTAGTTTACACTGCTCCAGAGAGCCTATCCCCCACTCATCTGAAAAATACTGTACATTTGAAAAATGCACTTACCCTGTATTACCAACATTTTAAAATATATTTCAGTACCTGTACCACATATATAAAATACTTCCTATATGAAACTTGGTATTTTTATTATAACGCTACTCAGATCCCTTTGCAGATTCTGAGGAAAGAAGTTACAGGTTGTCCCCACCCACCCACCCAAATAGCAAAGATAATTTTTTCTTTCCCTTGATTCAGCTTCAGTTTTCTAAGATAGGACTTGTGAATAAGTCACAGTTAGTTGAATTCCCATCAAAGGAATGTTGTGGTTTATTCCCATCAAAGGAATGTTGTGGCATGAAATTTTAACCTAACCATCTGGATTAATTAATAAATCATACTTTAAAAACCAAGCTTTTTTCATACAGAATTAAAACAACGGGAAAGGCTATGTTTTTCCTTAAATTGATAATAGTAGTAGAGTATGTGAAAAAACTATTTGCATACCATATTTTATATATTGTATTATAAATAATGTCTCAAAGTATCTACTCCTAAATGAAAGAATACTACTGGGCCCACTGGTTTACACGTGCATGAGAGAAAGGCATGTTTCTAGTTACATCTATACCATTTTAAATGAAATTCTAATATTTTGAGAAAGTTCTGAATTCTTAAGAATAGTGCATTTATGATTAGTCCAGGAAGCCCCACATGATCAATATCAAACAAATATCAGAAGAATATGACACAGTAATTGGTTAGCACCACCTGAGGGTATCTCGTGTGCTGCCCAGATAATTCAGATTTAGGTCCAAGGATTTGACCAGCCCATAAATGACCAATACACAGGACACCCATCTCCCTGCTCAGCATATGTTCCTTCTGAATGACTATTGTCTTTCATTGTATTGTATTACTTTGCATTATGATGCCTTATTTTGCTTTGGGGATTTGTTTCATGGGCTTATATGGTGAATCTTTTTACAGGCAGATGTTGTCACTGAGATTGTCACAATATCAATTTACCAATGATATTGATTCCAACACTGGCTTGTAAAATGTATTATAAGCATAAAAATCTCAGAACCGACTCCTTATTTTCACATCAAGGGCAGTTGTTCTTGACTTAAGGTAAATAAAAGCCTCCACCCACTGAATTGTAGTTTCTAATACTATATAGGGCTTTATTCTTTCATAACCATCTGCATTTACTGTAGCTATAAATGTTTTTCAAGATTGGAGGCCACAACTTAGGTTAGGGGTGGGGGGCACCGTGTTGCGGTGGTTCTCCTCTTTTTTCTCTGATCGGTCGCAGTCTGTGTTGACAGGGGGGCAGAGGTCGACCCCGAGGCCCCTTGTATGTGGGGTGCCACAGGGGTCGGTTCTCTCACCCCTTCTGTTCAACATTTATGTGAAGCCGCTGGGTGAGATCATCCGTGGTTTTGGGGTGAAATATCATCAGTATGCTGATGATACTCAGCTATACATCTCCACCCTGGACCACCCCAATGATGCCCTTAAAGTGATGTCCCAGTGCCTGGAGGCTGTACGGATCTGGATGGGGAGGAACAGACTCAGGCTCAATCCATCCAAGACTGAGTGGCTGTGGTTTCCGACATCCTGATATAGTCAATTGGTGCCATCACTGACTATTGGGGATGAGTCATTGCCCCCCATGGAGAGGGTTCGCAACTTAGGCGTCCTCTTGGACTCACGGCTGTCTTTAGAAGAACACTTGATGGCTGTGGCCGGGAGGTCTTTTTATCAGGTTCGCCTGATTCGCCAGTTGCGTCCCTTTCTGGATCGGGACTCGTTAAATATGGTCACTCATGCCCTTGTCACTTCACGCCTGGACTACTGTAATGCTCTCTACATGGGGCTCCCCTTGAGGAGCACCCGGAGGCTCCAGCTGGTCCAGAATGCGGCCGCGCGGGTAGTTATGGGAGCAGCATGGCGCTCCCATGTGGCTCCCCTCCTGCGCGAGCTGCACTGGCTCCCTGTGGTCTTCCGGGTGCGCTTCAAGGTCTTAGTTACCACCTTTAGAGCGCTCCATGGCTTAGGACCGTGGTACTTACGAGACCGCCTTCTGCCACCAATAGCCTTTCACCGCCCAGTACGCTCCCATAGAGAGGGACTTCTCAGGGTGCCGTCAGCCAAACAGTGTCGACTGGCGGCCCGCAGGGGGAGAGCCTTTTCTGTGAGGGCACCCACCATCTGGAACGAGCTCCCCCCCAGAGATACAGAAGATTCCGGATCTGCGCACTTTCCGCCGTGCCCTCAAAACATTCCTGTTTCAGCAGGCCGGCCTGGCCTAACTTTCCCTTTATATTGCTTTCGATTTTATTTTAAACTGGGATGTCTTGAATTATCTAGGACCAGAGTGTTTAGTATATTTTAATTGTTTTTTTTTTATTAACGTTTGTATTACATGTATTTTTATCGTTCGCTGTTCACCGCCCTGAGTCCCTTAGGAATAGGGCGGTATATAAATTTAATAAATAAATAAATAAATAAACTATATTGCCTTCTGTTTTGCCTTCTATGGAATAATCATGGGAATGAACTTCAGATGACCTACTGTTCATATAGTAATTATTCCAAACTGTCAATTTCTCGAGGATATTACAACCAGCTGTACTTTGACCTGCAAAAGAGTAACAAAATAGAATTGTACTTGAAGCTGTAAGTTAAGGGTTTCTACTTCTGCTTTTCTCATGAATACAAAACAACAAAAATATTGAGAAAGTCCAGGATACATGCATTTTCGTTCTAATGGACATCTATAAAAATGTTTTAATCTGCAACCCAAATAATATATTAATTTTAAAAGGCAGAACAGTTTTATGGAGGCATATTTAGAGGTGCCTCTCATTGAACACACTGATGTATTCTACATATAGTACCTTATTGGTTTGGGTTTGCTTTTTTTATAATACTATAAACAGTGGAAGTAAGATTTTCCTAGGAAATTTATCCCTTGGTTGGATAATATTACACACAAATTCAAGGAGAAGTAAGAAAGAAACAGACAATTTAAAATAAAATTTCTTCAAATGATAGTTTTAAATAGCCTAGCCATCTTCATGCAATCAAGAGTAAAACCACTCGACAATGTGCTAATCAAAAGGTATGTAATCTTTTCCAGAATTGCTATATTTGGTCTTTAATTTCTGTTCCACAGTGGCGTTCCAAAAATCTAAATTTAACTTAATTATATATTTACATTTAATTAAAATTAAACATATAATTGTTTACCATCTTATTTATGCAATTAATAATGCCCTTTTATTTGTAATGTTTTAATTTATGTTCAGTTGGGATATATATCAAAATAATTTTGTACTTGCATTTAATTAAAATTAAATATAGAATTAATTTGCTTACTTTTCAGTTGTGCATTTAATAAATTCTTTCTTATATTTGTAATGTTTGTTTTGATCGTGTTTGATTGTGGAGTGCACCAGAATAATTTCTTTGGTGTTGGGGGAGGGATGTCTGAGTCCTTCTGTTGAATCCCATTATTTTGGTTCAGATAGCCAATGTGCTTATTTATTTTCTCACAAGATGTTCACTTACGATGAATTAAACCATAGTTTACTCAGTTAACCTTATTGCCTGCATTCACATGATGCAATGAACCCACAACTAAATACATTGATTAGAGTTGTACAAGATCCTAGGTCAAAATGCACTATGTTTTAGCCTAATGTCTAAACTATAGATCAAAATAAAGTGCAGATATTAATTAAACAGGGGGTAATATACTAACAAACAATGTACTAAGCTAAGATGTGGTTACTAGTTTGTGATACTATCTATTATGCAAACCTTACTAGGAATTTAAGAAACATAGCTAAAGACTTGCTTCAGAATTAACATTAAAAAAAAAAACACAATTTCCTGCTTCTTGATGCAAAACCTTGCACTTTTATACATAGAGAAACAGAATGTGACCTATAAAAGTATATCTAGTGTTCTATTAAAAATATATTGGCCTGATTGCTATTGATCTCAAGATTTTAAAAGTGGATGATCAAGTTTTAAGATAAATTTAAGCTAAACACAGAATTAAAGTGCTAATGCTAACATAAAATTCTGTTCAAATTTGCACAAGCGGTTTGCTATGGGCATCCACATTTGCATTTTCAAAATCTAATTGAATTTATTTATTTATTTATTTATTTATTTATTTATTTATTTATTATTGGACTTATATGCCGCCCTTTCTCCACAAGGACTCAGGGTGGCTCACAGCAATAAACAACAACAAGTCCAATTAAAATTCAACAATAAAAACTAAAATTCCTATTAAAACCCCATTCAGTCCAGGCCAGCTTGGCGAAACAGCCATGTTTTAAGGTCACAGCGGAAGGAGCGAAGGTCGGGGGCTACCCGGAGCTCCAAGGGGAGCTGATTCCAGAGGGTAGGTGCGCCCACAGAGAAGGCTCGCTCCCTAGGGGCCGTTAGCCGACATTGTTTGGCCGACGGGACCCCAAGTAGGCCCTCTCTATATGAGCGCACGGGGTGATGGGGAGCTGTTGCTGGCCACAGGTGATCTGCCAAATACCCCGGGCCTAAGCCATGTAGGGCTTTATAGGTAATCACCAGCACCTTGAACCTCACCTGGTGGGCAACCGGTAACCAATGCAGGTCATGCAGGAGGGGTCTGGCATGGGAGCATCAGGACGCTCCCATCACTACCCGCGCGGCCACATTCTGCACCAGCTGAAGCCTCCAAGTGGTTTTCAAGGGCAGCCCCATGTAGAGAGCATTGCAATAGTCGATCTGGGAGGTGACAAGTACATGGGTGACCGTGCGTAGGGCATCTCGGTCCAGGTAGGGGTGCAACTGGTGCACCAGACGAATCTGGGCAAATGCCCCCCTGGTCACGGTCGTGACATGGTCTTCTAAAGTCAACTGTGTATCCAGGATGCCTAAGTTGCGCGCCCTATCCACAGGGGGCAACACTTCTCTCCCTATGACCAAAGATGGATTATTCCCTTGGAACTGAGACGCCGGTACCCACAGCCACTCCGTCTTGGCAGGATTGAGTTGGAGCCTGTTCCTCCCCATCCAGAGCCACACTGCCTCCAGGCATTGGGACATCACGTCGAGGGCATCACTGGGCTGGTTCGAGGTGGATATAAAAATTTGCTTTTTAGTTTGAAAGAAACAAGGCACTAAAGAGTGCTGTTTCCAGAGGTTTGACAATTAGAAAGTTCACAACAATTTTAGGGGGAGTGAGGGACGTAGTGCTGATATAAACTAAAGATGTCCATGTCTCACTCATAGATGGGGGGGCATTTGGAGGGGGGAGGATTAAATAACCCATGACAAACGGGAGTCAACCAACATACTAAGCCTAGATTAAGCCAAACTTTGGCACTCCAGCTTCACATATTGTTGAACTACAAACATTGCTTTCTGGGAATTCTACTAATTTTAATACAGGAAATATCTGGAGTGCCTCAGTCAACTTACCACTGTGGTAAGAAATTAACTATGATTTCCAAAATGTGGGGTCTGTGTTAATCCAATACTCGATCCAAATACAAACTATTTTTATGTATGAATCCATCTTAAATGTTTCCTGCCTCAAAATAGCTGGGAATGATGCTGCCAACTTTTGCTAATCATGACTCCATCATGGAGTCACACACACACACACACACACACACACACACAATATTTAGGGGTCATAGTTTGCCCATCATTTGCAATTCAGATCAGAAGGCAACGCCTTAAAATGTTGCCAAGCTTTCTGTCTGCTGTTGGAAAAGTATTTGTATTTGGATCTATCAGTGTTCTGGAAAGGGGGACTCTTAACTCAAGCAATGTTTACTTTATTTATGTGAAGTACTTTGGATTTGAAGAGCAGGTTTTATTAGAAGAAAAAGGAAATGTACTTAATTGTTAAGTAAATGATAGGGATAGCTTAAGAAGCTATGATAGGGAAGCTTAGCATCTAGATAACCAGATACCAGAAGCAGGAAAGTTAAAAAGCAGCTATATGGGCAGTGGGCGCATACAGTATGCCTGTAAACAAGGGCAAAAGTGACCTGAGATAAGCAATCTCAGGAATAGAAGGCAAATGACAGGCACAGGCAGTACCTGCCAATTGAGTCAAATTTCTAACCTGCCATAGCCTTCCTACTCACCATCCACTCAAAGAGGTCAGTGCACCTGATACGGCAATGGAAGGTAGAAAAGCCATCACTCTTTTCCTAATCTCGCTAAATTAGGATTTTAGGGAAAGTAGTTTTTAGCACACTTAGCTACTGGAGAGGAGAAATATCATCCAGCCTTTTTTTCATCCCAGTAGCAGCTCTACTACAGTGTTAGGTGGAAAGGAAAAAAGTCAAGGAGAATAGTGATGGACAAGTTCACAGGAGTTTAGAGACTTGAGCAGGAGAGGGTTAGATGGGCACTGTATTGCAACTCCCAAAGTATGTGTAAAAATCCAGGTTTACTGCGATTGACTCAAGACTGGCTTGAGCTATACTGGACTTGGATTAATCTTTACAAGTTTGCACTGTCTAGATGTGTTGAGATGACCATTCCCAGAATTCCTACTGGCTAGGGAATCATTGTATATGGAGGATACAGGGCTATCCAAGTTAGAAGAGAACCAGAAGGATGGTTTACAGTTGCTAACCACATTTCCCTTTTAAAGTTATGCAACACTTAACTGAAAGAGGAATTCCATATAGTTTATGGTGCTGAACTTCCTGAAATGACTCTTGCTGATAGAAAGGATTTCTCTAAACACCCTTTAAATCTAGTATTGTCCCTTTCTCTCTTGATTCTAAAGGTTAGATTTCACTCTTTTTTCTTGCAGGATGAGACAAACCAACACATTTGAGAAAGAAGCTTGAAGAATTGGGCCCACATGAAATACATGGCTGTGTGTTCTGTGCATTGAATGAATGCGATTTCTGTCAGCAAAATCATTGATGTAGACTAGGGGGTGTCAAACTTACAGCGTTGTCACGTGACATATTGGGACTTTTTTCCCATTGCTAAACTGGGCATGGGTGTGGCCAGTGCGTGACGCATCTGGCCCATGGGCCTAAGAGCTTGACAGCCCTGATGTAGACTGAAGAGTGGCCTGAGGAAACAGAACTTCAGAAAGACAAGCCACCGTGAAAAACGCTACACACAGAGAACAATGACAACAAACCAGAGCTGGGTTTCTGAGGTGAAACGGACCTGTACTTTCCGACATACTTCTTCCTTTGAATTTACCACTATGTATTACTTTATAACCACTAAGGAAATAAAAAGACAATTCAAATTCTTCAGAACCATCAGTTGCTGAAACAAAATTATTTACCCATCATTATGTTACCAAAACAGAAAGTTTCAATGTGGGTTTTATCACTCTTTTAAATGTTTATTCAGCTACCATTCTGCAAAGTAGGGCTTCCCCCTCACCCCCCAGAAGCAGAGCTGTTCTATCTTTTCTCCACTCTCACAATTTGTTCTATATAGATTACATTTTTAAACCTGTGCTTGGAGTTGCTCCAGACTCTTGTTTGTAAGTCACAGAGAGGGCAAAATACCTGCATGTTTCTTCCGCTTCACGTATATTCTCTCCTTATCCCAATTAAAGTAAGGATGTGAAGAGACCTGAAGAGAAAAAAATTGCTTCAGATCATGTGCATCAGCATACACGCAGCACCTCTTGGCAACTTACAACAGACAGGTTTTCCTGAGATTGTGCTGCAGCTTTGGGAAGCAGATGTAAATTCCAAGAAAAAATAAAGATACTAAGGGTCTGCAGACTAGGCCTACATCCATGCCACTATTCTGCGCCGCCCTCTGATTTTTTTTGCCTTTGAATCTGAAGCACTGCCCTGCCCTAGTACAAAAAGCTGAACTTTTGACTACCCATAACCATATATCTAATGTAAGGACATTCTTAAATTCTTTTGGTGGGTAAGTACAGAGTTCTTGACTTACAAACACAATTGAGTCTGAAATTATAGTCATACGTTATGGTGGCTGTTAAACAGGTCACCATGTGTCCATGCCAGAGGTGGTATTCAGCAGGTTCTGACAGTTCTGGAGAACCGGTAGCGGATATTTTGAGTAGTTCGGAGTACCAGTAAATACCACCTCTGACTGGCCCCGCCCCCATCTATTCTCTGCCTCCCGAGCCCCAGCTGATTGGGAGGAAATGGGGATTTTGCAGTAACCTTCCCCTGGATTGGGGAGGGAATGGAGATTTTACAGAATCCTTCCCCTGCCATGCCCTCCAAGCCAAGCCATGCCCGCCAAGCCACACCCTGCCCACCAAGCCACAGAACCGGTAGTAAAAAAATTTGAATCCCACCACTGGTCCATGCCCAATTTTATGACCATTTTTGCAGCAGTTGTTAAGTGAATCCATTTTCCTCAACAGGGCTGCTGTTGTTATTTTCCAGAAACCAGAAGTAAACCCTGGAAACAGGCAAAAAATGTTGAAAATGTGGTCAGATTCAAGTTGGTTGCCAAGTTCCTAAAATGCAACCACATGATTAAAGTAGGGTGTTTTTTTTTTGCAGCTGTCAGAACTTCAAAAATAGATTAGAATTAGCTATAGGGAGATCCATTGTAACTTCAACTCATCATTAAATAACCAGCGTCTGGGATTTGCTTCAATGGGATGATTTGATGAAGGATATGCAAATGGATGAGAATAAAGTTAGATGGTTTTGACACTGTTGCTACTGTACTGTTGGCTCTTTGCCCAACCTAGTTTCCCACAGCATTATCTTCCCTGGCTCATCCTTGTTTACTGATTGAGCTGGAACCACATTCCCACTAAGTGATCCTGACAGCTGCAGCAAACACTTTCTATCCCAGCTATATGATCACATCCAGAGATCCTCTATACCAGGCCTGTCAAACTGGTGGTCTACGGGCCAGATATGTTACGTGCAGGCTATGTCCAGCCTGGCTCCGCAAAGGCAAAAAATGTCACGATACATCACCATCTGGCCTGTGACACGATCGAGTTTGATACCCGTGCTTTATACTTTCTCTGGAAGTAGCATAGTCCTTTGCATAGTCCTTTCAACCTGCTTCCAAGACCAACATCCATGGCCTGCCATCAATATATATCCCCATCTGCCACCACTAGAAAGGAAGGAAGGACACAGGAAAAAATGTCAAGCTGTTATAGGTTATGCATGCACAGAGCATCCGTGATGACGTCCGGGTGGGTGGGCGGAGCCTTCCATCACTGCCGCTCCCAGTTCACCCGGGTGAACCAGTAGAAACCCACCACTGATCTGCTTACCTTTACGTTATGTTATACAGTATATCACAGGCTATTATAGTGTGATAAACATAGGTAGTCCTTTATTTACAACCATTTAATGACCACTCAAGGTTTCAAGAAGCCCTGGTGTGCAATGGCTAGAATGTGGTATTGCAGGCAAACTCCTTGCACACCTGCAGCCTGGAGTTTGATCTGGAAGGGGCTCAAGGTTGACTCAGCCTTGCATCCTTCCAAGGTCGATAAAACAAGGACCCAGATTGTTGGTGGCAATATTCTGACACTGTAAATCACCCAGGTAAAGGGAAAGGGAAAGACATATGTGCTAGTCATTCCTGACTCTAGGGGGCGGTGCTCATCTCTGTTTCAAAGCTGAAGAGCCAGCTCTGTCCAACAAGGTCTCTGTAGTCATGTGGCCAGCATAACTAAATGTCAAAGACACACAGAACACTGTTACCTTCCCACCAACGGTGGTCCCTATTTTCTACTTGCATTTTTTACATGCTTTCGAACTGCTAGGTTGGTAGAAGATGGGACAAGTAACGGGAGCTCACCCTGTTACACGGCACTAAGGATTCGAACTGCTGAACTGCCGACCTTTTGATCGGCAAGCTCAGCGTCTTAGCCACTGAGCCACCATGTCACCCAGAGAGGGCTGTAAATTACTATGAGGCTGTATATAAATCTAGTGCTTTTGCTCTTCAATATTCAATAGCACTGAAAAAAGTGACTTACAACTGGTTCTCACACTTACAATCATGGTAGTGTTCCTATGGTCACGTGATCCAACTTTGTACATTGTGCAACCGGCATGTATTTATGATAGTTGCAGCAGCCCAGGATCATGTGTTTGCCATTTGTGACCTTCCCAGCAGGCTTCCAACAAGCAAATGGGAAAAGCTGGATTCACTTAATTACCATGTAATTAACTGAACATATGTGATAAAAAAAGTTTGTAAAATGGTACGCAACTTACTTAACAACCACCCTACTTAGCAACAGAAGATCCCATCACAATTGTGGCTGTAAGTCAAGGACTATCTTTATATCAGGAGTCAGCAACCTGCGGCTCTGGAGCCACATGTGGCTCTTTCATCCCTCTGCTGCGGCTCCCTGTCGCCAGTTGGCTCCACAATTGATAGGGCTTTTGGTTAGGACAGGTAGAGGAAAAAAGGACACCGCGCAGGAGGACACTCTATGGTGGGAAAACCAGATCTCCGGTTGGCAGAGGAAGAAGGATGCCGACTAGGAGGAGACTCTATAGTGGGGGAACCGGACTTCCGGTCAGCTCCAGAATTGAACGGGGGGCTTCAGGTTAGGAGGTTTGTGGCTCTTTGACTATTTAAGGTTGCTGACCCCTGCTTTATACAGTAGTGAAAACACACAAAAAATGTTTTAAAAAATGCACAAGTAGAACATAATATGCCCTCATTAATAAGCCACATTAACATGATTTATATGAAGAAAAACAAATGGTCAGGGAATGTATTTCTGAATCCCACTATATGCTTACTTTTTAATAAAGTGTTTGGCTATTTTCTGATTTTAAATTCAAGTAGGGCACTTCCTGCATTGTTCAGTATGATTTTCCTGTTTATTTATTCTCAGTGGACAGCCTGAAGGTTGTTGCGAAATGACTGACACAAAAACAATTGATTTAAATGTGAATCTCAGTTTCCTTTCCTTTCCTCCAGGCAGTTTAAAATTAAATGAATCAGTCTTCCATTTGCTTTGCAAGCCCAAGCATTTTGTTTGTGGAAACCAAGTGAAGTCCAAGGCTTGGGTACTTTACATTTTTGAAAGATCAGAACTATCAGAAAGTACAGATACAAAATTAGTTTTTGACTATCTACTCTACATCAAGTTATTTACTCGTATTTACTCGTAGAATTCCGTATATTCTATCAGGGGATTCTGTTTAGACTACCTAGCAGATTAAACACAACTAATTTACTACCACATCTTAGCACTGGAGGAGGAAATTCTTGACCGTATTTAAGAAAAAGAATTCACCTAGCATGTTTAATTAATGCTTATTACCTGCATAGCAGACAACCACAAATGAAAACTCTATATAGAACCTCTTCTGCAAAAATGATTACTTTTATGCATTGCTGTGATGAATTTGGAGAAAATCCCAGAGCTGGGGTAAACTTGTTGTTTGTCTGCTGTTTTATTCATTTTCTATTCTTAGGTAACTAAGCAAAAAAATGCATTTCTCTTTCAATAATGTGGCATGATGTACAAAGAAGAATTAAAACAACAGAATTCAAATATTGTGCTAAGCCATAATATGATTTGATTTTGACTTGACAAATTATGCATACCCTGTCCTTATGGTTTTAAACCATGGTTTATAATTTAGCATACAGTGCAGATTTAGCCAATTGCAAATTAATTAATAATAGTTAAAACAACCTATGAATTAACACTATGCATGAATTCAGTCTCTTTGAAAAGTTCAATACTTTTACATATTCCTCTTATTACTGCTGCTGGACCAGTTAAGACCAATGGATACAATATTGTTGAATCAGAAACATCAAGTTCTTCTCTCTCAATTTAATCCGACTTTTTATTATACTGTAGGCTTTTATTTTTATTTTGTAATTGTATTACTTTCTAATGGTTTGTGTTTCCTTTCACCTTCAAAAGCTTTGCCAAAAAAGGGAAATGAGTGAAAGCAGAAGGAATTGTTTTATATACCAGACTGGGAAGTAGAACAGAACTTCACTTTAGGTTCAAAGGAAAGAGAAAGATGGTTATTGTTGTGGTGAAAATAGGAGAAAGGAATAATTATAAAGTAATAAAGGAAGGATAAAAATTGAATAAATAAATAGCGGCCTCCTCTTGTTTAGGTCTCTTGCCTATAAGTCTACCACCCATGCAGTTCAGGTGATAAAGAGGAACACTTCTATTCTGTTGCTCACTTATCAGTTTGCCTAAAATAATCTTTTAAAAACTTATACATAGGTATCAAATCTCTCTGTAATTACCTATGAAAAGAAACTCTCTTTGACTGCTCTAAATTTCCTATTTATCATTTTCAATCTTAGTTTGCTTTCCACTCCAAGTTAAAAATGTTCTAATGATCTGTTAATTTACTTTTCTCAGAGTGAAATATCTCCAACAGTGTATTTGGACCAGGCATGGATAATCTTTAGGGTTTTTTGTTATTATAATTCAAATTAAAAATAATTAAACAGTTCACGTATTATATTTAGCCATATTGTGATTTCTCCATTTATGACTTGCATGTTGTGTGAACATGTTGTGCAAACATAGTTTCTTTGACTATTCCCCTGGAAAATGCAGTGATGCAAAATGCCACATACTATTTATGGATAGTACAGATAGTCCTTGACTTACGACCACTACTGAGACCCAGATTTATGTTCCTATATGAGAAATTTGTTGGCAGTTTTGCCCCATTTTATGGATTTTCTTGCCACATTTGTTAAGTGAATCCTAGCAGCTGTTAAATTCAGCCGTTATGGGTGCTTCATCAATGGAGGTTCTTAAGAAGAGACTGGACAGTCACTTGTTTGAAATGGTATAGGATAGGTATAGGATCTCCTGCTTGAGCAGGGGGCTGGACTAGAAGACCTCCAAGGTCTCTTTTAGCTCTATTTTGATTTTGAAATTAGTAACACCGTTGTTAAATGTATCTGGCTTTCCCATTGACTGCTTGTCAGAAGGTGGCAAATTATCACATGATCCTGGGACACTGCAATCGTTATAAATATAAACCAGTTATCAAGGATCTGAATTTTGATCATGGGGATGCTGCAATGGTCATGTGTGTGAAAAATGGTCACAAGTCACTTTTTTCAGTGCCACTGCAACTTTGAATGGTCACTAAATGAACTGCTGTAAGTGGAGGACTGCCTGCATTTGGTTTTAAAATACTATCCTATAAATGTTAAACTAATGGCAAACCACTTTCAAAAAACCTTGCTGAGAAAACTCCAGGAACTTTTTTTGGAATTAAAAGCTGACTAAAAGGCACAAAAAAAAAAACCAAAAAAATAAAAATAAAAATCCAAGTTAGAATTCCACACAGAGCACCATTTAAACCAGGGGTCCCCAACCTATGCTGGCTGGAGAATTCTGGGAGTTGAAGTCCACAAATCTTAAAGCTGCCAAGTTTGAAGACCTCTGATTTAAACAATCACATTTTAGTGGGATGTGAGAACCCAGTCAGTAATTGGATTTATCCAATATGAATGGTAATTCCAACATATTGTGGTTTGGCGTTCCAGATTAATCCTGAAAATTGGATTGGCTACGCCATGGTTAGGGTACTCCCAAGGAATCATGTTTGACCGATTCCTCAAAAGTTTCGCTCTTTCCACACCAAGAGTCCTTGGTTAAGTGCCATTTAACGGCCACACCTGAGCAGCAGGTGGGGGCTCCTTCGCTCGGAAGCCTCTTGAACAGTTGGAGAAATGACGCGGCACCGTACAAGGCCGGATATGCAAATCTCGGCCATGACGTAACGCCCCAGCCATGCGCCGATGACGTAATTACCGAGAAAGAGCTGGCACTGAAACCACAAATGCCCTCTCCGGTCCTCCCTAGACTCTTGTTTGCCATAGAGACGCCCATTTGCCGGTTCCAGAGCGTCGCAAACAAGAACCCGGAAGTCGGCCTCGCATAGTGCAGTTCTATAACGCTCTATGGTGCGCAGGTGGTGGTGGTGGTGGGGGCAGGGAGAAGACGGAAAGAAACAACATAATTCTTTTGCCCCCCAGAACCACCACCACCGTTAAGAGTTGAAGAATGGCGCAAATGGAGTGAGTGGTTTCTCTTTCTCTAGGCGTGGGGGAAGAGGCGTGGGGGTGGGAATTCCTGTCGGGACTGAGGAGGGGGAGGGGGAGAGGGGGGAGGTCAACGGTGCCAGATTTGCGGCGGGTGAAAAGGTCGGTGGAGAAGCAACGCGTGAGGGGACGGAAAGAAAGAATGGCATGAGGGGAAACCTACATCGGGCCTTTGAGGTGCGGGCCGCCTTTAATGGAACCCCCGCCTCCCCACAGAGCAGCCACTCTCATTTCATACCATTCCTGCCACCTGGGCCTTTCCAGATAGGGGAGGTTTACGATCCCACCCGCCATCCTGGCCTTTCCAAGCAGGTGTCTTCTTTGGTATGCTGACATACATACGGCTCTCCTGACACCTCGGCTGTCATTGCTGGGCTGGCTGGTGGGGGACGGAGTCGAGCCCGTCTGAAAAACTCCTGATTGAGGAAGCCTGGGGCCGGGGGGAGGGGGATGCCCAATGTCCCCTTTTATTCATATCCATTTCATGTATTCATAATCATGTTTATACTTATATCTATTATCTAATACATGCTTGACGAAATAAATAAAATAAATAAATAAAATAAAATATAAACAAGAAGTTGAAAGGCTGTAGAGATTCTCAGTCATCCAGATCATGGTTGTCCCAAAGGTGATATATATGTATATATGTATAATATAATATATTTCATGTATTCATAATCATGTTTATACTTATATCTGTTATCTAATACATGCTTGATTATATATAAGATTCTATATAAGAATAAATATTTGACTTTTACAGGGAGGAGTCATAAAATATGGGTGTGGCTGGCCGATGAAATCTAAAAGATAGAAATAGTACTATCCCAGTCTCCCATAAGTCTCAGAACAAACAACACAAAATGTCTGAAAAAAGCCTGAAAGTGGTGATTTGAGATATCACCCCACTATGGCCAAGTAAACAACTTAATCTACATAGGAAAAAACCCTGGCTAAAAAAGTATTATACATTTGAACCTATGAATTAAAAGAATACACACACACACACACACACACACACACGTAGGAAGAATCTGGCTAAAGATATATATGTGTGTATGTATATATATACATACTATACCCAGTAGATGTGATTCTACTGAGCTGGAGCTACAAAAAAACCTTGGCTACGTAGGGAAAACCTGGCTAGAAGAAAAACACACATAAACCCTACGAAGAAGTAAGAAAATTGATATATATATATATTTGTTTGCTTTCGTAGATTTTCACGGGTACAGGTATGCAAGTCTTGGTATATTCGGGTCTTTTCCCATGTAAGATTGAGAGTATCTTGGCGATGTTTTGACGAGGTCCCACTCGTCATCTTCAGGCTGGTGTCTTTGGCTTCGTGCATGTGCGAGCAAAGCGTGATCGGAGATGTGGGAGGGAACATACTGCATCCCTTTCGCCTTTCAGCTCCAATCCAGGAGCCCTCAAGCAGTCGCATTCACGACAAACCATTTTATACCAAATTTATATTTCGCTGATAAAGAAATAAAGGGAGACTAGTATAGATCTATTTGAAGATATTTAGCTCTCATCAGCTAGCCAAAACCTTACTTGGATTCGAACTTGGGCTGCCTGCATGTTAGACAGTTGTATTAACCTCTGAGCCACAAGAAATTGGTGTAAAATGGTTTCTCGTGAATGCGACTGCTTGAGGGTTCCTGGATTGGAGCTGAAAGGTAAAAGGGGTGCAGTATGCTCCCTCCCACATCACATGCTAGGGTAGATCAGGTGTCTTGATAGAAAAACACTTAATCTCTCCCCTGGCTCAAACTGATGAAGGGAGGAGAACTTGTGGCTCAGAGGTTAATACAACTACCTAACGTGCAGGCAGCCCAAGTTCGAATCCAAGTAAGGGTATGGCTAGCTGATGAGGGCTAAATAGCTTCAAATAGATCTATACTAGTCTCCCTTTATTTCTTTATCAGTGAAATATATATATATATATATATGTATGTATGTATGTATGTATGTATGTCTTTTTCTTTTTCGTAGGCTTTTATGTGCATATTCTTTCTAGCCAGGTTTTACCTACATAAACTAAGTTGTCCTACAGCCCTGGTTCTGTGAAATCTCATTCACAAGTTTCTGGGCCTTTTTTCTGCTGACAAACTGCAACTCTGTGTTGCTCTCTGGGAGACTCAGATAGCTATTTCTTAAAAGGCAGAAATAGCTATCTGAGTCTCCCAGAGAGCAACACAGAGTTGCAGTTTGTCAGCAGAAAAAAGGCCCAGAAACTTGTGAATGAGATTTCACAGAATTTATGTGCATATTCTTTCTAGCCAGGTTTTACCTACGTAAACTAAGTTGTTCTACAGCCCTGGTTCTGTGAAATCTCATTCACAAGTTTCTGGGCCTTTTTTCTGCTGACAAACTGCAACTCTGTGTTGCTCTCTGGGAGACTCAGATAGCTATTTCTGCCTTTTAAGGCGTCATCGGTGAGCCACACCCACTTCTCAGATATCCTCCCTGTAAAGGTACAATGTGTCTGTTTCTTTTTCGTAGGCTTTTATGTGCATATTCTTTCTAGCCGGGTTTCACCTACCTTTATTGTACCTTTACAGGGAGGATATCTGAGAAGTGGGTGTGGCTCACCGATGACGCCTTAAAAGGCAGAAATAGCTATCTGAGTCTCCCAGAGAGCAACACAGAGTTGCAGTTTGTCAAAGGCCCAGAAACTTGTGAATGAGATTTCACAGAACCAGGGCTGTAGAACAACTTAGTTTACGTAGGTAAAACCTGGCTAGAAAGAATATGCATATATATATATATATATATATATATATATATATATATATATCTGTTATCTAATACATGCTTAACAAAATAAAATAAAATAATAAAATAAAATAATTAAAATAAAATAAAATAAAATAATAAATATAATATAATATAATACAAACAAGTTGAAAGGCTGATTCTCAGTCATCCAGGTCATGGTTGTCCCAAAGGTGCTTTTTTTTTCCCCAGGAGGCAACTGGACTTTCTTGTTTTGTTTCTTTTGAAGATGTTTCACTTCTCACCCAAGAAGCTTCTTCAGCTCTGACAGGATAGTGGGGAATGGAAGGATTTATATTCCTTGCAGACAGCTGGTCATTTGCATCCTTTTAGAGGGTCTTTGAAGCACTTGGAGATTTATCCTATGTCCTCAGGATCACCTGAAGTAGTGCTCCTGGTTTTTGTGGTCTGCAATTTTTTTTCCCTCTGGAAATCCATCCCTACTCCCACACTATTCAAAGTTGTATAATTCTCCAAATTGTATAATTAAAAGTCTGTAGAGATTCTCAGTCATCCAGATCATGGTTGTCCCAAAGGTGCTTTTTTTTTCCCCAGGGTGCAACTGAATTTTTCAGAAGTCCAGTTGCCTCCAGAAAAAAAGCAACTTTGGGACAAGAAGTTGAAAGGTGTCTTCAGTGTTGGAGGTGTGGAAGGCTGAGTCATTTCTCAGACAAGTTCCAGGAAATGTTGAAGTTAAGCTATTGATAACTATGGAGAATCTCAGTCATGCAGTTCATTCTTGTCCCAAAGGTGCTTTTTGTTCAAGAGGCAACTGGACTTTCTGGTTTTTTTTCTTTGAAGACGTTTCACTTCTCATCTAAGAAGCTGCTTCAGCTCTGAAGTCCCATTGCCTCTTGAAAAAACACCTTTGAGTTAAGCTGTTGATACTGTTTAAACACATATGAGAGCCAATTCGGTCTTGTGGTTATGTCAGCAAGCTAGAAAGCAGGAGACTGTGAGTTCAAATCCCACCTTAGCTATCTGTGAAAGCCAGCTGGGTGACCTTGGGCCAGTCATGCACTTTCTCATGGGTTGTGGGGAAAATAGCAGTTATTGAGTTATCTGTAAAAATAATAAACACCGGATACAAATGAATAAATATTGACCATGATATGATAATTATTTGTAAGCAGAGCAACCTAAGTGGAAGAGGAAAGATATATTGCCAGGTTATAAAAAGAAAGTTGCAATGAAACTTACAGATTGCAATGATAATTAAAAGAATAGCATCCTCTTTTGCTTATTGGATATCAGTGCAAGAATTATAGCATTACTTCAGACTTTGCATTAGTGCAAAAATATGAATGAACACAATTGGTCTTATATGAAATGTTTCCCTCATTTTTTATTGTTAAAGAATACTTGGTATTTTTATACTGAATTTATCCATATCAAAGATATAGAATTGAAAATTGAAATTTGCCAAACAAAACTTTACATATAAATATAACTACCAACTTTTTGCACAGAGAATAATATACCTATTAGTATGTGGACCTAAACAGAAAGTTAGTTTGGTGTAGTGATTAATACACCAGGCTAGAAATTGGAAGATTGTGTATTCTACTTCTGCATTAGGCACAAAGCTGTCTGGGTGACATTGGGCCAGATACTGTCCCTTAGCCTTAAAAAGGCACTGGCAAACCAGTATGCAAAAAACTACTGCCCCTGCACACACCCCGCCCCCGTGCATGCGCGGCAGAAACCCGAAGATCAGTTGGCCAGCGGAAGGCATGCGTGCATGCGCAGTGGAGCTGAACTGGGGCGACGGCTTGCGTGCCATCAGAGAGGGCACTGTGTGTCACCTCTGGCACGCGTGCCATAGGTTCGCCATCATGGTTATATGATAATGGCCTTAGCTACGTAGTTTCTCTACATGTTATCACATTATACAAGACAAGCAGGCAGGGCATATCTCGGTTACTCTTTCCTGCATTATTCAGCATATTAGCATGAGTATAGTGTGAATTAGCGATATTTTTTGCATCACATATGGAATATAAAACTCAGAGGCCTATTGGAAACTTGTGAATATGTAACATTCTTACCTTTTTGTCAGCATGTGAGCAAAGGGGTAATGAGAATGTAGAACTAGCTATGAAGAAAATCTGAATCAAAGTAAAGGCTTTTAAGAACTCATCTTTAAATTGTCCAATTTGACTATTTTCTCTTGATTTTGGATTATGAGGTATGCTTGGTCTTGTACTAAATTTTAGGACATCTGATTGTACCATCTGTTCCTTGGAGAGCCATATGAGCTGTACAGTATACACTTTTAAAGTGGTTTGGAACAAGTGTTTTGGTTTTCTCATGAGCACATGGTTTTCTACTATTCAGTAATGCAACTTCTTATATAAATTTATTAAAATTTTTAAAGAAATTATAAAAACCAACATAAACTAAAACACAAGAAAAAGAAAACAAAGATAAAAGTGCAGAAAGAAAAGATAAAAAGAAATAGAAGTTTCTGATTTCCTTAGCAGCAAATAAAAATATGATTACAAAGTAATTCCTTACTCTAGGATTACAAAAAAACCCTCACTTTTTTCTATTCATTTTATTCCTAATCATCAGAACCATGAGTCCCAAGTGCATTTTTCTGGTTCATGCCAAAAGGCTCTAATAAAGGGTTTATAGTGAGCCATAAATGTAAACACTATCTTTTCTTTAATCAAGAAGTTCAATTTAGACATTTCTGCAAGTTCTATCATGATCACCAACCATTCCTTTATTGTTGGTATTGTATTGTATTGTATTGTATTGTATTGTATTGTATTGTATTGTATTGTATTGTATTGTATTGTATAACATAATACTCTCTTCTATTAGCCTTCTATTTCATACGAACATCCACTCTTTCATTCAAGCTAGACAGCAGACAGCAAAGTATAATTTCCAAACTGGTAGACTCAATCCTCCTCTTTTTTGTGCATCTTGTAATACCTTGTATTTAAGTTAGGTTTTCTTCTTCTTCCATGAATGAGGCTTCTGAATGAGCTGAAAAAAGGGGCCCTGATTTAAGGAGTCAATTTATTAAAGTTAATATAATGAGGCTGTTTTAACAAATAGCAGAGAGATATTATGTACTTGTGTCCAATATTATTTCTTCCAAATCAGTTTTGAAGTGTGCATAGCTATAATAACTATCCCATAGCTATTACTGATACTTTAGAACACTAATATAATATGCACCATCCATTCCTCCTGGAGTAGTTCAGTCTCTTAGGCACTCTTTGTTTGTTCTAGAATCTAGATTATATACTTGTAGGTGTCTTTATCTTTATTTCTATTTTGCTTTGATGTATTTACTCTTAGAAGCAGCAAATGTTCTTTCAGGTACTGTAGTCTTCACACACAGTTATTTTAACCATTTTACTACAATAGTTTCCCAAGAGATTTTGGAGTCACAGTATTTATATTGCAATTATCCAAGACCTACAATAAAGCACAGTTCTTTTCAGACAGGTTAATGTTAGGCAGTTGTTTCTTAAATAACAGTTTTTCCACAGTTTTCTGTGTTTTAGCCATTGTTTTTATTTTTAGTCCTGTTTCTATGCAGTCTGACTTGGGTTTGCATTTTCTTACAGCTTCTCAAATGTGACCCATGATGTATTCAATTTCACCCTTCATACCACCCTGGCCCTCACCACAAAACTAGTGCTTCCTACACCTGCCAAACCAATCCTCCCAGTGCAAACTGGCGTCCAGGCTCAACAGGAAGAACAATCGAGTGGCATGACTATATTCTTTAGTCTCCTTGTATTAGGTAATCTCTTATTAATTACATTTGATAGCAATCATGGAAAAATGAAGGTAGTGAAACACAATTCCAGTTATGCTTTCTGATCTGTATTGCTAGTATAAAGAAAAGGTGGAGTGGAAGAATTGTTTTAATTTCCAAAATAGAAGTAAGCAGATGTGAACATTAGCTTCAGTCTTTCTGAAATAAAATTTGCATACCTTTTTACTCATGCAGGGTGATGCAGTGGCTCAGTGGTTAAGACACTGGGCTTGTTGACTGGAAAGCTGGCAGCCCAGGTTTGAGATCTGAGCACCACATGACAGGGTGAGCTCCTGTACTTGCCTTAGCTCCTGTCAACCTAGCAATTCAAAAGCATGCAAATTAGAGTAGATAAATATGTATTCAATGGAAGGTAATAGTGCTTCATGATGTCATGCTGGCCACATGACCATGGAAATGTCTTTGGACAGCGCTGGTTCAATGTACTCGAAATGGAGATGAGCATTACCCCTTATAATGCTTATAAGAGCCACGGTGGCACAGTTGTTAGAGTGCAGTACTGCAGGCTACTTCTGCTGATCACCGGCTGCCAGCAGTTTGGTAGATTGAATCTCACCAGGCTCAAGGTTGACTCAGCCTTCCATCCTTTCGAGGTCGGTAAAATGAGGACCCAGATTGTTGGGGGCAATATGCTGACTCTGTAAACCGCTTAGAGAGGGCTGTAAAGCATTGTGAAGCGGTATATAAGTCCAAGTGTTATTGCTATTATAGTCAGCAATGACCAGCAGAGTAAAATCCACAGGAACTCCTTTACCATTTTGATTATGCATATAAGCAAGTAGTAGGAACATCAAATTTCACATGGTTAGAGCAGGGGCAAAAAATATTTCTTTTATCAGAAGCGACACTTTGGGAGTGTCTCCCCCCTCCCCCCATTTTACTCATTAGGATAAAGGTGTGAATTTGAGAGGATTATGCCATATGAATAAGTATACTCATAAGTTTCCAGAAAGCTTTTTTGGCAGGGTGCGGGCTGTTTGAGAATTGCAACTTTTTTCTAAGAGTTTTGATTTCCCTCTTAAAAATGATGGAAAACTGTACTGTCAGTGTTCATTTGTGCTGTCAGAATGGGATATGAATAACCAAATGGGATATGAAATAAGCAATTCAGAAATCACATGTGGCTCATAAGTGATCTTTATCTTGTGTAATGTTTCAAATTCTCCATCCAGGAGATTTTGGCAAATGTTATCTGTGGTTTGCTAAATGTTTACAGATTCTTGATGATCTCGTCTGTCATAAACCATTCTATGTGCCCATTGGTCTTAGTGCATTATATTCAACCTTCTGGAAATAGCATCATAGCACATTTAACTAAATGTAACCTGTGCCACATTGGCTTCTCTAACTATTTAGCAAACTGCTATGGCTGCACATGAAAGTAGCTGATGGCTGCATACAAATCATGAAAATGTAAATATTTTAAGATGAGGTATAATGTGTAAGTGGAGTTAAAGGCTGCGTTCTTCCTTTTGGCTTAGCCATGATGTATAAAATTTGTAATTCATTAATTAGGATTTAATATAGTATGTAGATTCAGCCAATTGTGATTTATTTAGCAAAGTTATGTTTAAATACATGATAACTTAATACTGTGTGGGTATCAAATTAATGATTTTTCCCAGGATAAGGGAAAACAATTTGATAGGTTGATTCTTGGGAATAGCAGGTTATTTCCAGCCAAAGCTTTACTTTGGCAATTTACAAGTTACGTTGTAGTTTGCGTGAGTAGAGTGGTAATATAAGAAAGACATTTTCATTTATCCTGGAGTTTCACTATTTGCCTGTTTAAATGAGAATTTTCCTAATGAAGATACAAGATTCACATGAACTTTTAATTACAATAAAAAATATTATATTACTATTAGAGTCATTTTCTTCCTAACTGTACCTTATCAATTTTTAAACAAAGAAAAAAGATGAGTTAAAAATATAATAACAACAATTGTTAGGGGGGGAACTATCATGACAAGAAGCACTGGTGATATTAAAAAAATCTGCAAAAAAATTGAGGAATGGTAATTAATAGGATCAGTTCTTACATTTTAAAAATATTCTGAAAATAGTCTAATAATTTTTGTAAAGCAGATTTAGGTCACCTCTATATAGGTAACTCTCGATTTACGATCACAGCTGAGACCAAAAGACAGTTGTTAAGTGAGTTTTGCCCCATTTTACAAGTTTTCTTGTCACAGTTCTTAAGTGAATCACTGCAGTTGTTAGTAACACCATTGTTAAGTAAATCTGGCTTCCCCACTGACTTTACTTAACAGAAATTTGCAAAAGGCAACCCCAGGACACTGCAACCGTCATAAATACGAGTCAGTTGCCAAGTGTCTAAATTTTGATCATAGGACCATGGGGATGCTGCAATGGTCGTTAAGCGTAAAAAATGGTCATGTCATTTTTTTCAGTGCTGTTGTAACTTTGAATGGTCACTAAACATAGTGTTGTAACTTGAGGACTACCTGTAATAAATTTGTAAAATACGTCACAACAAAATAAGTTCCTTGTACAGATGCTAGTTTGATGTGGGGGGGAGGGTTTTGGAGGAGAGTGCTTTTGGGTCAGTGTTGACCCTTGGTAACTGCTTGGATGAGTCCGGGCAGTTTTCTGGGCAAAAGTTATGGAAGTAGTCTGCCATTGTTTTCTTCCTAGGGCTGAGAGAGAGACCCAAGGCTCCATATCTGGCTTTGTGCATAAGGTCTCCCTGGTTCTACTGATGCTGTCATCATTACCCCAAACTGACCAACTCCTCCTCTCTCTTCCTACAATTTATATGTCACTTCAGCCTAATGAAAATTCCAAAGGATATTATTTACAGAAGCACTATGAGTTTGTAGGAGTGGCTATACTGAAATATGCAGAGAAAGTAAGATGCAGCAAAATGTTATTCTACTACTCAAAAGGGTTTGTTGTTATTCAAGCTCCAGGGTTGGATAACTTGCAAACGGGTTGGTAGATGTTGACTGCAGAGTGTGTCTCAGCAATGACTCCTTACTATTTGCAGTGAAAGGGCAAATTGTAAAAAAAAACACTGTAAATAAGCTGTGACTAAGAAAGCACCAATAGAGCACATACCTTTCCAATTCAATCCATGACAGCACTAGGTTGGGCAGGAAAAGTCTGATATGAAACCTTAGGAGCCACTGATAACAATGCAGGCAATAAAGAGGAAGTTGTATTAGCCATCTGATTCATGATGAGGCTATTTCCTGGAAACTTTTATTTAAAACCAGCTAATACTTGTTAAATGTAGTCCAAATTAAAGCTGAACAGGCTGCTTTAGAAACAATGGCAAAAAAGGGCTAGGAAACCTTATTCTTGGTGGTACATTATTATACCTGAGGTCCAGTGCTTGTGGGAAAGCACTTAGGGCATAGAAGGCCTATATTTATTTATTTGAAAACATTGTATGGCTTCCCGCTTTGCCAAATGACTTATTAAAGACTAGACCTAGACACTTTCCTAAAAAAAATATTGATGGGGAGAAATAACTATCAAAATAACCTCTAAAACAATCGGTGTTCTAGACAAACATGGCTGCTTGGTAATCTCTTTCTCCCCTTTGCCACTTTTTTTCTTGTTGAATGAGTCTTTCTCACTTGACTGTTGTGTCACTTGTCACAGTAATGTCACATGCTATGTCCAATAATACCTTCTACAGTACTAAACGGAGCCCCCATTATCTCATGAGACCTGGGTTTCTTTTCTTTATGCTGTTAACAATTCTGGATAAGGCCTTTTTGAAGAAGCCTGGCTGGAATGGCCTAGTCTCTTTTGTTTGATGAAGTCATCAAATATTTTAACAACTTGCATTTTTATCTAAGTTTACTAAACTTACTCCCTGCTTTTCTCTTTTTTGTACAGTTTTGCAGACTTTCTTACAACCCTCTTCCTCCCCCCCACTTTTTTTTGGTGAATATTGGCTGCTTCTCCTTGGTTTACTGTTACTAGCATGAGGCTGCTGTTGATTTGGATGCCCTGCAAGTTTTGAATTCCAAAACGTTTTTGGATTAAAACCAATATTTACTGTTTCTACTGCTACTTATGAAATGGATCCATTGTCTAAATGTGCTGTTTATAAGATGAAACTCTTTGTTAGCTAAAAATGTTGACAGAGCAGAAGTAGAAAAGAAAACTATTTCTATTTGCCGAAGATAAATAAAAAGATTCGGTTTTTTTGTTTGAGAAGAGGTGTACCTTTTAGCAG
Source organism: Pantherophis guttatus (assembly GCF_059756535.1). NCBI lineage: Eukaryota > Metazoa > Chordata > Lepidosauria > Squamata > Colubridae > Pantherophis > Pantherophis guttatus. The sequence continues at coordinate 23,411,677 of NC_142065.1, read as the reverse complement.
GTGTCCATTTCTTTGTGGGATGGTTTGTTTACCAAATAAGAGAAGCTAAAATCCAGAGGAGAATTCGTTCTCAAATCTGAATAGGAGAGCCTATTTCCTGGAAGTTAACGTCCTCCAAAATAAACTAATATTTACCTTCGGATATATGTGATTAGGATGGAGTGTAATTTGTTTAGGTAAAATCCAGTGCATGGTTGGTCTTTTCCATACTAGTATGCTGTCTGGATAAAATAACTCTTCATGTGTTGGGCATTTTTTCTCAGTTTATTGGGAGAAAAAGTGGCTTCTTCTTTGATTGGGTTATGGCTGTGGTTACCTGATATGCTGTTTAAAATATAAAACTTTTTGACAGGCAAATTTGAATGCTTGTTGTTTTATCTTCTCATAAAAATGCTTTTCCGAAAGTTGATTTAAAACCTTTTGAGTCTTGATTCATTTTTCTCATTCATGTACCACATGCAGATTTGAATCAATTGGATAGAAGTAACAACTGTATCCATGTATATCAGAATGAATTATATCACAAGAATGCTGTGAAAATAAATGCTTGAGATACACAGGTAGTCCTTGAGTTACAACAGTTCATTTAGTGACCATTCAAAGTTACAACAGCACTGGAAAAAGTGACTTATAATCATTTTTCACACTTACAACCTTTGACGCATCCCCATAATCATGTAATCAAAATTCAGACACTTGGCAAATGGTTCATACTTATGACCGTTGCTGCATCCCAAAGTCACATGATCACCTTTTTCAACCTACTGACAAGCAAAGTCAACGGGGAAGTAGTCATTCACTTAACAATTGTGGCAAGGAAGGTCATAAAATGGAGCAAAACTCACTTAGCAAATGTCTCGCTTAACAACAGAAATGTTGGACTCAATTGTGGTTGTAAATCGAGGACTACATATAGTGCTAAGAGGGTAACATTTGCAAGTAGGATTACTGCATTTTACTGAGTAAAATTATTTTCTGAAAATGTTATTCATTTATTTAACAAATTTTTATAGCCATCCAACTCTCAAATAGGTGACTCTGGGCAGCTTACAACATTTAAAAAACCCATCATATAATAGGTAAGGGTTCCCCTCGCACATATGTACTGGTCGTTCCCGACTCTAGGGGTGGTGCTCATCTCCGTTTCAAAGCCGAAGAGCCAACGCTATCTGATGATTCCGTGGTCATGTGGCCGGCATGACTAAATACCAAAGGCACATGGAGCGTTGTTACTTTCCCACTGAAGTGGTCCGTATTTTTCTACTTGCATTTTACGTGCTTTCGAACTGCTAGGTTGGCAGAAGCTGGGGCAAGTAATGGGAGCTCACTCTGTTACGCGGCACTAGGGATTTGAACCGCTGAACTGTCGACCTTTCTGATTGACAAGCTCAGCGTCATAGCCACTGAACTACTGCATCATATAATGAAAACCCATTAAAAATATCCCCATAAAACAGTGAAATCATAAGACTATGAAATCAGCCACTTGGTCGGTTCCATCTCCATTTGTGGTCCCCAAGCCTACTGACGAAACCACGGTTTTAGGGCCTTTCGGAAAAAGCAACAAGCTGGGAGGGCAATCGTACCTTGGAGGAATGATGTTCCATAAAGAATGGGCTACCCCTGAGAAGGCCTTTTTCATGCTCCCATTAGATGTACAGGTAGTCCTTGACTTACGACCACTATTGAGCCCAAAATTTCTGTTGCTAAGTGAAACATTTGCTAAGTGAACGGTGCCCCATTTTACACCTTTTTTTTTTTTTTGCCAAACTTTTTAAGTGTATTGCTGCAGTTGGTAAGTTAGTAACCTGGTTATTAAGTGAATCTGGCTTCCCCATTGACTTTGCTTGTCAGAAGATTGAAAAAGGTGATTGCATGGCTTTGGGACACTGTCATAAATATGAGTCAGTTGCCAAGCATCTGAATTTTGATCACACAGCATGGGGATGCTGCAACGGTCTTAAGTGTGAAAAATGGTCATAAGTCACTTTTTTTCAGTGTTGTAACTTTCAGCAATCACTAAATGAACTGTTGTAACTTGAGGACTACCGGTATATCCCTACTCGATGTTACCTTGTCCTGACTTCCCATCCTAGTGGGCTGAGTGGATGTAATGTGGGGGGGAAACAATCTTTTAAATAGCCTGGCCCCAAGGTATGTAAGGTTTTAAAGATGATAACCAGAACCTTGAATTGTACCTATTTTTCTATTTCAAGGAAATGTTATAATTGGGGAAAAAGTAGTCTGAAATAATCCACAATGTGAGGTACAAATAACACAGGAATGGGTGGGGAGTTCCTTATTGATTCCCGGTTTTTAATATGAAAAACATGTCGTTTAGGTGTATATATCATACTGTAATTGTAATAGCCTTTCACGAGTGGTGAAATTCTTGCAACATTAAATTTTGGAGAATCTTTTGTAACATAAAAACCCCCCACAATGCTTCATGCACAAGAATAATTACAACATTTCACAACTGGATGAATGCTTGTCTGTGTTACTTGTGTTGATGTTATTGTAGAGTCATTAAGATTTGTTACCACATGTCTATAGGAAAATGAAATATTGACTAGAGGCATTTCACGGTGTTAAGTTATATTAATTCAGTGGGAAAATTCTCAGAAGCAATAAATGTATTTATTTATTTATTTATTTATTTATTTATTTATTTATTTATTTATTTATTTATTATCGGATTTATATGCCGCCCTTTCTCCACAAGGACTCAAGGACTCACAAGTTGAAGCTTAAGGTTAAAGCATTAAGTTTTTTTAAAAAAATAATCCAATTATTTATGGAAAAGTAAATAGATCAGATAGCGGATGACCATACAACTGATATGACAATTAATTTACTTATGTTTCTTAATATGAAAGATGGGACAGTTGGTTAAACAGTTAAAATTTGCCAAATTTTTAAAAATGCATATAAATACAGAGCAACCCCTGCTCTCTTCTGGCACTGATGTTGTTATCTAGTTTGGTAATGCAATATCTGCAAGAAAGCATCCAAGTTCAGAGAGCATCAAGGAGCTCACAACAGAGACCATACTGGCGGAGATCCTCTGGAAGCAGGTGTTTTTATGGTTCACCATGCGCATTATGGCAAGTATTTTGCTACAGGAGCTCCAACAGATTCTCATAATAACAAATGTGGCCACTGATCTAAAAAGATTGGCAGTTTCTGACCTGTATATCTCATTTTTAGTGGTGCTACTTTCTTCATTGTTTACATGGAAGAAAATCTATTGTCCTGGATTCTTAATTAAAAATATAACAGATTGCAATAATTTACACAGTTTTTATAATTGGATACGTAGCTTTGGATCCTAGGATTTCTTGCACAAATGGGAGAAGTTAGATCTTCCTCCTAGCAGCTAACTGCCCCTCCCCCAATAGGTACCGGTATTTGCTCTTTTCTGCACATCTCATTGTGAACTGTTCTAGAATAATCCTAGAAGTGACTTTTTCCAAATATAATATAATATGTTATGTGAAAGAATTGTTTGGATCAAAACCATCAATGTTTCTTCTATTCAAAACTGACATGAAGCTGACAATGACCATGTTACATTGTTTTTGATCAGAACTCACAGAACAATGTGCCTGTAAGCCCATATAAAATATTAAAAAGTTATTATAGATAGCATTTAACTAACTTTAACTAATGGCAGAGTTTGTTTGATTAAGAATTTTGTTGTTAAATAACTCTAAATATTGTCTGCTTTTTCTTCAGCTATTTGCATCATATTGGTGCATTTATTGATAAGATACAGACTGCATTTTTTGCCGGAGAGTGTTGCTGTTGTTTCTTTAGGTAAGTACTGACGGTAGCAGGAAAAAAGATACTGTTCTGTTTGAATAAATGACCAGTCACTGATATTTTCAAAGTCTAGATTGTAATTTAATCCAAGCTTTGCTTTTTTTTTTTTTTTGGTTATTTGCCTTTATAATATATTTCCTTTGTAAGATTCAACACAGTGTAAGTAGTCCCCCCTCTCCCCCCCCCCCCGAATAATCCTGTGAAGTTCACTAGTGTGAAGGGGAGAAATAATATGATTGGTTCCAAGTCAATTTATTAAACAATTTATGAGACAGATTTATATGGCCAGGACATGGGTGATTGTGAGAAGGGCAGTCACTGATTATCATGACCGAACAAGGATTTTAACTTACATCCCTCAAGTTGAAGGTTCTTTAATCATAATGATTGTACATATTTGTTTTAAGAGAGTGAAGGATGCAGGTTATTATTGTGCAAGGAAGAATGGCAATATCCAAAACCCTCTCTGTAAATCTGGCACTGCTGTTGGCAGTTTCAACATCTTCTCTGCTTGAGGTTGATCAGAGCTGTGAAAGTTATACCGTAATCTTGAGCATTCTGGGACTTGTTTTTACCTTGCCTAATAAGTGATTGATACTCTGAGAGCTGTCATAGGAGAATTTTGCTTTGCTATTTTAGAATAGAGTTGGGATGGAAGAGCACCTCCCCAGCTGAGTCTGAGCGTTATTTCTCCTCATCCTGTATGACTTACATTTTTTTTTGAAATCCAGATATTGGCCAATAATTCTCATTGTCATCAACTAATGTGACTATTAGCTAAACTATTGTGCATGGTGCATGGTATTGACCAACAGATATGAAGGTAATTGGATTGGTCTTAGCTGGTCTTTGAGAACCCTAACATTAGTACCAAACAGAGAGCCATCTCTTTCTGGGTTATGGTTGTTGTTTCAGCCATTGTACAGATTGTTCCTATAAATATATGAACAGCTGTGCTACATTTCTAGGGCATCAGCAGGAAAAAGTATAAAATCTGTTAACTTGCATCATAAACAGTATGTGTCCTCACACTTAGAAGGAGGCAGACAGAGTTCTTATGAACAAAACTCACAGAGTGAACTAAAGAATTTATGATGAGATAAACTTGTGGTCCTTTCTCTCCCTCATTTGTGATTAGGTAAATATATTAATTCTCTTAAGTTGAGCTCAACTCCTCATGCCTACCTGGATATTTTTGGGACTTTCCAGGCTAGTTTACAGTCTGGAATTTCCTAATAGTCTCCCATCCAAGTACATTTAAACTCAACCCTATTTAGTTTATAACATGGACAGAATATCTAGATATGGTATTTACTGCTTGCTGGAACTAAAGATGACTATGAATCAATCTTGGCTCGTGGGGACTCCATGGATACTCTGTTTTTCTTGGCAGCAGTATAGAAGTGATTTGCCATTGCTGTCTTCTGACAGAGAGAAATGGGCCAGTATTAAAAACCATAGAATGAAGCTGGTTTAAATGTAATCTACAAAATGTAATCCACATTACATTTGTAATCTACAATCTGAATTTTTTACCACCTCCTTGAGATGTTGTAATGGTACTCTTGTGCTACTCCAGAGCCCTTCAAAGAAAATTCTGTACAGCTGCGGTGGTGTAGTGGTTAGAGTGCAGTATTGCAGGCTACTTCTGCTGCTCACTGGCTGCCACAGTTTGGTAGATCAAATCTCACCAGGCTCAAGGTTGACTCAGCCTTCCATCCTTCCGAGGTGGGTAAAATGAGGAGCCAGATTGTTGGGGGAAATATGCTGACGCTTAAAGAGCGCTGTAAAGCACCATGAAGCAGTATATAAGTCTAAGTGCTCTTGCTATTGCTGTTGTCAAAAGGTGGGAATGCAAATGAGTTAAAAGGTAATGTTAGCAGTTTTGTTTCCAGGGAAGAGCAAAACAAGCAATGATCATTTGCTTGGATACATAGAAATAGTTGTTACCATTAACATCATTATTGTGTCATCGATATATGTGTCTTTTCTTCCTCTTTATATAAATCCAGTTCTCTCAAGACCTTGCTATAAACATTGTAACTGTTTTCCGGACAGTTTTAATAACAGCAAAGGGAAAACACTTACATGAATATGGTCATGATAGTGTCATACCAGTTTTCCTTTGAATTGGAAATAGCATAATTGAAGCTAGCTGCTTCACTTCGTTTTGTAATCAACATAAAAAGCTCAAAATTAAAATTCTGAAATTCCTTCTCTGTTGCTGGACAGAGGTCCAGATAACTTGCTGGCCTTAGGAAAGGCCCTGAAAACATGACTGTTCCCGCAGTCACTAAGGCATGAGCCATCAGTGTGTGTTAATATGGGCGAGGTGAATTTTGACTCTAGCAACTATAGGTATTTGTGATTTCCTCCCTCCCTCCCTCCCTCCCTCCCTCCCTTTATTTCCCTATTTACTTTCCATGTTACTGGGTTGTTTAAAGTTGCCTAAAGTTACATGACAACTGCTGTGTATATGCAATAAATAAATAAAGAAAGAAAGAAAGAAAGAAATGCTAAGCTCTTTAGTTGCTGAACTCAAAGGGTTGTGAAATTGTTCTTTGATATCAGAACAGGTAATAGCAACTCAGAGCTGTTTTCAGTTTCCTGTTCTGGTCTCTCAGGAGATTGGATCTGTTATTAATAACACCAAGACAGACAGGATAAACCCAGAATTCAGAGCTTTATGAGAAAATTGCAGGCATAATGAGGATGAGGAGGAAGGACCACTGTTTGAGACTATACTTATTTTTAGATGACTCATATGCAGTGGCTTACAACTTTCAATTATCACATGAACAGATCAATTGTTCTTTGTTTATTTTTTCTTTTTAGGTATCTTGATGGGTGCAGTTATAAAAATTATAGAATCTCAAAAGCTGGCCAACTGGAAGGTATATCAGCAATTTCTACAATATATTTATCATATAATTGATGCCATATTTATTTTAAATAATTCAGCTGGAATGCCCAACTCCCAATTAATATTCTTTTCTTCATTGCTAAAGGAGGGAGAATTTTTTTATTGGTCGTCTCAGTTCAATAAGATGTACAAACTGCTAGCTGGTAATTCTAGGATTTATAATCCAACACATAGATTACATCAGAGATAGCTGGCATAATTATAATCACACAGCAATTGAGCTCATTATTCTGCCATGAAAACAGGATGCCTAATAAACATTGAAAAATGGAGTATGCCTGTTTTGAATCCCATAAACTCCTTTCCCAGGGATTTACCAATCACTCAGTTTTTATTGAGCCTTTTGGGGGAAACCTCTTCTCCTTTGCACTTTTAGTTAACCCTAAAATGTTTTTGTACTTTTATAAAACAGAGATTTCCTAAGCCACCGATAGGAAACCTGCAGTCAACAATACTCCTTTTGTGATCTCAGTCTAATTTTCAGTCTAATTTAGGGGATTTAAGGAATTAAGAAGGGAAGGATTAAGGTTTGTTTTACTTGTGGTAGATTAAGAGAGAAAGTAAGTATATTTAGTCCTTTAAAGCCCACCAAAAGGTGAGAAAGAACCAAAATCCACCCTAGTCACATTGAGTTAAAAACTACATCCTGAACGATCAAAAAACCTGCCCTATTATATATTTGAATGTCAGGATCCCTAATTTTAAATATAGAATTTTAGATTCTTCACGCCAGTGGGTGATACTTATTAATAATACATTACTTCACTGTAGTATCTTTGTTATCATGTTGCCTATTTTGACAATTCAGATATTAGGGTAGTACATTCTTTGAGGTGTCTCAGTTCTTCCTCCTTCTATTTTCTCGCCAAGTGCAACCCTGTGAGATGGGTTGGTTTGAGAGAGAATAACTCACAAGATCACCCAGCCAGCTATCATGCCTAAGGTGGGACTAATGAAGAAGAAGACGACCAGCAACAAGCTGGATGGGCTGAATTAAAATGGCAATGGAAGACTTAAATGACTTGGTTAAGAACAGATCATCCTGGACAAAATCTATCTCTATGATTTATTTATTTATTTATTTATTTATTTATTTATTTATTTATTTAATTAATTAATTAATTAATTAATTATATTTTTATACCGCCCTTCTCCCAAAGGACTCAGGGCAGTGAACAGCCATAATAAAATAATATACAAGACAAATTTAAAAACGATATTAAAATAATTCAATTTTGGCCGAATTTAAAATTCCCATTCTAAAACCCTTATAAAACATATTAAAACCCATATTTAAAACCCAATTAAAATTATTGTCCCATCAGACCGGCTTGTTGGAATAACAGGGCACGGAGGTCGGGGATCCTTCGTATATCCGGGGGCAATTCGTTCCATAGGGCAGGAGCCCCCCCAGAGAAGGCTCTCCCCCTGGGAGTCGCCAATTGACATTGTTTGGCTGACGGCACCCTGAGGAGGCCCTCTCTGTGGGAGCGTATTGGTCGCTAGGAACTAGTGACTAGGAATCAACACTTACTTGGTGGCACATACTGTAATAAAATGTTCCTATTTTTATTAGAGTGCTGGATTTACCTTTGTTCCAATATGGTATTATTCCCTTTCTCATATATCTCATAATTCCTTAATCTTTTTTTGCAGGAGGAAGAAATGTTTCGTCCTAATATGTTTTTTCTTCTTTTACTTCCGCCGATTATATTTGAATCTGGGTATTCATTGCACAAAGTGAGTTTTTTTGGGTTGTTCGTTATAATGATTTGTATACGGCCTACTCAAGGTCAATTACAATAGTAGAACAAGCAGAAAATAATATTGCAAAATCCACCAATCAGAAACAATAAAATTTCATTAACATTATAAACATCTAAAACCTTCTAAAAGCTCAGGAATTAATGGAAATCATTGATGTTGCCCAAACCATTGACGGACCAATACATGCCAAGCTTGCCTTTTATATCTGGTTTCTGTGGTTAGCCAGAATGAGTTTGAATGTGTCATTCCTGAAGAAGTGGAAAGGGATATTGAAATTACAAACCGGGCAACTTTTTATTAGACCCACACTTTTCCTAGCTGCTGAAGACTACACATAGGGTGCCATGGTTGGGTCCATTCAGTAATGGCAAGAAATTATCAGAGATAGCCAGTTTATGGAAAGGCCCAATTGGCATGCTGAGCCCGTCTTCTGGAGCAGCATTTTCCCAGAAGTTCATATTGTTTCTTTTCTTAGTTTTAAAGGCTATTCAATGTATGGTGTCTAACCCCTCCCCCACCCCCTCAGGTCTTGGGTTAGAGTGGGTGGTAAAACTCTTACAGCTTTCTTTTTTTCCTGGATGGTTTTCTCTTCTCAGGGGGATAGAGAATCAGTCCCTTCTTTTCTGCTTCATTATATGGTTTTATTATTGGTTTATTCTGCCCAGCTTTGTCATTGAGTACGGCAACTTTATTAAATAAGAAATAAGAAAGCAAAGGTGAGCCTCAATCTGCATATAGATAGTAATGTCCCTGGATCTGAAAGTCCAGTTTGTTCATGCCAGGTATTTATGATTTACCGATATTTAGACATGGATGAGGAAATGCATCCTGTGCTTCTCCAACCCATGTATTTATTGAATTTATTTTTTACCCTAATTATGTGATGTATAACATTAATTTTTACATTTGCTTGGATTCAGGACCTGATACTGATTGCTGGTGATTTTTGGTTTATAGCCTTTTCAAAACTCTCTCTTGTTATATCTCCCTTGCATTTTCTTATTTTAGGGAAACTTCTTCCAAAACATAGGTTCCATCACCTTGTTTTCTGTGATTGGGACAGCTATTTCAGCTTTCATAGTTGGCGGAGGAATTTACTTTCTTGGTCAGGTGAGAATGTGCATGGAGAACTTTGCATGCATGAACTTCATTGTGGAATAATTGGTAAAGATAAATGAATATATCCATTTTGATTTCTCCCAATACTTTTCCCATTCCAAGTTTGTTTCAATTTCTTCATTGTTGCATTCCTTTTTTTAAAATAAAATAAAATAATTGAATGCATTTTCCTATGCGTTTCTCCTAACAGAGGAGTGAACATATCACTCCTCTGGCAAAAGGAATTCCTCTTAGCCTACTGCCTTCCTTCTCCTCTGTCTAGAGCAGATTAGGCAACATGGAATCAGGGAATGGAAAAGAAAGAGAAACACTTTTGTATGGTTAGGAAGTCTAGTCACATAGTGTTGGAACTGAAAATTTCCTGTATGGATTTTGTATACAGATTTCCTAGCACACATATTCTTTGCAAACAACTTTACCTAATGCATTTTTAATGTTACCCTTATGAAAATCTCAATTTTTTGCATTTTTCTTCTAATGTACACTTTTGTAATGGTATTTTTATTGGAGAATCCCTTCATAAGAGCTTAAACTTATGCAAAAGCTAATAATAAAATACAATTATTTTTAGATCAAAGCAATGTTTTGAGAGCCAGTTTGATGTAGTAGTTAAAGCACCAGGCTGGGAAACGAGATATTGGGGGTTCTAGTCATGCTTTATGGATGAAGCCAGCTGGATGACCTAGGGGCCAGCCTTTTTCTCTCTGTCCTAGGAAGAAGGCCGTGGCAAACCATTTTCAAAATCTTATTTATTTTATTTGTATTTATTTAGTTTGTCAAACATGTACAAGATAACAGGTATAAGTATAAACATGGACATGAACATGAACATAGGAAATGAGTACAAATAAATGGGGATAGTAGGACAGGGACGGTAGGCATGCTGCTGCGCTTATGCACACCCCCTTTACGGACCTCTTAGGAATGGGGTGAAGTCCACAATAAACAGTAAGGTTGAAGCTGTGGGGGTTTGAGGATGTAACAACAGAGTCAGGTAGAGCATTCCAGGCGTTGACCACTCTGTTGCTGAAGTCGTATTTTCTGCAATTAAGTTTGGAGCGGTTTACCTTGAGTTTGTATCTATTGTTTGCCTGTGTATTATTGAGGTTGAAGCTGAAGTAGTCATTGACAAGTAGGATATTGTAGCAGACAATTTTGTGTACTATGCTTAGGTCAGACCGTAGGCGGCATAGTTCCAGGTTGTCAAAGCCCAAAATTTCAAGCCTGGTGGCATAAGGGATTCTATTGTGAGCAGAGGAGTGGAGTACTCTTCTCATGAAATACCTCTGGACCCACTCAATTGTATTAATGTCCAATATACAGTGTGGATTCCAGGTGGATGAGCTGTATTCAAGAATTGGTCTGGCAAAGGTTTTGTATGTCCTAGTTTGCAGTACAATGTTACCGGAGAAGAAGCTTTGCAAAATTAGGTTAACAACTCTTAATGCCTTTTTGGTAATGCTATTACAGTGAGATTGTTAAGTGAGATTATTTACAGTAAGATTTACAAGATTGTTACAATTTTGCCAAGAAAACTGCAGAATGTAGGTGGTTGTCAGGAGTCAAGACTAACTTGAAGGCACAATCAATCAGTCAAGTAGTGCTTGACACAATGATATTTGCTTTTTACAGTTTCCTGGAAATACTGCATTTCAGAATCTTGCATATATCTAACCAATGACATATTCTCTTCTTTGGCTATTCAAAATCTGAAATTGACTTCCCAGAGTTATTTACCATCCTTCCCTTGGATCTTCTATGTCATAGACATCATTTTGCTTTTCAGGTTACTGGCATTTTACATAAGGAAACAACAGTAATTGTTTCCCTAGCTAAAGCAGGTATTCTAGTCTGACTTTCAGATGGTTTTAATTAAATCCCAGAGCAGCAGAGGAAAGGCAGAGTATCCTCACTGGGGAACTCCCAGGTAATTAATTACTGCCATAGCAGAGACTGTATCTTTATCAAACATAATGCAAAGCAAGGTGATAGCACCAGCATTTAGTATTTGTAGTAAATAAGAAGGCACTTAAATTTAAGATAGGACTGTTTGTGCTGAGAGTTCGTGTAATATTTTAGAAAGGTAAGAGTTGGAAAGGACCTGCAAAATAATCTAGTCCAGAGGTGTAGAGCTTTTCAGAGGTAAGAGCTACATTCTTAAAAAGTGGGAAGAGCCAGGACAAGAAAGGAGACAAGACTAGCACAAAAGCTAAATTTAATTTGTACTGCATATTTAGTAAAATCAATTAAATGCAGATAATATGACTCCCCTCCCCACAAGATTTTGTCCTTTTTGTCTCATTAAAAGATAGTGTCTAGTGTAATATTGTGGTTGGACTTAAAATTTTGGGAACTGCATGTCACTTGGAGGATAGTTCAATACTGGGGACTAGTATGACTAACCAGACATTGCTGACTTCAAAGTCACAGCATTTCTCAACTTTGGCCATGTTGGCTAGGACTATTGGGAGCTACAGTTCAGCTGAGATTAGGATCTGCAATTGAGACTACTGCTTCCAGCCTTTGAACATATGATGGACAGAATCACCTAGAAATGGTTTTTATATTTAACGATCCCCCCCTTTAATATCTATTTATTCAAAGTCTGCTCTGAAAGCAGTATTTTCCAACCTTGACAAGTACCAGGTGTGTAGATTTCAATTCCCAGAATTCTCATCTATGGCCAGTCAGGCTGGAGAATTTTGGGAACTGAAGTCCACATACAGAAGTTCAGAAAAGTGAGCTGTGATATGTATTCAAATTCTATATGGAATTCTGATCAATTAAATTCTGGTTAGCTAAAAGAAAGCTGTAATTATTTAAAAAGAAGAAAATAGCAGTTTAAAAAATGAAACAAAATAATTGCCCCAGGCAGGCCTCAGATTGATTATCTTAAATGGAAAGATGTTGCTAAAAGATTGGTTTCTTTGCACAAATACACCTGTCTCTTGAAATCTATTACTGAAACTTCATTCTATAAGCACTTTTGTCATCAGAGTGATAACTACTTTGATGGCCTGCAGTTGGAGAAGTCTTCTTAGAAAAGTAGTGTAAGTTTGTAAAGGATCCTACATCATCTTGCTATTGTTTCAAGTATGACTCTGATCTTCGTTTTCATTTCGCTCATTCATTTCATTAGTTTATGCTTCATGTTTTAACTGTGTATGCTTATTGCTACTGTTTTGTAGACATATTGTAATTAAATTTAAATTGTCCCCTCCACTTATAATTGCTGAGTGTCAGGTGGCATATAAATTTTAAAAATTATGATTATCTGTTCAGAACAATGTGAAATCATAGCTGCCAGTACTTTAGCTGTGTTGGCCTTTATATGCATCAAGTTCTTCTCAAGAACTTAGGGTATTGTAATGTACCGATGTAATATATTTGCAGATGCAAGCTGTGTGGCCTTTTGTAATTGACAGATGGAAATTCTAAGTATTGTCTAAGATTTTTGGAAATGGCACCCAGTGTGTTAATAACCACTGGGACCACCATAACTGGTTAATTCCATAATCTTTAAATTTCGATATTCAGACTTGGCAGTTTGGTGCTTTTTCAAAAGGTAGCTGGACTTTGTTTTTCCTTGAAGACGTTTCACTTTTCATCCAAGAAACTTCTTCAGTTCTGACTGAAGATGACATGATGTGCTGAAAGCACTATTTGTTGGTCTGGCCATAAATTACAATGATTTAATTCCATTCTTTAATTCCATATCTGATCTTATAAAAATGAAATTGCTGCAATGAGCAGATATGTGCTTCATTGAGCTATAAATTAATAACTTTAGGATTTTTTGCATTTCATGCTGAATGCATGAGTATCTTCAATATTTTATGAGAAATTCAGCCTTTCTTGATGACAGCATACTATATTAGTTAGGTCCATGATGGTGAACCTATGGCATGCGTGCCACGGGTGGCACACGGAGCCATATCTGTGGGCACGTGAGCGTTGCCCTAGCTCAGCTCCAGCGCGCATGCACGTGCCAGACAACTGATTTTTGGGCCTTCCGGTCCCACCAGAAGTTGAGAAACGCCGTTTCCTGCCTTTGGAGGGCCTCCGGGGGGGAGGAGGCCATTTTCACCCCCCCCAGGCTCCTAGAAAGCCTGGGGAGCCTGGGGAGGGCGAAAAACAGACCTACCGTGCCCACCGTGCCATCGTGTGCCAAAAGTGGGGGGAGCGCGGGGGGTTGTGCATGCATGCACAGGGGGCGGGGCACATTGAATTATGGTGTGGGCACATGCGTGTGCAACCCCCCCGCACTCTCCCTGCTTTTGGCACGCAACGGCAAAAAGGTTAACATCACTGAGTTAGGTCATAGGAATGCTCACCACAGCTTTATTGAACGCCAGGCTCTTGAGGAAGACCAAAAGGCAGCTTTTCTTGAAACATACAAAAATCCACATCAGGGCAATACCTTGGTGAGAATGGAAGATTTACGTACCAAGAAAATTTTCATGGGAAGTAAATCTGACAGTTTCCTCATTTTTGAAAACACAGAATCCATCTGTAAACTCAAACAAGCAAACTCACTTTGTGATCCTTGAGCAAATACGCTAGTTTCTTAATAGATGGAAAAGAGGAGAATTAACATTTATAAGATGTTTCTGTTTTTCTCAATTTTTCTAGGCTGATGTAATTTATAAACTGAATATGACTGACAGGTAAGTTTTGAGAGAAATCTATATAATCTTCGTGTGTTTGTAAGAGTCTTCAAGCTGCTGCAGTGAACACAATGACTGCATTTATCTATCGAGCAGTATAGTTAGACAGGATGCTGGTTGCTATACTTGTGGCCAATGTTAAGTTCAGTGATGATATAATGCTTAACTAGGGTTTAAGTAGGGTAGATGGAAATGTGAATCAAAGAGGATATGGCATAGCAATGTGCCTTCAGCCTTTTAAATATAAAGAAGAGGTCATTGTTTCTTAATTTTAATATACAGCACCAGATGACTTGCATCACATGTCTAAATCTTTATTAGTTTTGAAAAATCCTAGAGAATGTCTGAAAGATTACTAGAAGAGAGCAAACCTCTATATTTTAAGGATCTGACAAATTAACAGCAATGATTAGACAGATACCATTGTAATTATATATTATGTTGTGTATTGTTTGTTTAAATGTTATGCTTAAATAGAAGGGATACATGTGATGATAAAAGTTCTCAAAAGATGTCTGGGATGTTCTGTTAAACCAGAAAAGAAGGCAACCTGTTAATAATAAATATTAAATTAAAAATTTAGATTGCTATAATGAATATATGCCATTGAGCAGGTTGATTTTAAATATTTGGAAAAAATATGCTATTTTTATTTTTCTTGTTGATAATTGTTAGTTTACATTCATCTTCTGTTAAAATGAGAAAAAACATTAATGCAGTCCAGGATAATGATGATTTAAATCCATTGATGCATTTCAGGCTTGCTGAGTAAGCCTCAAACCTCAATAGCATTTAATAATTCAGACATTAAGTTAATGTATTTATTGTATTTCCTAACAGTTTTGCCTTTGGCTCCTTGATCTCTGCTGTTGATCCAGTAGCTACTATTGCTATCTTTAATGCTCTTAATGTGGACCCTGTGCTTAACATGCTGGTCTTTGGAGAAAGCATTCTCAATGATGCAGTCTCAATTGTCCTGACAAAGTAAGTACATTCATGTATATGGAACAAAAAAAAATCTTTTGAAATTAATGCTCATTTAGACAAAGAGTAATGTGATTCTTTAAACACTACTTATTTTAATGCAGTAAACATGCATAATATGCACTTATGCTCTTTTGGTTAGCATGCTTTTTAACCATCACTCCTCCTTAATTGTCACATTGATACTTGCCACCCACTCTCATATAAAACAGCCCAATTATTCTTTCTCTTAGGAGCTACAGAAGTACAACCTATATTTAATTACACATAAGGGCAGGAATTTGTGTTGGGGACATTCTTCAGCACTATAGTCTTTATGAATTCCTTTTAAAAATTCTATGAGAAGCTGGTGTGTAAATTCATTCTGCTTTCATGGCTTATAATTGTTTCAGTATTAGTTTCTGGGTTTGAGACCAGAAATGGAGTTATTTTGTAGATGTTTACAAAGCTCAGTTTTTAATAAATCAGTAGGATATGTTGGGCAAAATGGGTACTTTCTGATTGCTTGGTTTGAAAGTCATGTAGGTGAAAGTAAATATTCTTGATTAATTGGATGCTGTGCCTAAGGATATCATTATATTTTATTTATTTTTAAAAGCTTTCTATAGATGGCTTCCACGCATACATATTAATATTGTCTGATTTGTCAAGGATCTAATTCTTCCCATCTTAGTCATATTAGGATCTGGAAGTACTTTAATGAAGTATATTCATTCATTTCTTTCCTTCCTTCCTTCCTTCCTTCCTTCCTTCCTTCCTTCCTTCCTTCCTTCCCTCCCTCCCTCCCTCCCTCCCTCCCTCCCTCCCTCCCTCCCTCCAAATATAAGCTTATTTCCCTCCCATTTTCTCATTTGCTTGAGGATCAGAAGAGCAAGCATCTTATTTTCGATTCTGTAATATTGTACCTTCTGCCTTTTTTCTTTGTCTGTGAAAGATCTGTTAGAAGGATTTCATTTCTTTTGCTGTAAGTAGGTACCCTCCTGGCTTATTTTGTACCACTGTTAATAATAATAGAAAAAGCAAGTGCAGGCATCCAGATCTTTAGAACAGCTGTGTTTCCCTTTGAAAAATAGTGCATCTTGACTTGAGTGAATGTCTTTTGTCATTCCCCTAGACATATTACAGTGAAAGCATTTTAAGAGCAATTTCAACAATAACACCAAAAATAAAGTAATTATGGATTCTGCATTCCATATCCCAGACTTAAGATTCTAATTCCTTTGGTTGTCTTTGTTTTTTTATTATCATTCTCAGTACAGCAGAAGGTTTGACGAGAGAACATACATCTGATGTAAGTGGATGGCAAACCTTTTTACAAGCACTGGCTTACTTTCTGAAGATGTTCTTTGGTTCTGCAGCACTGGGGACACTGACTGGTCTTATTTCTGCATTAATATCCTTTGCTTTTAGATAAAATAAATATTTCTGAAGATGATTATTCTTTTAAAACATAACATTTTTCATAGCAAGTGTTAGCTAGTAACAATTTCAGATTTGCATGAAACTTATATTTGTACAAGACTTTCATTAAGGCCCAAGTTGCTCTATAATAACTCATCATTTATGCTGATGCAGTGTTGCTGGCTGGGGAATTCTGGGAGTTGAAGTCCACCCATCTTCTAGTTGTCAAGGTTGAGAAACACCATGCTAATGGATGAGACTAATATATGATTTTCCAGCTGTAGTTTTAGTACAGTCATTATATTTTCAATAACATGTTAGTGCATGTTTCAGTTTTCAAATGCATTAGATATCTGCTTTTATTTTCATGTTGGCAGCTTTAGAATTGAATCCTGAAATTATCCTAGTCTAATTAGTCTATTCGGCTAATTGGCCTGGCTCCTTTAGTGTAGAATTTATGTCAGACAAAGGGTCTGATTTTTCATAGCAGCTTGAATTGATTTTCTGTTATAATATGTACTGTATATTTCATCTTTTCTCCTGTTCCAGTAGTATCTGGTCAAGTAAAGCATTGTTCCATTATGGTCTGAGTTTTTCTTTTCCTATAAACAATAGAATTCCATAATTCTTTTGTTGTTGTTGAAATATATGTTTAATTTAGTTATTTTGTGTGCAAAGAGTTGATAATGGTTAAGATGCTAGTGATAAGTAACAAAACTTACATTACTTCTACAGTGTAGATTGGAAGGGGAATTGTAGGAACACAGGAATAATAATAACAGCACCAGCAACACAAGAGTAATCTTTATTATGACAATTGCTAAGCAGTATGAAAACATAGAAAATAATAGAATCACAGAGTTTGGCTGGGTCATTCATTGACACTAAAATATCCCTCAGCGTCACATAAAGTAAAAGGAAGCCCACAATGTCTCTAGGTCAGTGTTTCTCAACCTGTGATCTGCGGGCCCCGGGAGGGGAGGGATGTTGTCACAGGGGGTCCCTAGAGGTTTGAAGAAATGTTATGATTTAAATCTTGAGTTAATTCTTGCAGGGGGGGTGGGGTCATGGCCATAGTCTGAGGCCACAAAGGGTATTTAAAGAGGGTCCCTGGCAAAGAAAAGGTTGAGAACCACTGCTTTAATTGGTTGTATCGTGAACTGTTCTCATTGTTCAGATTTATTTTTGTCACTGAACATGCCTTCCTATCAGTCTTTTATTATTTGGTGAATGATTAATGTTAATACTTCTCTGTTGAGCCACAATCTGGCTACTTAGTATATTAAGGACATTGGACATCTTCTCATGAAGATTCAACCTATTATTGCTTAGCCTTTTAAGCAATGAATTCTTTTCCGTTTTTTCTGACTAGCAGCTGAAAATTGACAGAAAACTATTAGGCTATGATATGCTTGAGGCCATGAAGACTTTTATGTCACTTCTCAGGATTTCTCTTGTAGGCATCAAAGATTGAGGCAGACTTCAGCTTCATCACCTCCCATTTAATTATACTCTCAATTATCTTTGTTGTTTTTACATTTATTAAAGAAAGCCTCCAGTAATGTTATATAAGTCCAAATTCCACATAACTGACCAGCAGGAGTATTAAATAGTAGTAGACGTAAAGTTATTTGCTATGGCTGGACTGTGCCTATGAGAAATTCATGTTTATTTTTGGTCATTTTAGTGCTTTATGCATTCCATCGATTAGACAAAATGCATTATGTCTAACAAAGGAAAGCCTTAATTGGACAGTTCCAAATAGTTTAGACTACAGTCCAGCTCCCCTTTTAACCACCATTGCCCTTAGTCAAAGATTGTAATAGTTGACATCTGGAACATTTGGAACAGAGTATCTCACATTGGGAGGTTGGTTGAGAGCAAATAGGGATGCAATGGACAATTTGGTGAGTTTTATTTTTTATTTTTCATGATAAGCCAGTAAAAAACATTTTTATTTCTGTGGATTCAATAGATAACATTGTCTTGTTATCTAAAGAATATTTATATGTAGCTCAGGGTTGAACTGTGTAAACCTTGATGTTCTCTGAATTTTGTTGTTTTCTTGCAGATATTTCATTACCGAACTAGATAACATTTTCACTGCTAGAAAGAAATGGGGTTTGCTCTGTTTATATGAGCTCTGGTGGCACAGTGGTTAGAATGCAGTACTGCAGGCTACTTCTGCTGACTGCTGACTGCCTGCAATTTGGCAGTTCGAATCTCAACAGGCTCAAGGTTGACTCAGCGTTCATCCTTCCGAGGTCGGTAAAATGAGAACTAAGATTGTTGGGGGCAATATGCTGACTCTGTAAACCACTTTAAAGAGAGGGCTTTAAAGCATTGTGAAGCGGTATATAAGTCTAAGTGCTATTGCTATATACAATAGCTTGCCCTATCAGAGTTGGTGGGCATGTTGTTTTTTTCCTTGGTAGTAACTTGATTTGTTTACTGCTTGATTGTTTGTCTGAGTTGGAGTTTCTTGGTTTAGGGTATTGATTATTGATCCATTGTTTGTCTAGTGTTAATTTTGCTAATCCCGTTTTATGTGGGTGGTGATTACTTTGTTCTTTTGTTTCTTGTTTAGCTTTTTTATTGTTTCTTTTGAATGGCATGTAAACTTTATTTATCTTTATGAACCTGTTGGCTGATTTGTCTGACTGGCAAGCTGTTTTGGATTTAGCTTGGTCTAGGATGCTCACAGTTTTTGAGTTGAAACTATGGTTAGGTCTACCCATGTGTTGTGAAATTATGGAGTTTTCATCATGTCTTCTGACTCTTAGTTACCATTCATGGATGCACTTTGCTAGTTTTCAGCTTGTTACATACATAGATTGTTACAGTCCTTATACTGTAGTTGTAGATTGCTCCTGTTTTTACTTCTTGGGTTACTGGGTCTTGGGTTACTTCAAATGTTTTGGAGGGTTTTAGTTGGTGTCACATAGTTAGCTATGTGATAAAGAGCCCTGGTGGCGCAGTGGTTAAGTGCAATCTTTGAGACAAATTCTGCCCACAGCCTGGAGTTCGATCTGGATAGGGTTCAAGTTTGACTCAGCCTTCCATCTTGCCAAGATCGGTAAATGAGGACCCAGATTGTTGGGGGCAATACGTAAACGAAGCTGACATTGTAAACCACCCAGAGAGTGCTGTAAAGCACTGTGGGGCAGTATATAAGTCTAAATGCTATTGTTATCGCTATGTGATGCCATGTGGTTGCGATAGTCTGTTGTTTCTGAGATGCTTTTGATGTATGATAGTATTAAGCATTTCATAGCTTGAGTTTGTTGTGAGTTGAGTCATCAACCAATTTTTTATAAAGTTGTGAGGTTATCCTGTTCGTTGGAAGTTGTATAGGCAGTCTGTTTAAATTTTTCTGGTGTTCTGAATTGCTGCAGTGCGTTTGTGATCATCTAAATAATGTTCTTACACAGCTCTTCTTTTTTGTATATATATAATATATACATATGCATATGCATATACATAATATAGATTGAGGTTTTTAAAAATAGTAAAAATAGACAGGCAAAAAGAAAAATAATTAAAAGGAAAGTTTTAAAAGAAAAAAGTGCAGAAACAAAAAGGAATGAAAAAATAAAGACAATAGAAAAAGAATGACTTCCAACTTTTTTTGATACAGATATAGATGAAGAATACTTCAAACTCTTACTCTAAAATTAACAACAGTCAAACATTATTTCTGTACTGCTATGTGATTCTAATATATAATTCTAATGTTCTATTTCCAAAATCGCAATTTAATTTCTTTCATCTTTTTCCTCAAAAAGTCCAAAAGTGATTTCCTGGTAAAAATAAAATTGGTCGAAGTCTTTTTCTGTAATCAAAGCTGTCAATTTCATCATTCCCGCCAATCCCTCAGTTTAATCATCCATTCTTCCATTGTTTGTATTTGTAAGACCTTCCACTTTTCTGTATATAAGGTGTTCCTCTAATTTGATGATATATTTCTCCAATAATTGAAAATAGAGAGTGAGGCAGAGATTGATGAATGCCATGATTCTCTGTATTTTGATATTTGCATATTTGATTAGATTGAATGTCTTGTCTGCTGCCATGGATTCTTTCACTTGTTCTTTGTCTACAGATATAAAAAGTGCTGTGACATTGAATGAAATCACAATTTCATCTTCTATTTTTATGTCTTTGATTTTCTGTAGGCACTGTGGTGGCTTGATAGAATATTTGCTCCCCTCTACGAACTTCCAAACTTTTTTTGTAAGCTCTTTAGCTATATTGTATTTTGGAGTCCCTGGTAAATGA
This sequence comes from Pantherophis guttatus, assembly GCF_059756535.1. NCBI lineage: Eukaryota > Metazoa > Chordata > Lepidosauria > Squamata > Colubridae > Pantherophis > Pantherophis guttatus. The sequence continues at coordinate 23,390,713 of NC_142065.1, read as the reverse complement.
TACAATTGGACAAAGAAGTATTCAGTCTTGTATATTTTGGGGTGTCCATAGAAGTGTAGGAATATGAGAGCTTTTCATCCACTGTTCTTTTTTTCTGATTGACCTTGGTTGGAGTATTTAGAGTTCTCTTGATTAGGTTATCTACTGCCTGTACTGGGTTGGTGTTTATTGGTATGTAGGTTTCTGACTTCCAGTAATTTGGTTTTTTGTATGTATTGTGATCTGACCATTATAACTTTTGTTGCTGAGAGGATGATGGTTTGGTCCTTCTTTAGATGTCTATGGAGATTCTCAGTCATCTAGGTCATGGTTGTCCCAAAGGTGCTTTTTCAAGAGGCAACTGGACTTTCTATTTTTTTTTTTTTAAACGTTTCACTTCTCATCCAAGAAGCTTTTTCAGCTCTGACTGGATGGTCAGATCCTTCCATTCCCCACCATCCAGTCAGAGCTGAAGAAGCTTCTTGGATGAGAAGTGAAGCATCTTCAAAGACAAACCACAAAGTCCAGTTACCTTTTGAAAAAGCACCTTTGGGTCCTTCTTTAGGTTTTTTTGAGGGCTGCTCTGTCCTCTACTTTGAGTTGGTTCTGATTCTTTGTTTGATGGTGGTCTAATTGTCTACCTTATGTTTTGTCAGGTCTCTGTGGCAAGACCTGTGGTTTTAAATGGTGCTTCTAAGGCTTCAAATTCTAATCAACCAGCATAATTTATGTTAAAGTTGAGGCCTTTTTGTGCGATCTTGTGTGATGTGGTAGATAGTGAGTAACTGGACATTTTTATAACCTGTTCAGGTACCTCTTTGCTTCTAGGGTTCACCTTGAACATTTTGGTTTGGAGTTTTATTTTCCTTTTTCTAGCTTCTGTTAAGGGTTTAATCTTGATGGTGGTTGTCAGCATTTTTATGTGTTCTGAGATCATAGCTTGTTCTAGCTATTTGTGTTTTGTGTTTTATCTCAGATTAGAACTTTAACTTTTTGTTAAAACACAAAAGGTGTTATGTGTTATCTCAAATTGGTAACTAGAAATTTGTGTGAGAAATTACATTCATGTATTATCAAGATTTTAGATCACAGCAGGATCAGACAACCTGTTGTCTTTAGATGTTTAAATTAATGTTGACTTTCATTCCATTGAAGTGTTTAGATAATGCTTTCAAATAAGTTAAAACCACATATATAGAGTACAAAGAAACTCACTGTGGAATTGTTTTCTATCTTAAAAAATATGTAGTCCAGACACACTTACCCATCTGCCATTAGAACCTTAATCTGTTAGAAAATGATCACTGTTAATTATATTTTCAGCATCTCATATACTGAGAGTTACAGTTGTATGTAAGGATATTTAAACTTTGTTGAAGTCTGCAAAATTTAAGAAGTTTAACAACTACAACATTATTTTCAAGTGAGTTCTTAAATATAATTATTAGGTATAAAGCTAATTATACCTAATATTATAAAGTTAAAGGCCCTCTTTTATAATAAAATCTTTTTTCTATGCACTTTGTTAGAAGTTTTAAAAATCCTCTAAAAATAATTCCGTGTTGCACAGAGCACCATAACCTGGTAGCTTCCCTTATTCCACTTGAAAAAGTCCATCAGCTAAACAGTATGAAGAAAAATAATTGCACTGTATGATTCAACATGAAATGCTAAGCTTTCTAATGGGGCTCTAATGACAAATGAGAACTTCCTAATTATCTGACTTTTCCATTTCATCTTCTTATTTTACTTAACCGTTTGTAATTAACGTACTGAAACATATTGATTTACGAAAAACTCCTTCCCTTGAGTTTGGAATGATGATTATCTTTGCATATCTTCCTTATGGACTTGCAGAAGGAATTTCTCTCTCAGGTAAGTTGCAAAACAATTTCCCCTGAAGTTATATATATATATATTCATTTACTTGGACTTCAGTAAGGCATTTGATAAAGTAGACCATAACCTACTACTAAATAAAATAGAAAAATGTGGGTTAGACAGCATCTGATGGATTCGTAACTGGCTGACCAACCGCAGTCAACATGCAGTCCTCAATGGAACTGCATCTACATGGAGGGAAGTATGCAGTGGGGTACTCCAAGACTCTGTTTTATGCCCAGTACTCTTCAACATCTTCATCAATGGTTTGGATGAGGGGATAGATGGGGAACACATCAAATTTGCAGATGAAACCAAGCTAGTAGGAATAGCCAACACTCAGGAAGATAAGCTTAAGATACAGAAGGATCTTGACAGACTTGAACATTGGGCACTATCTAACAAAATGAAATTCAGTGGTGAAAAAAGTAAGGTTCTATGCTTAGGCAAGAAAAACAAAATGCACAGGTACAGTATATGTGGTACCTCGCTCAATAGTAGTAACTGTGAGAGGGATCTTGGAGTCCTAGTGGACAACCATTTAAATATGAGCCAGCAATGTGCAGCAGCTGCGAAAAAAGCCAACACAGTTCTAGGCTTCATAAATAGAAGGATAGAATCAAGATTACGTGAAGTGTTAATACCACTTTATAATGCCTTGGTAAGGCCACACTTGGAATACTGCATCCAGTTTTGGTCGGCACAATGTGAAAAAGATGTGGAGACTCTAGAAAGAGTGCAGAGAAGAGCAACAAAGGGGACTGGAAGCTGAAACATATAAAGAACGGTTGCTGGAACTGGGCATGTCTAGTTTAATGAAAAGAAGGACCAGGGGTGACATGATAGCAGTGTTCCAATATCTCAGGGGCTGCCCCAAAGAAGAGGGAGTCAAGCTATTCTCCAAAGCACCTGAGGGCAGGACCAGAAGCAATGGGTGGAAACTAATCAAAGAGAGAAGCAACCTAGAACTAAGGAGAAATTTCCTGACAGTTAGAACAAGTGCACGCTCAGCGAACCGGTTGTTAGACCGGTTGAATCCCACCACTGCCCTAGAGATTGAATTGACACTGACCTTTGCGGTTCCGTAAAACAGTTAAGACTTCGCTTTTACAGGTACACCTGGGATCTAATGTGTTGAATTTGTCCTTCCTGCAGAGAAAAGTTGTTTTTAATCTTAATTATTGAACTCAGGCATGTAAGCTGCTCAGAGCCAGTTTGCAATTGAAGCAGCATAAAAGCCTGGAAACTAAGCTAAAATAAAATTGTACTAAGCTTGTATTTAAAGATACTGTTCAGTCGTACATTAAAGGAAGACGAAGCCTGAATGTTAGTGAGAATCCAGGTACATAAATCTTTTTCACTGCACTTTATTTGGTTGGGATTTTTGTATTTTTGGAGTTGGAATGTTTACTTCAGTAATGTATGTAGATAGAAAAATGTGTAATTATTTTAATTGGATACACTAGCAGTATATCAAATTGCTTGAACCAGAAAAGAAGAAAAGTGATCTGGAAAGTATATCAAATTGCTTGGACTGGAAGAGGAGAAAAGGAAGAAGACGATAACAATTTTGAAGGACCAAAGTTTTCTCACAATCAGAAACAACCTCTTTTGCACAGAATGCTAAATTAAGTAGCTAGTGTGGTTATTTTAGTAATCTACACTGTACGTTATGTTAGAGTCTGGGATAATAGACCATTTCTACAAAGTAAACCTTTGATGTTGTGATTTGGCCTCAGTCAAAAGAGATTTACTATGATATCTTGTAAAGAGCAAGATTTTAAACTATGTGTTTATGATTTAAAGCCGCCTTATATATCTGCAGGTGCAGAGAGAATTTGGTCCCAAATACGCCTCTCCATAAGTACACTGTGCCTATCATTAATCTCAAACATCTCACAGAGTGAAATATATGTGGTCCTGCAAGTAGCTGTTTGTCCCCTGTTTTTCTAGTTGTTGCTGTATCATTGGTTAAGAAACACCATGGGCACTTACTGACAACTGTAAAGTCTAAACATATTTGTATGCCTGCTGATTTTATCAGAAAGCATCTGTTTTGATAGCTATAACCACTTCTGTCCAATTATGATAGCACTTGCAACTTTGCGTATGCAACTCAGAGTGGATTTTACAGCTGTTCTCTAGTCCTGAAGTAACCTCTGGAGAGCCAACGCTTGGTTTTTTGTTTTTTTATAGCCGTTTCATTCCAAATAACATCTTGGGAATTGTAATGGAACTAGTAATTAAAATTCTGGAGCACTTTCACTAATAGGATCATAATCATTCAATGGAATATTAGATTTGAATTGGATAAAATGAATTATGTAATGCAGCAACTAAAAGGATTATGATGAATTTGAGGTTCACTGAATCTGTCAGCTGTTATCAGATCACAGTTGTATTCTCATTTTATAGCAGCTTTGCCATCTCTCTTTTTTGGTATAATATCAAATACGACTTCTTCATTTTCTATGCATGAAGTTTGTTTTTGTATTCTGGGAATAAACAAACAGCAGTGTCAAATGACATCAAGTTGGGATCTGGTAGTATGATCCATATGATACTGGTTCCATGGAATCTCCATTCAGTCTCTGCAGCATTGGAGTAGCTTGAATAATTTCTTCTAGCCCTGAACAGAATATATAGGAAGTGCATGTGAAATGAAGTAGTAGCTTTGGATCAATTCCCTCAATAAATCAAGTATAATGTTTTTGAATTATTTGTTTAATTGGGTTCTCTATCTAGTTTTAGGACTTGTGTGGAGAACAGATCATCTTTCAGGTTTTATTTTTATAGCAATAGCACTTAGGCTTATATACATTCTTATATATATGCTCTACTGCACTCTCTGAGCAGTTTACAATGTCAGCCTATTGCCCCCCAATATCTGGGTCCTCATTTTGCCGACCTCAGAAGGGTAGAAGGCTGAGTCAACCTTGAGCCTATGAGAATTGAACTCCAGATTGTGGGCAGAATTAGCCTGCAATACTGCATTCTAACCAGTGCATCAGATCTCCTACATATTGAAAATTCTAAAGGTTTCCTGAACTATTAAGCTCTACTGTATCAGAAAGATCCAATTATTTAGTATGTTAGAGTAATAGTAAGTAGTTGTAGCCCTTAGTCATATGGGAGTGTGAGTATAATTTGGAAGAGGAGAATATAGTCTTCTTCAGAAGCTGAAATTCAATAGATGCGAGAGGAAGATTGGTCGCAAAGAGGCCTTTTCAATCCTAGCATTATTTTCCTGCAAACATTACCACATTCTCCATATTGAAAGAATGAGAATGTTGTTTATGATGAAACCAATATCTATAATCTATGGTTAAGCCTCAGTTTGTCTATTCTCCTTGATTCTGTTAACTTGTATTTGTTTGCCTATTGTTGGCCTAATGGAAACAACTTTCAAAGTGTGGTGATATTTTGGGTCCTTTATATATACTATATTGCTTTTCTGATAACTGGAATTATGTAATTGGGAGGGTAATTATTTTGTAATTTTTAGGGTTGGGTCTTTATTTACAGTAGAAAAATATAGATTTGATATTTCACATAGAGTAGCGATATTCATCAGACTTAAGTGAAAGCACTTACTCCCAGTGCAAATAGAAAATTCCTGTGTAAGCAGTCCAAGTCCTTCCAAGGTGCTAGCTGTCCCCAATTTTGAAGTACACTGTGAAAATATTACATATGTATATTTAAGTGCTTTTGTTCCTTCAGCAGTTGAGCGAAAGGGTTGAGCTACTCTGGGCAGCTGGTCCAACTCATGTTGTTGAATTGTGCAGCTGCTAGACCTGAGCTTTCAACCTGAAACACTACTTTCCCCATTCTTGAACAGTTCTGATTATTTATTGGATTGCAATTAGTAACAATTTAAGGAAAAACCTGATTTTATATATAGGTATATCTAATGGTGAATTTTTTCTTCCAGGTATCATGGCTATCTTGTTTTCCGGCATCGTAATGTCTCATTACACCCATCATAATCTTTCTCCGGTTACACAGATCCTAATGCAGCAGACTCTGAGAACTGTTGCATTCATGTGTGGTAGGTGCTGTCCATTGCTTGGATTCTTACTATCAAAGCAGACTTTTCCAAATGCTTCCTGATTATCCTACCAGTTTTTGCAGTGGCAATCTACTACATAAGTGAAATACTTTAATTTAAACATCAAATATGTTTCAATTATGATTGCACATTTTTGTCCTGCCAGTTGACCAGGAACTATGGTCAATGGAGTTGAGAGTTCTCTCTACAGGTGTTCCTTAACTACCATTCATTTAGTGACCATTCAAAGTTGCAACAGCACTGAAAAAATGGACTTACGACTGGTCTTTGCATCATTGCAGCATCCTCACAGTCATGTGATCAAAATGTGGGTACTTCAATCAGAATAGAGCTGGAAGGAACCTTGGAAGTCTTCCACTCCAGCCCCCCCCCCTACGCGTCCTCCATCAAGCAGGAGACCTTATGCCTGTGATAGCAAACCTATTGCATGTGTGCCAAAGGTGGCATGCAGAGCCCTCTCTATGGGCACATGTGCTGTCGCCAGCTGCTCTTCCGGGTTCCGTTGTGCGCATGCGTCCTGGCCAGTTGGCGGTACGCATGCATGCGTCGGAACCCGGAAGAGCAGCTGGCCGCCGTACGCATGTGCACCGGCCAGCTGTTCTCTTCCGGGCTGCGGTGCACGTGCTCCAGTTTCGGCACTCGGTGCCAAAAAGATTAACCATCACTGCCCTATACCATTTCAGACAAGTGTCTGTCCAGTCTCTTAAAAACCTCCAGTGATGAAGCACCCACAACTTTTGAAGGCAAGACGTTCTACTGGTTAATTGTCCTCACTTTTAGGAAGTTTCTCCTTAATTCCAGGTTGCTTCTCTCCTTGATGAGTTTCCATCCATTGTTTCGTGTCCTGCTTTCAGGTGCTTGGGAAAAATAAATTGGCCCCCTTGGCAAATGGCATGCATGTATATTGACTACAGCGCCCTGGGGTCATTGATTGCCACTTGTGACTTTCTCAGCTTGTTCCTGCAAGCTATGTCAATGGGAAAAATTGGGTTTGCTTAACAATCCATGATTTATTTAACAAATGCAGTGATTCACTTAACAACTGTGGCAAAAAAAAAAGGTTGTAAAATCAAACACAGCTCACTTAACAACTGCCTTGCTAAGCAATGGAAATTCCGACCCCTATTGCAATCAGTTTTATTTATCAATATTTTTATTGCAATCAGTAAATTGTTGTTGACCATGTTGATTGGATTTGATTTCATATTATTACCTATACTTTATAGGAAAAGCTGACCCTTTCTCATAAAGTCATCAAACAATGTATGTGCCAATAAATTGCATATAATATAGTATGTTTTATTTTTATTAACAGTGTTAAAGCATAGGAATGGCAGTATGTTAACATGAGCTTATGGATAAAATCAAATGATTTTTTTTCCTGGTCCATGTTTGAGGGACACTTGAAATTCTGCAGGTGTGGCTGAAGTATAGTAAACCTGCACTTGCCCAAGTCAGTAATGAAAGAATTTGGGAAGTGTGTCAGCAATACCTGCAAGACTGGGGAGTATCACTCTGGAAGATGCCTATCAGTTCTTGGTGACTCATTCTCAAATTCCTCCTCTCTCATCTAGTCTAATGTCTCAGAATTCAGGGGTGTCAAACTTGCGGCCCGCGGGCCAGATACATCACGTGCTGGCCATGCCCATCCCCAGTTTAGCGAAGGGGAAAAAGTCATGATACGTCACATGACGACATGCCGCGGGTTTGACACCCCTGTCTCAGATGCTCCTGGCCAGATAAATGTATTTTAAAAATAGTTTTGAAGGTTGCGGAGTTTGTCTCAGCAGATGGCAGCATATTGCTGTCCTTGCTTTGGTTCAGAAGGAGATTTTACATTATGACTTGTATAGCTACTCAGACATTTGGTAGGCCCCATTTGATCCAATAGGACTCCCAACTAAGCATGTATACCATTGCAGCCTTAAACATTACCGTTTGTAATCATTGATTGATTTATATATTTTTTGTGATTTCAAAGACATTCAGAATGTGAATTATAGGTAAGAGGAAGCAGAGCTGTTCCTTTAACTGTGGGAGCATTTCTTCACCTCAGTTCTCAGAACAGACCTACTAATATAGAGTCTGCCAAGCAGAAAAGTCACCTTTACTGACAAGGGGGATAAAATGTGCTGTAAATCTTGTCCTCTCTTCTCCTCCAAGCTCTGGCTAAGTCTTGCCAAAAGATTAATAACAAAACGGATTTCTTTGACTTTTTTCTCGCCTCTAGGGTACTTTTAGATGATAGAGAGGCAACATGCCTTCATTTCCATTAAAGGATTATAGATACAGTACCAGGAAGCTATTTGAAAAGGGGGGAAAATTACAGGCAATAAATTCATGTGGTTCTCTGTACTCTGTCCTTTCTTAGCTGGCATTTTTTTAAAAAATTATTTATTATTTAGAAGATATTAAGCTAAACATAGTATTAATGATAGGGCCAGAGGTGAAAAAAAAATTCTTACCATTTCATGGATGCAGGAATCTGAGGCAGTGCTACACAAAAATAGATAACGCAAGCACAAAACCTGCATTGCTAGACTAGATCACATTTTCACTGATCCTTTCTTTACCTGTGTTCTTTCACAATAGCCAGCAATAGCCACAATAGATACTACCAGAGACACATGACCAGAACTTGTGGGAAACAGACTTGTGGTTTGTCCCATCATTAAGGGTGCTACTTGTCCTTTGAACATGGGCATTTCACTGAGCTATTAAAGCTAAATTAATATTGGATCTGAATGTTGCTTTCTGATGTTTAAAATGCAGGGGCACTGAAGATTGAACATCTGTTAAGAGAGGAAAAGAGGAAATAGCTGGGGGAAATAGGAGATCCTGAAAAAAAATTTTGCTGGCAAGACAAATCATACTGTGTTTTGTTGCAGGCCCCAATCATCACTGTTAGCCAGTTACATGTTGTGTGTGTGTTTTTTCTGTCTTTTATTTTTGTAAAGTCTGTGCTCCATTGCTAAACCTTATGTATCAAATGCTGGGTTTTAATAGAACCTTGTTGAAGAAGCTCAGTTTCTGTTGGACTAGGCCCAGACCTTCTGAAAGCAATAATTTAATGAGAGAAGAATCTCCTAGTCAGTCCTTTTCCTTTTGGAAGAAACAGGTTATGCATCTGGCCATTTTGAACATTTTTCTTTCTTATTTTTCTTTCTTTTTCTTCTTTTTCTGTCATTTAGGAATGTAAGAGATTGTATCTGCTTCAAACATTTCACTGAAGTTTTAAAAAATTAAACATAGGGACTTGAATGATTAGTATGGTATTTTGTGAATACTCATTTCTGATTTTTCTTTTTCAGAAACATGTGTTTTTGCATTTCTGGGCCTGTCAATTTTTAGCTTCCCTCACAAGTTTGAAATGTCCTTTGTCATCTGGTGCATAGTAGGTATCAAATTATAGTAGAGTTTATTTGTTTCACCTGATCCCAGTCTGGCAAGAAGGGCTATATAATGTGTCACAGAGAACTCCAATTTATTTATAATTTATTGCAACAATTTGCATGCTGCCTTCTTATTGGACTCTATCTGGATTACAGTATTAAAAACAACGCAATGTGTGTGTATAATAACACAAACTAGACCATCTCTTCCTTCATTGTAGACAATAGCTTTCTAAAGGATCTATGAAAATGACTCTTAAAAGTTGATTTAGATTCTTCTGGAAGAGCCGGTGGGTGCATAGGACATTATTTTGCCATTGGACACTGTCTTCATGGTGAACAGTGGTGGGTTTTGAGATTAAAGGGCTTGTACACTATATAATGGTCACTGTTATCACTGTTATCATTGATTTGCATAGCAGTCTTAAAATTTAAGAGGACGGGTTATCCCTACAGCTGTGTGACATTGAATTGCATGCATCCTTATAACAGCATTTGATAATCTTAAGAGTTAAATTCTTTTTAAACTTTTGGTTAATGTAGACTAGCATAAATTCTTCTCCTGACATGTTAGTATTCAGTGAACTCAGGTCTGACTCAGTTACAAGGCAACTTTGTATTTCCACTTTATTTATTATTCATTCTGAGACAGTCAAGGCTAGAAAGAAAGGTCTCAGTACGAAGAGGCTAATTGCTAGGGGAGTGCAAACACTACCTCATAGAATCAGGCTAGTATTAATTTGGTCTAGCATTTTACTTCCAGGACTTCCTAGTTAGGAATTAACTGTAAACTCATAAGTAATGAGTAAAAGTGATGTTGCATTTATTTACCCTACATATTCTATTTATCTGTTTCAATTTATATAGTCACCCATCTTAAAGGCATGATGCTGAGCAGCTCACAGCATTTAAAACACAATACAGGTTCTCGACTTACAACATTTTGTTTAGTGACCTTCTGAAGTTACAAGGGCACTGAAAAAAAAATGACTTGTGACCATTTTTCACACTTACGATTGTTGCAGCATCCCCATGGTCATGTGATCAAAATTCAGACATTTGGCAACTGACTCATATTTATGACGGTTGCAGTGTCCCGAGTCAATGGGGAAGCCAGATTCACTTAGCAACCCTGTTACTCCTAACAACTGCAGTGATTCGCTGAACAACTGTGGCAAGAAAGGTCATAAAATGGGGCAAAACTCACTTAACTTTTTGCTTAGCAACAGAAATTTTGAACTCCATTGTGGTTGTAGGTCGAGGACTATCTGTATAAAACACCCAGAATTAAAGAAATATTGCTTGTACTCTTCGAGCTGAATACAACCTGATTGCTATGAATTTGCTTCTTTTCTTCCCTCTATTATATAGTATACTCTGTATTATATAGTATACTCTCATATATGTCTGTGAAATAAAAACCTCCTGTTTTCATTTGCTGTTAAGCGAATTTACAGTGGACCAGAGCCTTAGCTTAATAATTGCTTAACCATGCTTTAAGCTTTCTGTCATAGTTTATGGAGATTCGCACTCATCCAGGTCATGGTTGTCCCAGAGATGCTTTTTCAAGAGGCAACTGGACTTCTGGTTTTTCTGCTTCTTTAGAGTTGAAGAAGCTTCTTGGATGAGAAGCAAAATATCTTTCAAAGAAAAACCAGAAAGTCTAGTTGCCTCTTAAAAAAGCACCTTTGGGATAGCAAATTGAGGGTTTGCCCCTCCCCTTCCAAATAAGAATAAAATAAAGATAAGCATAGGTATATAAGGGATGCAACACATCTGAGAAAAGAAAAATGGGTATGTTACTAAGCTCAACCCATAAAGTCCTATTGAATCCAACCTAAGGGCTACCTAAGCTAGCATTCTGTTTCTATATTAGCCCTTGATGCTAATATAGAGGTGACCCATAAATGAATCCCAATCCCCATTTTCCCATTTTTACTTCTCTTATTAAAAGCTCAGTTTTGCTTCTTTTCTTGACAGGTGCTTGTCCTTTTTGGTAGAGCAGTCAATATTTTCCCCCTCTCTTATTTGCTCAATTTCTTCCGTGATCACAAGATCACTCCCAAAATGATGTTCATCATGTGGTTTAGTGGTAAGTTCTTGCTGTTTTCATTCCTGGTTATTGTTCTGTATAGCGTCATAATTGTAACTGGGTCTTCATAAGATCATGTTAAAACTATATGCTGAGTTTCTGCATAAGAAACTTTCATTTTCTCTATTTTTGACTATTTGATTTATTGCTATTTCCCACTATATAAAGGAATTGTCTCCAACATTTCAGGAGAGAAAAATGTTTGGGATAGAGATAAATCTTTCACTGCACATTTCTAATTCTGTATTGGCCGTTTTGCATAAAATAGGAAGTAGTTCAGCTTTCCTCCACATGATCTTATCTAGATGTAATGTAAAAACAATTTCTATATTGTCCTAGGTAGCAAATTTGCAAAAATAGCTGGGAATTCAGAATTTTAAGCCCAAGAATATGGAATTTCAAGGAGGGAAAAGTCTAATGAGAGTGACTTCTGCTGGTCTCAGATGGAACTTTTGTCCCAAGTCATACATGGACATATGACCACTCATGAGCGACGTGTTATCTTTAAAGCCACATGTTGTCCTTAAAGCCACATGTTGTCTTTTTCTCAAGCCCACCATTGTTCTTCTCCTGTACTTCCTTAGCCATTGGTAGCATGTGTAAGGATACATTTCCTCCCAGGTTTTGCCCAGCACGCAGACACCTTATACACATCTTGGCAGGCAGTTGGAAATTCAGTTTAAATGGGAGGCAGATATCTCTGTATTTATGTGTCAGTATATTTGCATATAAGTTTATTTCCAGTCCATTGCTGAATGCCACATAGAGCCATTAAGGCAAAAAGACTGCCATCTCTGGAGAAGATAGATCTTGGGTATACAAGGAACAAAAGTCTAAAGCAGTATAAGGCAACCTCAGATTTCAATGGTGATGAGACAGAGCGGAGGAATGAATGGTTATGAAGGTAGAAGTGACATAGCTTTGTACCAATAAATACTTTATTGCAAGCAATTCCTTGTAGGCTATCCTAAACCAGGATGCTTGTCCCTTAATCTTGAAACAGCAAACAAAAAAACCATTATTTTGATAGCTTTGAAGAATATTATTTCTAGAGGGACTGAGGAATGCTTATATGCTTTCTCCCCATTAACTAGGCTTACGTGGGGCAATTCCGTATGCCTTGAGCCTCCACTTGGGCCTGGAACCAATTGAGAAGCGGCAGTTGATTGGCACTACCACAATCATCATTGTGCTGTTCACAATCTTATTGCTGGGTGGAGGAACAATGCCTTTAATCAGGCTGATTGACATTGAAGACTCTAAAGCCCGGCGGAAGAACAAGAAGGATATCAATCTCAGCAAAACAGAGAAAATGGTGAGCTTCGCGGGTTCCGTGTTTAAATGAGATAGATGCTTTTATATGTGAGTCTTGCATAAACCTCTTTGCCTTTCTTCATGCTCGTATATTTGCTTTTCCTGATTTGGCATCCTCTAAATTCGTTAGATGGGGACGTGGGGGCTCAGTGACTGAGACGCTGAGCTTGTCGACCAGAAGATCGGCAGTTCAGCGGTTCGAATCCGTAGCACCGCATAACAGAGTGAGCTCCCGTTACTTGTCCCAGCTTCTGCCAACCTAGCAGTTCGAAAGCACATAAAAAATGCAAGTAGAAAAATAGGGACCACTTTGGTGGGAAGGTAACAGCGCTCTGTGCGCCTTCGGTGTTTAGTCATGCCAGCCACTTGACCACAGAGACATCTTCAGACAGCGCTAGCTCTTTGGCTTAGAAACGGAGATAAGCAGCGCCCCTAGGGCCGGAAACAATTAGCACACATGTGCGGGGAAACCTTTCTTTACCTTAAATTCGTTAGGTTCTATATAAGTTTAATGTGATTTATATGCCGCCCTATCTCCAATGGACTCAGGGCGGCTCACAACAGTAAAATACACAATAACATTAATACACTATTAAATTAAAAAGTCCAAATTAAACAATTTAAAATCAATTTAAAAACTATTAAGAGGTAATATAGGTAATCCTTGACTTACAACCTATCAACTTAGTGACTATTTGAAGTTAAGATGAACTTACCTTGGGGCTACCTATGACCTGGTTCTGAGGTCCCAATGGTCAGGCCCCTTCCATGGTCATGTGACCAAATTTTGGGTACTTGGTAACCTAGCCTCCTTTATGTCTGTTTGCAGCATCCCATGGTCACATGAGAATGTTTTACAACAATTTTGCCAAAAACAGGCACATCTAGTTTTCAGCCAAACTGTGCCAATAGTGAACCATGGGTTTGCTTAACTACCACAGTGTTTACTTACCAATCATATTAGCTGCTTTATGACTGCTGTGTTCAGTTAACGACTATTGCAAAAAAAAAAAAGTTGTAAAATCGAGTCTGTGACTGACCCATTTTACAACTGTCACAACTTACAACTGTAATGGGCAGGCTCCATTACGATCGTATGTCGAGGACTACCTGTAGCTACCAGAACTCTTCTTATTGGCTGAGGATTTTGATTGCAGCCATAGTACATCCAAAGCACTCCAATTTGGAGTCTGCTTTCTGTAGATTGAGGCAGAAGAGAGGCAAGGGATACAGAACTGCGAGAGTCTTCGGAATATTATTGCACAGGAAGCTTCTCTTTTTTTCCTAACACATAGCACTGTTTCAGCAGGCAGGTCGTGAACGTAGCACAGTGTAATGATCAGTCTGCAACCTTTAAGTAAAATAACCTTCCCATTGAAATTTAGACACAATGCTACCATTTGGACTGAGCCACATCTAAGTGGACGACGATAACATACAGATGGTGAGTCACACATTTTTCAAAAGGATGATAGGGTGTACTTCACTGATAAGCTGCAGATGTAAATTACTGCCAAGCAGGTCAAAAATAAGAAAAAAAAATGCATATCTATATTCAGAAGTTGGGAAGGGGGCCTATGCTTATTTAAAGCCCCTATCTTGGCATAGCAGAAGCTCTGTGAAACAATCAGCCTTACCTGAGACACTCTCTTGCTTTTTACCGAGTGCTCAAGATTTTCAGAGCAAGCTAGCATTCTGGAAAAATGACTTTGTACTGAAAATTTGTATTGTAAACTAAATGCAAATATATGTTTTATGCAGCTTGCTGTTCATAAATTGATTCCATACCTGTACTCCAAAGATGCACATTATAATAGAAATATTATACGTATCAGCATTATTCATGATGTTTGAAGCTAGATAAAGGTAAATGTAAAGGTTCCCCTTGCACATATGTGTTAGTCGTTCCCGACTCTAGAGGGCGGTACTCATCTCCGTTTCAAAGCTGAAGAGCCAGCGCTGTCCGAAGACGTCTCCGTGATCATATGGCTGGCATGACTAAATGTCAAAGGCGCACGGAATGCTGTTACCTTCCCACCAAAGGTGGTCCCTATTTTTCTACTTTCATTTTTTACGTGCTTTCAAACTGCCAGGTTGGCAGAAGCTGGGACAAGTAACGAGAGCTCACCTCGTTACGCAGCACTAGGGATTCGAACCGCTGAACTGCTGACCTTTTGATCGACAAGCTCAGCATCTTAGCTACTGGAGCCACCACGTCCCTTTTTGAAGCTAGATAAATCATGGTTAAAGTTAACCCAAGATCTTTGAGCTTTGGTTTATTAGCATAATTAGATTCCTAATCCATAAGTAATGCTACAAGCAGTCCTTGATTTATGACTGCAATTAGGATTGGGATTTTGGTTGCTAAATAATGCAGTCATTAAGCAAGTTTTTGTGTGATCAGATCCAATTTTGCAACCAGTTTACTGTAGTTGTTAAGCAAATCATGTTTTTAAGTGAATCAAGCAGTCCATTAAGTGGATTGATTTTCAGAATTGACTTTGTTTATTGAAGCCAGCTGGCTTGTTGCAAATTGTGATCCAGTGACTGCAAAACTCTGCAGCCGTTGAAAATAAAAAATGGTTACCAAGCATCTGAATTGTGATCATGTGATTGTGGAAGTTGCATGATGATTGTAACTTCAAGGATGACTTGTAAGTCCTTTTTTCCAAGGCTGCCATAGCTTCAAACCATTGAGAAATGAACAGTTGTAAGTTGAGGACTATCTGTAATCATTATTTTATGGTGGGCCAAATGCATAATGACAGTTAATTGAAAACGGGAACAAGAGCTTCTAATTCTGTAGTTATACTATATGAAGTAAGGAGTAGAATCAGCCTGCAGATTTAAGGTTCATTCATACTTATTTCTGTAGCATTAATAGTACTATTTAGCATTATGTTTGCACGCATTCAGTTGCAGTGTTCACAGACAATCTACAGTTATTACATAGCTTGTTAGTTTCTGATGTTGGGTAAACCATCCATTGTGTCTTATAGACCACAGTTTATGGCTTAGTCTTACAAACTGGGAGGAGAGGGTCATTTAAAAACCTCCCTGGCAGATCTTGCTTTCTAACAGTTTCCCAGTAAAAGTTAATAACGGGGACCCATCAGTCAGTTAGAACTCTAAAATACTGCCTAGTCTGTCCAATGGGGAGGGCTTATCTTCTACCCATGATTTCTTCAGCCCAGCTCTAGGCAAATAGAAAGAAAGATGCTTTGGATCTTCGTGCCCAAAGCTCAGAAACATAGAATATAACAAATCTAGTGCCAATTTAGAAGCAAAGGCAGTGCTACATTTTTAAGAGGAAAGTTTTAATGAGAAACCCCCTTATAAAACTAATTTGTTCTCTGTCTCCTTCCCAGGGTCACAGGATTAGCTGCCCGCCTTTACTTCTGATGTGATTTCATTAGTACCTAAATTTTGTGCAATGTTATACATGCCATTAAATATCCATACTAATCAAGCTGCATATCTCTCTCTATAAAAGGAATTAATTGGGAAAGAGGTGTATATGGAAAACAGGGGAAGGCAATAGCCACACATACAGAATTGTAAATAGAATCAGTAGATTCAGCTCAGCTAAACGAGTTCCCTCTTACATCTTAACAATAAGATCTTGGCATTTGGCAGATATTCCCTGCAGAGAGGATGATTGTAGAGGGGTCTTTTGGTTTCCTTGCTCTCTCTTTCTTCTTTTCCTTTTTCTTGCTTCGCCTCTGAGAACTCCTCTCCAGTTTTATAGTAAGCGAGGAACAAATGAAAAGCAGCATTTTTGGGGAAGCTGATTCTTGCTTTGCTCAGTCAAGGAATATGCTGCATCTCTGATGTTTTGGCACTAAACCAGAATTTAGAGTTATCTAGAGTCTAAACCCAACTTCCTAATGACTCTAGATCAGAGGTCTTCAAACCTGGCAGCTTTAAGACTTATGGACTTCAATTCCCAGAATTCTCACAAAGCTGGCTGGAGAATTCTGGGAGTTGAAGTCCACAAGTCTTAAAGCTGCCAAGTTTGAAGACCTCTGCTCTAAAAGGATGCAAATGACCAGCTGTCTGCATGGTAGAGATTGGAAAAATAAAGAGCTGAGTTCTATCTTTTCAGTCCTCTTAGCAGGCAATCAAATGGAGCGCTATCATGCCACACCACACACTTAGTATTGTCTTTCAGTAAATCTCAGTTAAATTAATCATTGGTTACTCTGAAACTGTAATATGAAAGTCTGTAGAGATTCTCAGTCATCCAGGTCATGGTTGTCCCAAAGGTGCTTTTTTAGGAGGCAACTGGACTTTCTTGTTTTTTCTTTTGAAGACATTTCGTTTCTCATCCAAGAAACTCTTTCAGCTCTGACAGGATAGTGGGGAATGGAAGGATTTATATTCTGTGCAGGCCGCTGGTAATCTGCATCCTTTTAAAGGGTCGTTGAAGCACTTGGAGGTTTAATATGTAATATTTAATATGTAATGTAATATGAAAGCATGTCAGTCTGTATAAGGCTCACTTAAGTGTTTCTTCATATTAAATGTGTATTTGTGCCGGAATCCTCAGATGTAATTCCACCCAGACCCTTTAAATATTTAAATTTTTTACTTTGTGCTGCAATGCAGTTGCAGAATGTACAGCGCTGGTCATTTTGCAATGTGGACATTTTCTGCCAGCGTTTTCCTCAACCACCTTTTGTTTTGAGGTGGCTGGTATAAATTCAGATCAGGCAAAAGGCAGCTGGAAGGTAAAGTCACAAAACAGACAAGCCATTTTTGTGTTAATGACCTGACTAATGAAATACTGGTTCCTAGCAGGTTCTTTGCTGCTTTCTTTTCTATCACATTTGGTGCAATGTGAACTGCCAAAATCATAAAACAGCACACATTTAAAGTCTGTAGCAGTCAGAAATTGGCTCTTAAAATGGTTGAATGCAAGTCAAGGTTTCTTTCTTTTATGATCCTTAATTTTTGAATATTACTTTTCTGTAGTGGCTTTCTTAATTTTTCCATCATAACTATAAAGTTATTGACAATTTTATTGAATTGCATGTAAAGACAGTAAATAAATTGGTAGGGTGTAAGGAACTTAACACATTGTAAGCCGCCCTGAGTCTCCGGAGAAGGGCGGCATATAAATCGAACCAATAAATAAATAAATAAACTTCAAAGAAAACTATTGCTTTTTTTATTCTTATAATCACCTCCTCTCAGGGAAACACCATTGAATCTGAACACTTATCTGAACTGACAGAGGAAGAATATGAAGCTCATTATATAAAGCGGCAGGATCTCAAAGGCTTTATGTGGCTTGATGTCAAATATTTGAATCCTTTCTTTACCAGACGGCTCACCCAAGAGGTAGGTTTAGCCTAAACAAATCCTACAGCAGATTGACTTTCAATCTAATTTGATGTCCAAGAATACAATGACTGCTATTTGTATTAAAATAACCCAGGAAAACAAGTTTCCTGCACTAACATTTTGACTTTCTCTTTATAGAAACCTCATTTAACTGGCTAGAGTTCAGGCAACCTCTGCCGTGAGTTGTTCTAAGCATTGCTTAGAATAATCATAGCCTGTTGACAGATTTCTGGCTTATAGTCCTTCCCTTGAGCTCTTCTTGCTTTGTGCCTTTTAATTGATTGGAATCTTGATAAAGGAAGCAAAAAACAAATGAACAAAACCTCAACAAGAATAACAGAATGCATATCTTTATTCACATGTCATCTTAAACAACAGTTGCAATCTAAACCAAAATTAGGCTGAAAATCAGCTAAGCTAAAAATCCATGGACCTCAACCCATTCACATTAAACCAAAAACATTTCAGTTTAGCACAATGGAAATTCATGCAAATATGTTTCTTGTTCATGAAACTCAAGGAATTATGGTGAATTATTATCAAACCCACCAGAATAGGTAGCCATTTAATATCTAGGATTGTGTCAAAACATTTAACCATAGTTTTCTGCTACAAAGGCCCCTGTGGTTCCTTGTAGATTCTATTTATGCTTTTTCCTGGCATGTGCACAGAAATGATTGAAACACTATGTGTGGTCATATAATGCCTTTTTAAAGGAGACATATCAGTCTGAGTCTGCTTTAGGTATTTTACGGCCATTGAAATGTACAAAATTTTCCCTACACCAGTCAAAATTGGTACTTCATGTTTCATCTGTGCACAGATCTAGAGTGCATAGGCTTCAACAGAAATAGCTTGGAATGAATGAATGAATGAATGAATGAATGAATGAATGAATGAATGAATGAATGAATGAATGAATAAATAAATAAATAAAATAAATAAATAAATAAATAAATAAATAAATGAATAAATGAATAAATAAATAAAGCAAGCATTTGGTTGCAGGGATGTTTGGCAGGTGAGTAGAATGGCAGCAAGGAAGAAAGGCAAGCAGTGACAGGAGAGGTAGGGTGGGTGAGTCGGGTGTACTAAGTGGATGGGTGTCAGCAGCTAGCACTTCGGTAGGGCTAGGTAGGGAGGGGCAGTAAAGAAGGAAGATGTTGGAAAAAATAGGTTGCCCAGATCTTGAATTGCTCCTCACGAGTGGTCCTCATGCTGTACTTGAATTCAAGTGTAGAGGTAGCTCAGAGGGTTGGGCGCAAGGCTGACAAGATTGATGGTCAGGACATAGGAAGGTAGGGAGAGAGGTGCACCAGCCTTGCCTTGCTTGTCCATTGTGACTTCTCTGGATTTGTTTTAGCTGAAATCTGGAATAGTCTAAATGTTTTTTCTTCCGTCGTATCCTGACCCACTTGGAACAGTCTGACCAAAAGTCTGAACTACAATATGTATATGCTCTGTGCATGAAGCAAACCATGTGCTTTGTTCCTATCCTTTTAAGCTACCTTGCAGGGAGTTTTTGCAAGTAACATTGCTGTAACAAAAGGACAAAATCTTATTCAGGGATTCTAGGAAACCAAGCAAGCAATGTGAAGATTCACATACTTCTAAAGAACTTGTCTTACCATTTGACATTTTCAAATGAGGGGCTTTTCTATTTTTTTTTTCTCTGTGACTTCCCGCTTTAAAATATACATGGAGAGAGAAAGACCTGAGATTTTTCAGGGGCACTCCTCATCATCTATCCATGTTAATGTTATCATAGTACTGTCTTATAGCGTTTTTTTTTCTTCTTTTAAACCTAGCATATCAGATCTATTTAATTCCGTGCGTGCTACAGAATTGAAGTTGTACTGCCTTATGCACAGGCATAGGGAGAAGTGCAAGTATAACATTCTTTTTTATATTTTTTTATTTGTTTTCTCTTTACATGCAATATGTGCTTAATGAACAGCGTACTATCTGGGTCAATTCATTTACATAGTACTACTTCTTAAATTCCTAATTTCTACCCCTGTTGTCCAACCATTGATAAAACAAGTCCCAAGTTCAAAAATATTCTGTGTCTTCTTTTTCTTTTATCTTCAGTGTTAATCTGTCCATTTCTTCACAGTCCAATATTTTTTTAATTATATCTTCTTCCATAAGTGTTTTCTCGCTTTTCCAATGTTGTGCAAATACAATTCTTGCTGCTGTTAAAACATGTAATATCAAATATACATTCCCTTTATCATATTTTTCTGTCTGCTGTCTTAACATTTTTCCTAACCAAGTATGCATTTTCATCCAAAAATTTTTTGGTTTTGGGCATGTCTACCACAGGTGATAATATACGCCTGGTTTTTTATTACATTTTCAACATTTGGTGGACATATTTTTAAACATTTTTGCTAAAAAATGTTAAGACTGCAATTCTAACTTTCTAAAGGGGCTGCATCTTCCCTTTACCACAGGACCTACATCACGGGCGCATACAGATGAAAAGCCTCACCAACAAATGGTACGAGGAGGTACGACAAGGACCTTCTGGATCAGAAGATGATGAGCAGGAGTTGCTGTAGCAGGCTTTTGGGTGTGCACGCTTCTGCTGACATCTCCAACTTTAATTTTAAGGCAGACACTCACACACATACCATGTACAACTTGGTAAGGTTGTTGTCAAGTGACTCTTTGTCCAGTATAAAGTTGTGTCTTGTGCTGGAATGCAAGATCATCTCTAATGCCATTTTTTAAAACTCTTTTGAAATTATGGCACCTGTTCAGGCAGCAATTATCCCAAATACACTGGGATAATTAATGGATAATAGGATAATTAGAAACATGGGTGGCACTGTCTGTGATTTTCGGCTGTAAATGTACGTTAAAGAAAATTCTGTAGAAGAGCTTTAAAAAAATTTTTAGTGCACTTTACTGTACTTTTGCCAATATACTGGCCCTGTACCGGAAGGACAATGCTGTGAATTTATATTGATGGTGAGCAAGTAAGTGATTATTTAAGGCCTATCTTTACAATGCTCTTTAAATATTTAATGAACTCAGGGTACAGAGTGACAGAAGACAGAAGCAGCTAATTAAAGCCCCTTGGCCTTTGGGATTTCTAGAAATGTTTGTTCCAATTTGTTATTTCTAAGTTTGAAACAAGTTGACACACAGTTCCATACCATAACTACAGATCATTTGGTTACAGAATAAAGTTTTATTTGAAATCTATCAAGCTTAATTTACACCCTTCTCATTCCCTTCCTTTGAGAACAGCTCCATAGCACAACTCTGGATGGGTGGCTTGAAGCCAGAGCATAGAAGAAGCAAATAAGCAAGGAGTTCCTTTTTCTAGGAAATCCCTAAGGCTGGAAACAATTCAGCTGCTTTTTTATTATTCATATTCATATTTATATTATTATTTTACTATTGGTCTTTACTTACTATCTAATTTTTTTTTAGATTTGCAGAACCATGTGTGCTCATGCAAAACATCAATCATACAATGACTGTACCTTTTTAAAAAGCTGGATGGGGAACATTACTGGAACTTTGCCATGAATATGTATCATTGGTTGATGGAATATTATCACACTAAAAGTGAGGGAAAAATTATGCATTTTTTTTCCACCTGAAGAAAATTGAGATATTTTTGCAAACCACATAAACTCCCATTTGTATACCAAACTGGTACAGCCTCTGAAAGCTTATGCCACATGATTTTTCCTCATACGCAAAACTGTCTCAAGATTCACTGCAGATAGAAAGGAATACAGAGTTGAGACAGTCCCCTATCCTCAGTTGGTTGTGATTGGAGTGGCCTATCAGCCCTATAAAACAAACATAACTAAATATTCCTCATGTAACTAATCCTAACCTTGTTTTTTCTGCCATGCTGTCATGGCAGACTGATAAAGCTTGCACAGACAAACATGTTCTCTAACATTGTGTAATATTGAGAGCAGGAATGCTGCAGTAGGTGCACTTCAGATAAATTTTAAAATCTTATCTTTAAGTAACCCTTCACTGTGCTGACAAGAAGATGAGATCATAACAAAACTCTTAATTTAAAGGTGTGAAGAGAGGAAGTAAGTTATTCTATAGGATGCAAATGGCAACTTTTCGTACTGCCAGATTCTGCTGGGTATACATGCCAGGACTGTTCTGAAGCCAAGTGAATGAGGAAGTCTTTTCTTCTTTTTTTCCCCTACAGACTAGGGATATATTGTTATTTCACATTGTGAATCATTAGGCAAGTTTGGCATTAAATGTATTAAATAATATTAGCAAGTTGGGCATTGAGTTATATACTTTTTTTTTTTTTTAATTTGATTTATATGCCGCCCTTCTCCGAAGACTCAGGGCGGCTTACAATGTGCTCAGCAATAGCCTTCATCCTTTTGTATATTTTTATACAAAGTCAGCTTATTGCCCCCACAAACTGGGTCCTCATTTCACCTACCTTAGAAAGGATGGAAGGCTGAGTCAACCTTGAGCCTTGGCGAGATTCGAACCCTGCAGTAATTGCAGGCAGCTGGTCTTAATAAGCTTAATAACAGGGTGCCTTAAACCCTAGTACTACCAAGGCTCTTATTTATTATTTCAGTTTATATGATTCCCATATAAATTAATGACTATGGGCATGTAGGAATTAAAAACTATAGAAAAACATAAAATAGTATAAAAAACTGAATAAATAAAATCAGTAGTTGAGGTTAAAAAAAACCAAAACAAAATTACCATCAGTGATTAATTCAACCAGTGCATGAGCTTTGCTTTGCATTGAAATCCCCAAGATGTCAGGACTCCAAACTACATTTGGACAAGCTTTGACACAAGCTTGATCACACTATCACATATTTAGAGTGAAATTAGCCCTGAAGGTTGCAGATGGCACAGGAATTGGTGCTTTATCATCCAACTGTGGAAGAATTCTTGCTCAATTACCAGTGTGCAAGTATAGTTTACCCATCTCTTTTTGAGGTTTATACTATATTTCGGATAACTATCTTAAATGACAAGGTCAAATTACATGAAATGTTCAACATCACGTAAATAGACTTCTGAATTTCTTTAAAAATTACTGGAATATAAATATAGTTGAAATGCAGTTTAGCTTACCCAACTATTTAGGCATATGTAGACTTCTAAAGTAGTATTAACACAGAGGAATCTGCATTATTAAAGAAGCTTATTTAGAGCTCCTAACTAGCCCTTAGCAAAAATATTGGATTAAAGCTCTCATAATCCGCAATCAACATAGCCAATACAGTCATAGAATATAAGGGTTAGAAGGGACTTGAAAAGCATTTGGTCCAACCACTTGTCTACTACTAAGCACTCTCAGCAGATGGCCATTTATTTAAACACTTTCAGTGAAGGAGAGTCCATTGTCTTCCGAGGCAAGTGATTCTTTTATTGAACAGTTGTTAATGTTAGAAAAACTTTGTGATTTCCAGTTGAAATCTGTTTCCTTATAATTCCAATCCATGGTTTCTTGTTATATATTCTTGAACAATACTGATCATAATGTACATGACAGAGCATCAGATATCTGAAGACATCTGACATGATTTTCCTCAATATACTCAACAATTCCAATAACTCAGAACTTTTTCTTTCTAAGTCTCTTACCCCCTTGGCTATTTTCCTGTGGACACATTCAAGTTTGTTAAAGTTCATTTTGAACTGCGGAGCTGGAACTGGGCATAATATTCTAGGTATGGACTAGAGGGCAGCAGGTTGGAAATTTATGTTGATTACAATATCAGATATTCCTAAACTACTCAGTTCATGAGTTCTAGGACAGCCACTGTAAAATAGGTTTATGAGTTACCTTCATGATGAAGATGGTGTAATATCCTGGCCAAGCTTTCCCTAAGAATGTTTTCATATGTGTATGGCTACAACTTTCAAAGTGCTCCACAAGTGTTGATTCTAGGATTTTGGGAAGTTGTCATTCCAATGTATCTGGGGTACTCCAGTTTGGTGAAGGTGATTCTAACTATTGATTATAAAATAAATTGTTCCGTATCTAATGGAGAAGAGTACCATATTTTTCGGAGTATAAGACGCACTGGAGTATAAGACACACCTTAGTTTTTGGGGAGAAAATAAGAAAAAAAGATTTTTATGTATAAAAGTGAATAAAACTGCAGCCACAAACAACACTGATGCAGATTCTTCCAGCATTCTCCTCCTCTATTTTTGCTAGTTTATATAAAATCTACAGGAGTACTTTTTGGTAAAATGCTTCAAACAATTTCTCTTTCAATAGTGCAGCCTAATTTGTGTTCTGTTTCAATGAGTTTAATGTGGCAAACATGGATTGAATGCAAAATTCTGCAGCACCATATAAAAAAAGACAAACCTATCTCCTGTATATATTGAATGTATTCCTGAGGTCAGGATACCTAGAAAACAGCTATCCTACAATGCAGATGGGAGGCAGAATAACTAAATTTGTTAATTGACAATAATCTGAATGCCTTGCCTTTAATTGCTGGTGAAAAACCCTGTCTCCATCAACAAATGAAAGAGAAAGGTTCCCTGTTAAAATAGGCATGAAATAAACATTTCTGAAAAAGCACCTTAGCAGGGGGTATGGGGAATTTGGGAGGAACTGCAACAGATTCTTCCAGGTTTGTTAATTTTAAGTATTGGAACTTGGGTTTTTTTTTTTGCCAGGACGTTTTTCCAAGACATTCTAGGTTTTGGTGGAGGAGAGTGCTTTGAAAAATATGGTGGCTCACCAAAATTCACGATGCTGTCTTTGGACCCATCACCTTTGGGTGTAAGCTGTATCTCACATATTGAAATGTGGGTTTGTGTTAGATTTGGTGAGAATAGCAGAAAGACAAACAACCTTGTGCCTCACTTTGAAACAGTCACTTCTTCCACAACAAGAATGGTTGCATAAATGACCTGGAGGAACCAGGCTAATAACAGAAAAAGGATTCATATACCATGTGACAGCTTGGATGAGCCTGCCAATTTTTTTCCTTGATATGTTTGTGGTTGTGCGGTTTGATTTAGAGCAGGGCTGTGAAACTCGTGGCCTGCCGGCTGGGTGTGTCATGCGCTGGCCACGCCCACGCCTGGTATAGCGAAGGGGGGGAAAGTCCCGATATGTCACATGACGCTGCCGTGAAGATGCAAGTTTGACACCCCTGATTTAGAGCATTGTTTTTCAAACTTGGCAACATTAAGATGTGTGGACTTCAACTCCCAGAATTCCTCAGCCAGCATGGCAGTTAGGAAATGGTGGCTGGGGAATTCTGGGAATTGAAATCTACATTTCAAGACCCGTGGTGGCGCAGTGGCTAGAATGCAGTACTGCAGGCTTCTTCTGCTGACTGTCGATTACCAGCAGTTTGGTAGTTCGAATCTCACCAGGATCAAGGTTGACTCAGCCTTCCATCCTTCCAAGGTCGGTAAAATGAAGACTTAAATGAAGATTATTGGGAGCAATAGGCTGACTCTAAACCATTTAGAAAGGGCTGTAAAGCACTGTAAAGCGGTATATAAATCTAAGTGTTAAGTGCTATTGCTACATTCTAAAAGTTGTCAATTTTGAAAACCATTGGCTTTGGGTGTCATTATGCTTATTATTGTTACTTCTATTGTTTCTAATTTGTTTTGTTTTTGTTCTTCGTTGATTGCTAATCCTGCGTTTACTGCCAGAATCTCAGTTGCAGAATGGACATCTATATAAATCAAGTTAAAGAATGTGTATCAAACTTTTGACAGTTGATTATACTCCATCACAAGATTCTCACAATGGCTTATTCAGCCATTTTATTGAAAGGAAAAAAAAAGGTGGATCATGTCACACAAATCTCAGCAAGGAACCCTGACATGAATTCTTTTTTAGGGCCAAATTTATCCTTAGGGCAGAGCCTTTATTGTTCTTATGGTAACTATCTCTGGATGAGCAGGACCTATAGCCAGCCATCTACCAGATAAGGGAGGAATCTCCACATATTTTAATTCGTTTTTTTGAAAAAGCTTCCTCCTTCCCAGGCTCAGAGAAGACCATTATATTCTGGTTACTTGATTAAACAAGAATTGGATATGTTCATGCATTATACTAAACCTTAAATCATGCTTTACAAACCATAATTAGTAGAATTTACACAAGGCAGTAAGTTACAATAAAACCCTATTATAATTTACTGCAGTGACATCCTATTTCTAGAAAAAGACATACTGTAAGAAGGCACACATCAGATGTCTTTGAAAGATTTTGACATGCATTTTTAAATAATCTTGGATTTAAAGTCTAATGTTTGGGAATAATACCATTACATGTTAAATTATTAAGAATACTATTTATAAACATTTTCATCTATCATTCTTTTTTCTAAAAATTGTCTAAAAATTAACCCTCAAGGATTATTTGATTTGGCTAGTAGAAAAATTCTCATGGAAGCATAAGTTAATATCAACAAATGTAATTCCCATTTCTTTTGAGTCATAAAAAAGCATACATGTATTTTGGCATTATACATAGCAAAATTAATTTTAGGAATTGTTTTTTACTGAACTTTCCTTTTTTAAACTGAAGTATGAGTGGAAATTCATTGTGAATTCATTCTTCACGTATTTGTAATACTGTTACACTTAAGCAGAAGTATGATTCATTTATATGCTTTTCAGTTTTTTGCATTAATGAACAATGCATGCCTACTTGTGTGCGCACACACTCTTAATTCAAGGAATCACATAGAGATTAGTCATTCCCTGCCCTCTAGTGGTGATTTTGTGGGGAAAGAGTTCAGCCAGATTTTTAAAAAGATGTTGCTTCAAGCATAATTAAGTAATCAAAACATTAAAAGGACATCAAGTTCTTACCTTGAAAAGTCATCAAGCAGTTGAAGCAGTATGTCTCAAAAAGCATGCTGACAATGCAAAGAAACTTTGAACTAAGGAGAAATTTCCTGACAGTGAGAACAATTAACCAGTGGAATGGCTTGCCTTCAAGTTGTGGATGCTCCATTACTGGAGGCTTTTAACAAGAGACTGGACAGTCATTTGTCTAAAATGGTATAGGGCAGGGGTCCCCAATCTTTTGGACCTCAGGGACCACCAAGTTCATAATTTTAAATTTCGCGGACTACTAATACGAATCCAGCGCACCGCTTGCTGAAGCACCTAGACTCCCAGTGACGGGATGGGGTCCTTCAGGCACTCTCCCTCCTCTCTCTTTCTCTCTCTCCCCACTCTCTCCCACTCTTTCTCTCTCATTCTCTCTTTCTCTCTCTCTCCCCCTCTCTCTTTCCCCCCACTCTTTCTCTCTCATCCTCTCTCTTTCTTTCTCTATTCCCCACTCTCTTTCATTCTGATTCTCTCTCTCTCTCTGATTCTCTTTCATTTTGTCTCTCATTTTCTTTCTGATTCTCTTTCATTCTCTCTGTGTCTCTCTTTCTCATTCTCTCTCTCTCTCTCATTCTCCCTCTCATTCTCTCTTTCATTTTGTCTTTTTCATTCTCTGTCTCTCTCTCTCTGTCTCATTCTGATTCTCTCTCTCTCTCTCATTCTCTCTCTTTCCTTCTCTCTCTGATTCTCTCTCTCTCTCATCTATGGGCCAGCCAGTGTCTTGGGGCTGAGAGGAAGTCAAGCATCTCCCTGAGAGACCGAGGTGCATGGAGCACCAACAAGGGCCGGAAGAAGTGCGGGAGCAAAGCGCTATTTGAACTTGCGCAGCATCAGCATTCGCCTTGGTATGTTGGTGCCAGCCGGTGGTGCAAAGCAGCCCTCGTCTCCTGCCGCTTGGGACTCGGAGTGGTAAACGGCATCTGGTTCAGGGAGCAGCCGTCTTTTGCTCTCCATTGCGAATGCCAGATCGGGTCCCTGCAAGTTCTTTTCTCTCAAGCAGCTCTCCCTGAAGTGGCGCGGGAAACTTTGGTTGGGCTCCTCGAGAGACGAGAGCTTGCAGGGGGCCAATCTGGCATCTGCAATGGAGAGGAAAATCTGGCTGCTCCCTGGATCAGACACCATTTACCACTCCAAGTCCCCAGCATCAGGAGATGAGGGCTGCCTTGCGGCACTGGCTGGTGCAAATATACCGAGGCGGAATGCTGTTGCCGTGCAAATGAAAGTAGTGCTTCACTCCCGCAGCTTCCAGCCATCACAACCACTGCTTCTGCCTGCTTGTGCCTCTCCCTCCCCCCCCCCGCCACAACAGCACCATTATTTCATTCCGGATGGTGAGGGATGTGCTCCTTTTTCCGTATTGCACCACCTGCAAAGTTGCACATTGCACGAGCCACCCCAGGGCACAGATTTCCAGCCCTGCCACGGCCAGTCCCATATTCCAGAGCTGTAGTAGTTTCACTCACAGGACTGGCCCGTTGGTCATCCTGGAGCAGCTCCTCCACCCAGGTACACCGGCCTGCCGGGGAGCAGGCAGATCCCCAGCAAGCCGGTGCACCCTGGTGGAGGAGCTGTTTCGGGATGACCAACCAGCCAATCCTGTGACTACTACAGTCCCATCCAGAGGCCTTGCAGAAGGAGAGATGTAGGCCTGAAAGGCGGCTGAACCTCCCACCCCACCCCCGGCAGCCATTCGGCTGAGCATGGCGAGCTCTTGGTCTTACTGTACCTTCCAGTTCCAATTTGTGTGGCTCGCACCGCTCTACTCAAGGTGAGGTTTGTGCTCAGTCTTAAGAATGGGGGCTGGTGTGTGGATGGAGTGATGTAGGTGGTGCCGCTGTGTGTTCCCGCGCACGGGCCAGATTAATTGCTCTTGGGCCATATCCGGCCCGGGGCCATAGCTTGATGAGTGCAATATAAAAAATGCAAAAATACGAAAATTTCTCCGCAGACCACCAAAATTTTCTTGAGGACCACCAGTTGGTGACCACTGGTATAGGGCAGGGCTGTCCAACTTGCGGCCCACAGGCAGAAAGCATCCTACACTGGCCATGTCCAAGCTCGGTTTAATGAAGGGGAAGAAAGTCCTGATATGTCACATGACACCACCGTGACAACGTGAGTTTGACACCCCTGGAATAGGGTCTCCTACTTGAGCAGAGGGTTGGACTACTAGAAGAACTGCAAGGTCCCTTCCAACTCGGTTATTCTGTTTTTAAAAAATACTTTTACAGTTTAAAACCATGTATACTTTTGTCACATCTTAAGGACTAACAAATGTATCAGAGATTAGCTTTTCTTGGTTTAAGGTTGATTTCTTCAGATGGCAAACAAGGACTCCTTTGGCACTTGATTTGTTTTCATCATTAAACTTTTGTGAATCCAGTTTCTTGCTCAACATGTGATGATCAGAAATGGATACTGAATTCCAACTACAGCGTTCCATGATCTGGTCATTATGATTCTGTGAATGCATTTGCTTTTTGAGCAGCCACACCACATTCCTGGCTCATTCTCACTCTGTGGCTCACAAAGATTCCTGAATCCAATATCCCTTAACCCACTATGGTATTTCCCAATCTCTTGACCTCAAAATGTGTTAACTAGAGCCGTCCCCAACCATCGTGGTCAAGAAGCAGAGAGATATGATGAAGAACTTTAGGTGCCCTTTCCATTATTTGTTTTCTCCTTTGGAGATGTAAAGATGACCTGGGATATGAGTGCTGTAGCTGTGGCAAAGGATAGAGGTGAGAGGACTACTTTGATGTTTAAGAAGCTTTGGTCAAAGATCCTTTCCTAGTATAACTGTCTTGTCCAGATGCAGCTTGGTGACCTGACTCAAAACCAATGCTCTGAGAAACATTTCAAGTTTTTTTCAATGTTTTTCAATGTATAAGTACATGTACATGTATATGTACTTTGGTAAAGGTAAAGGTTCCCCTTGCACATATGTGCTAGTCGTTCCCGACTCTAGGGGGCGCTGCTCATCTCCGTTTCAAAGCCGAAGAGCCAGCGCTGTCCGAAGATGACTCTGTGGTCATGTGGTCGGCATGACTAAATGCCAAAGGCACACAGAACGCTGTTACCTTCCCACCAAAGGTGGTCCCTATTTTTCTACTTGCATTTTTACGTACTTTCGAACTGCTAGGTTGGCAGAAGCTGGGACAAGTAACGGGAGCCTACCCCATTACGCGGCACTAGGGATTCGAACCGCTGAACTGCCAGCCTTTCGATCGACAAGCCACACCTCCACACCAGAGCATTGGGGGAATAAATAAATAAATAAATAAATAAATAAATAAATAAATAAACAAATAAATGTCTATACCGCCCTTCTCCCGAAGGACTCAGGGTGGTGTACAGCCTATTAAAAGCACAAAGACAGACATCAATTAAAAATAATTAAAATTATTAAGTAATTCCGGCTCAGATTTAAAACCCCCAAAATTTAAAACACCCAATTTAAAATCATTACATTGATAGCCCGGCCTGGCGGAACAGCAAATGAATTGCTCACAGAGCTGGCCACCTAATTTAAAGAAGAGAGATGGATAACAGAGAGGCTTCATAGTTAGTTGAGGAGCTGGCTGCTGTTTACAGATGCTGATATTTAGAGTTTATATTTAGAGTAAGTTTTCCAATGAAAGGGGAGGAAGGGAAAAACCATGGAAGGGAACAGTGAGAAAAAGGCATATGAAAAGGGCAATTAAAGCTGCTCTATTCTCATTTCTCAGCTTGGCTCTTCTTTAGAACCAGAACTCCATTTGGTGGCCATTATGCAAGTGTCTGAATTCCTCTCCCAGATGCCGATCATTCCTTACAAGTGGCCAGAGACTGGCAGAAAAGCCATGTGGCAGGGCATCCCACTGGGACAGAGCCTTTCAGGTAGCATTAGGATACAGCACTTGTCATGGCATCTTTCCTTTCAAAGGGTAGCCTCCCTATTTGGGCTGTGCTGTGGTACTTTTGTTCCTAATGACTGCCATTGCTCAAGAGGTTCCAGTCGATTAGTTAACAAAACCAGAACAGCTCCCATTGGTCATTTTAGGCTTAAGGCCCTTCTGAAAACCTGCTGCTGTATGTGTAGTCATTCATCTTCTTTGGAGGTGAAGTTGCCCTTGATGATACGCTGTAGAACAGGGAGCCCATGAAGAATGATGCTTTCTGGCAACTTTTCAAAAGAAGAACAAACCTTAAGACTGCTTTATTGTCCCTTCCCCAATTTTTATAGTAAGAGAAAAACAATAACTGACCCAGGCACAACAATAGCAGGTCTTAAAATACCCACAGCTGCAGTCAAACAGCAAGAGGAAATTTCACAGTGATTAAAAAAAATGAGTCCACTATACTCAGAAGTCACTGGATGTGGCAAGTTGTATAAGAAAACAGCAATGGCCAATTAAATCGGATGGTTGGGAATGTGACTCCGGAGAAGTTCCCCCCCCCTTTTTAAACGTGTGTAAAAGAAAACACACCGATAAGGGGGAGAAAAAGATACAGATTATATTTTGTATTCCAAGCCAATAGCTAGTGCTAGATGTATATTTGTGTCATGTTATAAAATTAAGTATTAATAATTCATTTTGTTCCTTTCACAATAAAAAAACCTATAAGCCAGTAGGTGCTGTTTCTAAATAGTCCTCAAAATGAAACTCTTGAGTAAAATCCTTGCTCTACTGCAGAACAGAGGCCACTTGAGGTCACTGCAAAATTGATGGAGAATAAGAACAGAATCCATTTCCAATTGCATTAAGCGCTGCATATGTAAAGATCACACCATTCCAAGCTTCAAAGCAGAGGTGGCAGGATTTCTCCCTCGTTCCCCTCTGTTGTTATCCCTTGTTTTCCCGCCTTTTCTTGATCAACTGTTCTCTAAACCTCAAATGCCACTAGGGGTCCCCCTCAGCCCCTACCTTCTTTCCCTTCGTTCAATGGCCGCCTCTTTCAGATTTGATTTGGTTGGATTTTAGCACGCAATCACTATCCACCTTCGCCTTTGCACAAAAGAATATTGAAGTAAGATAGTACAATTTGCCTTTTGGTGTTCTAACATATAAGACACGCCTACAGGCAAAATCTGTAAAAAGTAATCATTTTCTCTCTCTCCCTCCCCCTCTCCCCATCTCCCTTAGTCACAAAGTAAAATGATACAGATTTTTATCCATTTAAATTGCTGAAATTAATAATAGTAGTAATCTATGGCATTAAGTGGTGGTATTCAGCCGGTTCTATTTAGGTTGGGAGAACCAGTAGCAGGAGCTGCCGGAGGCTCTCCCAACCCTCCCGGATGTCATCACGCTTTTGACTCTCTCTCTCTTTCTCACCCATGTGCTTTTTTCTGCCCGGGATCTCAAGCCATGTGATCCTGTCCACCATTAAACTATCTTTCCAAACAGTCTCCATGTTTCCAGTGTCTTTTTCCCCACTTGGAACTGAACCCAGATGGACATTTCTTCCAATACTAGTAATGTAGAATGATTTACATTGTCCTGTTTATCACTCTGCTTTTGCCCAAACAACTGCTCATCCAGTTATGAGAAAGGCAAACTTCATTTTTGAATTTGGGTTGTCCTTAAATTTACTTGTCTGGATTAGCAAAGAGATAAATTAAATATAAATTAAATAAAAAAATAAAATAAAAATAACCCGATTATAAACCTAGCCAAAATTGTTGGATATATTATACTTCTTTGAATGCTCCTTGAATGTTCCATATGATCACAGTATTCAGGGTTGCAGGCATTTTAGTGGCATGAGGTCTCTCTGCAGAATATTGCCCAGACATGGAAATATTATTTCAGCAAAGGGTTGCAACTCTCAGGATGTTAAGTTTGGGGGGAAGATCATGCGGGACCTAAGCAGGGTAAGACTTAAAAGTGGGCACACTTTTCCCTTCTTTCTCTGTCCTAGCCTGCTCAGTCTTCCTCTTCTTCCTCCTTCCCCTTTCAGCAGATAAATGGGACAAGGGCAGGGGTGAAATCCAGCAGGTTCTGACAGGTTCTAGAGAACCAGCAGCAGAAATTTTGAGTAGTTTGGAGAACTGGCAAATACCACCTCTGGCTGGCCCCAGAGTGGGGTGGGAATGGAGATTTTGCAATATTCTTCCCCTGCCACGCCCACCAAGCCACACCACGCCCACCAAGCCACGCTCACAGAACTGATAGTAAAAAAAATTGGATTTTACCACTGGACAAGGGCAACATTTGAGAGATCTGCAAAGAACATTTGAAGCAAACCATCTGAAAAACTGTCCGAAATGAGACTCAGAGAACTGCAGATAATTGTGTTTTTTTTCCTGAAAGTTGTTTACCTTACACACATAAACAGATATATTTATTCATTAACATTTTATGCCACCTATCTCACTCTGCAAAACATCTCTAATTGCTAATCGTAAGTTAGCCTCGAATGACCACTCTTTCAATCATCTATCCCATATGCCCTCGAGCTGTGGAATAGAGCAGCCTGGAGGGATCTGTTGGAGGGGGGAATGTTTTTTAAAGATGGCAAAATATCTTTGGTGTGACTTGAGGCTCTGGGATGGGCAACCTTTTTAGAGGCTGAAATTGCAGAGGGGCCCAAAGTGAACCTATAAAGAAGCAAAACTGAGGGGTTTGTTCTTGCTTACCCTGGTTTTGGGAGAAGTTTCCAAGTATGTTATTGTTAAACTGAATTTAAATCTATATTAAGGCTTACTCTATAATTTCATGTTCTTTCTACTTCAAAATTGTAGAAGAATAATCCTTAAGCCAATAGATGCACCTCCACAGGCAAATTCTAGTGGTGCGAGACTGGCCTAATTGTTTGGTAGGAATGCAGAGACGAGCAACATCTGGAAACATTATTCTTTTTGGCTAATTTTATCTGTGTTCAGAAGCTTGTTCCTGGCAACTGATCTCTGAAAATGGATCCCCATTTCCACATTCCCTGTCATGCTCTCAGCAATAACGCCTTGATTGTGTTTGACTCTATTAAAGAGTGGATGGTACTTAAATGATCTGAGAGATTGCCCTGCCTTCATGCCCAAATGCTTGCACATCATGCTAACTGGGTTGTAAAGCAGAATCATACACGTTCTGCGTGTGCCATTTTTGTACAAATAGATGCTGTGAATTGCTCTGGAACTGAGATGTTTTGATAGATAATGGTCAAGCATCAGTTGCTCAATTTAGCAGGTAACAACAGGTCTAAAACTCTCAATGTTCAGGACTATTATTGAAGGAAATTGCTTGCCGTTGTCTATTTTTAACCAGGATGCAAACCCAACAGCTACTGATTAAAGTTAGAAGGAGAATAGCTTGCAGGACAGTCTTCTCAATTTGGGGTTTTTCAGATGAATAGGGACTGCAACATGGGAATGGGGTTGCCTGATTACATCTGTATAAGAACAATTCTCTCTTCTGGAAGATTTACTACCGTGTTTCCACAAAAATAAGACCCTGTCTTATATTTTTTTGAACCTCAAAATAAGTGCTTGGCCTTATTTTTGGGGAGGTCTTATTATTTTGGGGCGCATGGAGCAAGAGGCTCCTCTTGCCGTCTTACCTGATTTCCAGCTCTGCATTTAAATATTTTCGGGGAGGGCTTATTTTCAGGGGGAGGCTTATTTTAGCGCATGTGCTCAAAAGCCCAATTGGGCTTATTATCAGGGGATGTCTTATTTTTGGGGAAACAGGGTAATAGCAGAATCAGTGTATTCTAGGAGGGAAAAAGAACACTTCAGGAGCCAGCTTCAAAATACTGGGTTTTTGCAGTATTCTGTTGTGTTTTACTTCAGAATGAAAGAGTGAAAGTCTGTGAGAAGATCAACTGAAGATGAAGTCTCTCCTAATTCAGGTGATACCATGCAGAGGACAGCATTTCTGGGTAAGGAACTGTGGGCCATAAACTCAAGTACCATAGATACTTTCAGAGAAGACTCATGGAAATTTTGTCGCCAAAGCACAATTAATCTCTGTCTCTCCCTCCCTCCCCCTCCCCACTCTCTCTCATCCCAAAGGTGCTTTTCCCAAAGGCAACTGGATTTTCTTATTTTTTTTTTTCCTTGAAAATGTTTAGCTTTTCATCCCATCTGAACTGAAGAATTGAAGAAGCCTCTTGGATGAGCAACGAAGTGCTTTCAAGGAAAAAAACCAAGAAGTCCAGTTGCCTTTTGGAAAAGCATCATAGGGCATAGAAAACCTTTGCCAGACTAATTCTTGAATACAGCTCATCCGCCTGGAATCCACACCGTATATCAGACATTAACACGATTGAGCGGGACCAGAGGTATTTCATAAGAAGTGTACTCCATTCCTCTACTCACAATAGAATCTCTTATGCCACCAGACTTGAAATTCTCGGCTTGGACAATCTGGAACTGCACTGCCTGCGATCTGATCTAAGCATAGTACACAAAATTATCTGCTACAATGTCTTACCTGTCACTGACTTCTTTAGCTTCAATCACAATAATACACGGGCAAACAACAGATACAAACTCAAAGTAAACTGCTCCAAATTCGATTGCAGAAAATACGACTTCAGCAACCACAACAGAGTGGTCAGTGCCTGGAATGCTCTACCTGACTCCGTTGTTACAGCTTCAAATCCCCCACAGCTTCAATCTCACTGTCTACTGTGGACCTCACCCCATTCCTAAGAGGTCCGTAAAGGGGGCATGCATACGTGCATCAGCGTGCCTACTGTCCCTGTCCTACTGTCCCCATTTATCTGTACTTACTGCCTTTCTTTATGTTTATGTTTATACCTATACCTGCTATATTACACATGTTTGACAAATAAATAAATAAATAAATGATTGAAAATCTCCATAGACTGACTCCTCCCTCCCCCCCTCTCTCTCACATACATGTCAACTGTAAATACCATGGAATAGACATATGCCCTGGATTTTATACTCCTATTTGTAAATGTTTCTAAGAAATCTGCACTTTGATAGTAAGCAGGCAAGACTTCAACAGTGGCAGAAATTCTCTTTTCCTTTTTCAGGGAGACTCACACAAATGTATGTATAATTTTGAATAAGACTAAGCAACTGTGCACTTTTTAACCCACATGTTTTTTCCCCCCAAATATGCCTCCTTTATCTTACCTAAGATGTTCTAGGGAGAAAGGGCCATAAACTTACTAGAAGAAAAGATGATGAAGGAGAAGCTTGTAACTGCCCATCAAATTGCTCCTATTGATTATGTGCCACCAAGTCATTTTGATACCTATAAAAATCATACATCTACATCCCAGACAGACAGACAGATGCCTTTATTGATGATCTAGTTTTTTTTCTCTATGACGAGATATACTATATTTCTATTTCAGTTCTATTATTTCTGCTTCTCTGCCTGTATACAAAAAAATGCCCATTCACAAATCTGTGTCCCACTTTGTCCCCCCCTTTTTTAGCAATGCATAAGTGGACTCCTGTCCAACTAATCATTATGCAAAGAAATTTTCAGATGGGGAAAACCTGTTTCACCTTTGTATGACCAACTGCACTGATCATAATTCCCTCAACTTCAGAAGGGAGCCTATCTGTCTTTCTTCATATCAGCTCACTCTCACTCAGACTTATTTTTCCTGCAGGCCTGTCCTATTAAAGGTTGGAAATGCATCCAACAGCAACAGCAAAGAGATAGCATCTTGCTGATTGTTTTCTCCCAACCTTCAGTTTAAATTATTAACCCTGTCGGAATCCAAACATTTTGACTCTGAGGCAGAGTTTAAAATTCCATCCTTGCCTGTTGTGCACTCAGCAAATTATTCAAGCTCTTAATCCAAACGACACATATGGGGGAAAAAACTACATTTCAATTTAAACTCAAGTTAATAGAAGCAAAAATGCAGGGATGGCAGGCTAAGCTGATATCGGCTGTTTGATGCCATATAGATTTGTTTGCACCAGCAAGGTTTTAAATTGCTCCATTTGCATCTATAATCACTGGATGTTTACTTGCAAATGAGGCTTTCACTTCTGTGAATGAGAGCCAAGATGCTTGCTCCACAATTGCCATCTGATTGCAGAGAACTGCAATTTTTAGGGGTCTCTATTATCACTTATACATCTGGACTTTATTGTTATTGCCACTTTCTACTTAGTTTGCATTTGTTGGAATGAGAGAAGCAAGTTAAAATGTTTGAAATTCCCAGAATAGGCTTATTTATAACTAATCAAAACCTGTCCTTTTAATGCAGGGATCACTAATTTAGTATAGTTTGGGACACAAGAACCTGTCCCATAATGCACCAGCTTGTTGGTTCATTTATTCGTTTATGCCCCCCAGTGACATTAGTGGTGGCAAACTTTTCAAATTTCAGAGAAGAGTTTTGCCACATCCTTCTTGGAGAAGTGAAACATTGAAATGATGTTGTCGGTCTGAAAAACAGCCCTTCTATTGAACAAAGACCTTTACTTAGTATTGCCCCCAACTTTTATGGTCCGGTCTGGTTTCAAAACAGATTGCTCACTGGGTCTTTACACAACTGAGGCCAGTTTCCTGAGATTACTTCATTCACTTTCCTGTTTTGTTTGCTGTTTTTCCCTAGCCTTTGCTTAATCCAGATGGTGTCCTGAAGTTTCAGAACAAGTTTAGAATTAAAGTGTGCTTCCTTTTAAAAGGCCACAGTCAGTGATGAAATGTAAAATTTGTTACTACTGGTTCTGTGGGTGTGGCTTGGTGTGGGGGGGTACTGTGACTGGGTGGGCATGGCCAACTTTTTTTTTTCCTTTTAAAGGCATTTTTTCTACAACCTCTTTGGCCGAAGAGGTTGCAGAAAAAAATGCTTTTAAAAGCCTCTTACGATCCCAGCTGAGCTGCGCTATCATCAGAGGCTTTTTAAAAAACTTTTTAAAGCATTTTTTCGGCCGAAGAGGTTGTAGAAAAAATGCTTTTAAAAGTAAAAAAAAAAGCCTCTGATGATCGTGCGGCTCAGTTGAGCATGGAGGGGGGGCGCAGGGATTTTTGCTACCGGTTCTCAGAACCACCTGCCGCCATCGCTACCAGATCGGACGATCCGGTCTGAACCGGGAGCATTTCACCCCTGGCCACAATAGTTGGGTAGACATCATAGGGTTGGATGCAGGGGTGAAATTCAGCAGGTTCTGACAGGTTCTGGAGAACTGGTAGCGGAAATTTTTAGCAGTTCAGAGAACCGGCAAATACCACCTCTGGCTGGCCCCCGAGTGGGGTGGAATGGAGATTTTGCAGTATTCTTCCCCTGCCACGCCCACCAAGCCACATCACGCCCACCAAGCCACGCCCACAGAACCAGTAGTAAAAAAAATTGGATTTGACCTCTGGTTCGATGCACTCTTGGAGTATCCCATAAAACGACCAATTTCTTATATTTTGGGGAGAGGGGTGGTGGCAGCTGCATCCTTTTGTCCAGTTCACACGGGCTTAAAACTTAGTATGCTCTACAAACGAACACAAAGGCTGTCGGAAATGTACATGCTGAAAGATACCCACGCTTCCTTCTCTGGTATCACAGGACACAATCTGCAATATTTGGGAGAGAAGGGAAGGGAGGGCTCCTTCGCCTTCACCATCATCATTTTCCCTGCAGCAAAATGTTCCTTTCTCCCATCCTGTTCCACTGGTCACTAATATCCTTGAAACATTTTATATTCAGCTTGCGGCGCACTTCAAATAGTTTCCAGAACAAGCCCTTTGAAACCCAAGCCATAGTAGTTCATGAAAAACTTTTGCTACCCTTTGGGCACCACTAGAGGGCAACCCATGCTTGTGGTTTCATTCTTCCTGACCTATAACATTAAAAAAAGGTGCCAATATTAAGGCATCTTATGCACAGCTGAATGACTTTGTATCTTCCTATTCAACTGGCAGAGGTAGGGCCTTTTGCACAATAGATTTCCTCATTGAGATCCAGCACGGCAGAGCAGGACAAAAATACACAATGAGGCAGTGGTTCTCAACCTTTTCTTCACCATGGTCCTCCTTTAAATATCTTTTGTAGCTACAGACCATGGCCACGGACCCCCAAGACTTAACTCAAGATTTAAATCATAGCATTTCTTCAAGCGCGGACCTGTAGGAAGTTAGCACCCACTCCTCTTCTAGAAAAATGAAATATTCTAGGAAATATTAAAAAGGTAGAATATTTCCCCTAACAGAGAAATAGAAATCTTAAGACAGAAACTCAGTCCCAGCTCCTTGCCCCCAGCAGATACTTTGGTTATTTACAAGACGAAAGGCTGGGCCAGCTTATCTACAACACAAAAGACATGGCTCTCAGGACATGATAGGATTAGCCCTCACTCAAGATCCAAACCAGGAAAAGCCATTAAGCCATAATAGGAATTGCCCAAGGCCCCTTCATTACATCATCACCCAGCAAGATTCAACCAGGATTAGGACCCAAACAGTGTGCAAAATTAGCTAAGACCCCCACCCCCCTGGTAGTCTGACAGCCAATGGGATACATTTCTTGTACAGGAATAGGAAACTCTAAGTCAGGGCCCAAGAGAGGGTATAAATCTCTCTCTCTCACCCATGTGCTCATTTTGCCCAGGACCCAAAAAACCCATGTGGTCCTGACCACCATTAAACCATCTTTCTAAGCAGTCTCCATGTTTCCAGTGTCTTTCTTCCCACTTGGAACTGAACCCAGATGGACATTTCTCCCAACAGACCCCCTGTGCCAGGGGTCTGCGCACCACAGGTTGAGAACCACTGCAGTAAGAGGTACTGTATGATTCAGTTCTGCAGTTTCTAAGCAAATTTCACCCTTATTTAAAAAGGCTTTCGTTTTTCTAGTTTATTTCCAGGTTACTTGGGAATCTATTTCAAAGTCCCCTCTGGGACTTTCGAAGTATCTTTGGTGATATTGTGGAGCTTCATCGTTGGAAGTAGCAAGGCTGCAACTTCTGATGCAGTTGTTTTCAATTACACATATTTCCAAAGGGCTATGTCTTCTGGACTGAACCCCTCCAGAGAGGAAGTTCTCTTGTGATCCTTTTCCCTGGAATTTTGTAAAGCTCTGGGAAGCCAGGAAGAGACGATTCATAAGATGTTCACACCAGGGGTGAAATGCTACCAGTTTGGGTGAACTGGTAGCGATAAAAACTACTGATTTGGGTGAATCAGTAGTAAAAAAATGCTTTAAAAAAGAAAAAAAAGGTTCCGAGGATTGTGCGGCACAGCTGATTGTCAATCAGCTGTGCCGCACAATTGTTGGAACTGTTATATACCATATAAGGAAGTAAGGAAGTGAGCTGCAGGCTTTACTCAGGTCCTCCAAATAGGCGGGAAAATACTTGAATCTCATTGGCTAAGCCGTCTGGCAGCCCTCTATAAAAGAGGACACTGCCAGACAAGCAGGTTGTTGGGTTGTACTGGTCTACTATTAAAGAGCTGCTGTTACTGAAGAACTGTGTCTGTCTCTTCTATCACCGAATCTAACAAGAACCTTTAAAAAAAACTTTTTTAAAGCATTTTTTACTACGTATTCTCCTGAACTGGTAGTAAAAAATGCTTTAAAAATGAGGGGGGGGGGAAGAAGGTTCCGACAATTTTTACCCCCCCAAAGCTACGCCCACCAGAACCGGTAGCAACAAATTTTTACATTTCACCACTGTTTCACACATATCCCCTTGTAATAAAATGGCCCTTTTACACAACTCTAGCCAGGGAGTGAGAGAGTTAGCTTAAGAAAAATTAACTTCCCCCAATCAGACTTACTATACGATGACCTGTTATACAAACAGGCACGAAATGATTAATGAAGAAGTAACTCTGCCCACAGGTCTAAGGATTCCCAATCATTAATTGGTTTCTTTTTCCCTCTGCATGTCACCTCCTGGAAAGACTAAGGAACAAAGAAGAATGTCTGGGATTTAAATGGAAACAAAGCAATTCCTAATCTGAGTGGGAGGGGGCCATGCTTTGTGGCACTTGCCATCTTCAAATAGTCTGACTAGAAGAGACAGGATTTAGTAGAGGTTTAAACCTGTGTATGCCTCAAGATTTCTTTCTTGATAGATTGGCAACATCCACCTCATCTTTCTTTCTCAAGGCATTGGGATTGTTCCCTAATTTATAACATGTGGTGAGGAATGCCATTTTTTTTGGATAGACATTGTATTCTACAGTATTGTATTCTACAGTATTTTTCCCCATTGAAATGTGTCTAATATTCACACAGTTTGAACAAATTTCTGCAGTGTTCTTGGTATACATTAGCTTATACATTAGTTTACTAGTAAATACATTACTTATATGAGGGGAGACCCACTATTTTAAAAAAGGAATTACATTTTTGCTCAAGTGTTCAGAACTATCATTGTCCCTTTTAACAATTATTCAAACTTTTCTCAAATTAGTAAACGTGCTCATTCAAAATGTATCTGATTTTAAATTTGGAGAAGGCAGACGCAATTACATTTCGGTTTGGGGGCATAAAGTGCCATTTTCTATCGTTCTTCATTTTTTATTCCTGAACTTGGATAGGGTTTTAGATGAAAGAATTGAAGAATTTTTTTAAAAAATCTTAATTATCTTAATTATCCTCTGCTTAGTGGCCTTTCTCACCACATCCATATGATAAGAATATAGATGTAAAGAGAAACAGAAGAGAGGGGAGATTAAGTTTATTATGATCACTTTTTTGACCAATGATTGATAAATCAGAGTGTGGGAAGCCCTCCCCCCCCGAAGAATGAAATATTTTGGGAAATATTAAAGAGGCACAATATTATATTTCCCGAAAGGAGAAATGGAGAAACATGTTCTTAGAGGTAGAAAACAGCCCACAGTCTTTCTTAATAGCCCACAGCAGATGCCAGCATTTAAGTGATAACAAGCTTATTGAAAGAGGAAGCCACTATCTAGATGGCTCCATTCATAAGGAACACAAATACTGCCAGCAGAAGTCCATTCAAGACAGGATATTTTGAAACTCCTTGTAGCAAAATTTGACACTTAACAAAAGCAGAACAATAGGATTAGAACAAGCAGCCCCTCACCCAAGATCCAGCACAGGACAAAAGCCATTAGCCACAGTAGGAATTGCCCAACACTCTTTTAGAAACATAAAGCCCATATTGCACAAATCCCAAAACTTCAAAAACATAGAATCATATAAGAACCTTTCCTCTTACCCGGTTGGTTGCTCAGCTGCCCCAGAACCACAAACCCCGGTGGTTTTTGTTCACCAATAAACAGAATCTTTCTTTCCAATCAGCCTCCAGCCTCCATTTTATTTCCAGCATCTTTCTCCCAGCTTGGAACTGAACCAGATGGATTTTCCTTCCAACAGGAGCCTCACAGCTTTAAAATGATATTCAGCTGAGAAGTACTTTCATCAAAGGTGGGGGGGGGAGAGATTAATTTTGGAGGCTGATATATGGAATGTGCAAATGACCTTGGGGAATGAAGGGAAAAGATGCTGTCCAGGAAACAATCAAACAAGAGAGGCAAGAACTCTCCAGTGATTTAACACAGGGATGAAATTCAGCAGGTTCCAACAGGTTCTGGAGAACCGGTAGCGGAAATTTTGAGTAGTTCGGAGAACCAGCAAATACTGCCTCTGGCTGGCCCCAGAGTGGGGTGGGAATGGAGATTTTGCAATATCCTTCCCCTGGAGTGGGGTGGGAATGGAGATTTTGCAATATCCTTCCCCTGCTATGCCCACCAAGCCATGCCCACAGAATCAGTAGGGAAAAAAAATTGGATTTCACCCCTGGTTTAACATTCAGACAAAGAGGCTTAGGAAGGGCCCAGCCTAATGAAGCAAGTGGTTAAAAGTGGTGGTGGGAAGTTTATATTTTCAAACTTGAAAGATTCTGATAATATGGCCTTACAATAAAGTAGAATTGGTTCATCTAGTTGTCTTTCCTGTTTAGTTTACCTTGGAGGACTGATACGACTCTTCCTTAAACAAATATTTTCAAATCCAATCATTTTAAACAGGTAATTCAGCAATTGTGACGTATGCCAGAATGAGGCAATATTTACAATTCAGGAAGATCAGGATCTCTCTCTCTCTCTCTCTCTCCCCCTCCCCTCCATTCTCCATTCTCTCTGTGTATGTGTGGGGAGAGAGAAAGAGAGAGAGACAGAGAGAGAGAATTTCATGAAAAACCACAAGTTAACAATTCTCTCTCTCTCTCTCTCTCTCTCTCTCTCTCTCTCTCCCTCCCTCCCTCCCTCCCTCCCTCCCCCCATTCTTTCTGTGTATATATATTGGGGGGGGGGGAAGAGAGAGAGAATTTCATGAAAAACCAAAAGTTAACAATTCCCTCCCTCTCTCCCTCCCCCCCTCTCTCTCTCTCTCTCTCTCTCTCTCTTTCTCTCTCACACACACACCAGAAACGGAGAGAATCACTGTTTCAAGACTGTACTGTAGTAGCACAGTTTATGTTTCTAGTTATATTAAATAAGAATGATCAAACGGAATTATTGAAAATGTCAAAACAATGTCAAGATAATTTTGATATTTGATGAGAATGATTTTCATCAAATGTTAAAAATTACAGTTTGTTGCTGAATTTCAAAGTTTACTTTCTCTAACAAAGGTAATGATAATATTAATATTAATAATAAGGGTCTAAACATCTGGCTAACTGGGCAACAATGAACCATAAATAATGAAAGGTAAGAATGATGTCTGGAAGCCACAGTAACAGTCTATTTTGCCCTCAGTCCATTGTAAAAAACAACATCACCACCAAAAATTGAAATATATGGGGGGGAAAAGCCCAAAACAGAGAGTTAAATTGCAGCATAAGACAACAGCCTCTAATTTTAATCTAAATCAGATGTGTTCGATCTGTGGTCTGCATGCAGCCCTGGACAGTTAGTAATGTGATCCCAAATAACATTATTGACATTATTATGTGATTTTATATTATAAAGCTATATTATATATTTTTGTTTGTTTGTTTGTTTATTTAAAGGATTTATATGGCTGCCCGCTCAGTGAC
Organism: Pantherophis guttatus; assembly: GCF_059756535.1. Lineage (NCBI taxonomy): Eukaryota > Metazoa > Chordata > Lepidosauria > Squamata > Colubridae > Pantherophis > Pantherophis guttatus. The sequence continues at coordinate 23,346,845 of NC_142065.1, read as the reverse complement.
TCTGCCCACTCAATGTGGCTTACAAAAAATAAAAACCCAATAGACAAACAGTTAAAACAATATATAAAGCCCAAGACAATCCCTTTTCACCAATGCAGCCCAGATAATCCAAAAGGCTGGACACCCATATTTGAGTATAAATATTTGAGAAACAATTAGAAGTATAAAGAGAATATGTAGACTATAAATCAGGGGTGTCAAACACAAAGCCTGGGAGCCGGAGCCGGTCCGTGGGGTACTTAGATCTGGCCTGGTTACCCTGGAAACAGCGAAGGACCAGCCCGTGGCACGTGGCCCTCCCAAGTTTCGTTTTCCCTGACAGAGGGTTGCAGGAGGCTCTGGCAGTTGAAAATGGAGCTCAGGAGTCCGTTTTCTCTGGCAGAGCGCTCAGGCCACCACAGGCGCCCCTGACATGAATGACGTCGAGCTAACCACGTCCACCTTGGCCATGCCCATCCCGGCCCCCCGAAGTCAAACACAACCCTGATGCAGCCCTCAATGAAATCAAGTTTGACACCCCTGCTATAAATGAACGTCTCTTGAGGAACTTTTGAGAAAGAAGACCTCATCATTGAGAGACCCTCCTTTTTATGAGTTTGATCTTGGTTGGTGTGGACCAGTAGTGGGTTTCAAATCCCGTTGCTACCGGTTCACTCGTGGATGTGTGCTTGCCTGTGCAACACTTCTGCGCATGTGCAGAAGCTTCTGCACATGCGTAGAGATGTCCGAGCGGGTGGGCGGAGCCTCCTGCTGCCGCCGCTACTGGGGCGAACCAGTAGCAACCCACCACTGGTGTAGACCAACCAATCAGGACTTATTCTGCCATGAAATTGTTAATGCACATATGGACACGGGAGATTAGCCACCCAAAAAACCTGACAGAAAACTGTTGCAGACTCATCTTTTTCCAAATTATTCCATTCTGTTCCTGATCCCTGAATAGTCTTTCTAATTTCTTCTTTCTCTCAGTCTACTCAGTTTCCAAAAGACAGATAGCAACTTTTGTGCTCCGATTATGTCGAGTCTACAATGCCGTGTCAAGAGGCACATCACTGGAGCCACAAAACATTTGGCCCATCCTGCTTTTCATGATGCCTCCTTACAGATGTAAAAGATTGCAGACTTTTTACCAATGTCCTTTGGTGTATAGCTAATCCTAGTCTTACGGCCACAATTGAGCCCAAAATTTCTCTTGCTAAGTGCTCCATTTTATGACCTTTCTTGTCATAGTTGGTAAGTGAATCACTACAGCTGTTAAGCTAGTAACACGGCTGTAAAGTGAATCTGTCTTCCCCATTGACTTTGCTAGTCAGAAGATCGCAAAAGGTGATCACATGACCCAGGGACACAGCAACCGTCGTAAATATGAATAGAATAACAGAGTTGGAGGTCTTCTAGTCTAACCCCCTTCTAAGGAAGGAAACCCTACGCCACTTCAAACAGATGGTTATCCAATCTCTTCTTAAAAAATGCTCTATACTTTCAGTGTTGGAGCATTCACAACTTCTGGAGGCAAGTTGTTCCACTGTTTAATTGTTCTGTCAGGAAATTTCTCCTTAGTTCTAAGTTGCTTCTCTCCTTGATTAGTTTCCACCCATTGCTTCTTGTCCTGCCTTCAGGTGCTTTGGAGAATAGCTTGACTCCTTTGTGGCAGCCCCTGAGATATTGGAACACTGCTATCATGTCTCTCCTAGTCAGAGGTAAATCCAGCAGGTTCTGACAGGTTCTGGAGAACCGCCTGCAGAAATTTTGAATAGTTCAGAGAACCGGCAAATACCACCTCTGGCTGGCCCCAGAGTGGGATGGGAATGGGGATTTTGCAGTATCCTTCCCCTGGAGTGGAGTGGGAATGGAGATTTTACAGTATCCTTCCCCTGCCATGCTCACCAAGCCACACCACACCATGCCCACCAAGCCATGCCCACAGAACCGGTAGTAAGAAAATTTGAATTTCACCACTGCCCCTAGTCCTTCTTTTCATTAAACCAGACGTACCCAGTTCTTGCAACCATTCTTCATATGTTTTAGTCTCCAGTCCCCTAATCATCTTTGTTGCTCTTCTCTGCACTCTTTCTAGAGTCTCCACATCTTTTTTACACCGTGGCGACCAAATGAGTTAGTTGCCAAGTGTCTGAATTTTGATCATGTGACCGTGGGGATGCTGCAACAGTCATAAATGTGAAAAATGGTTTTAACTTCAAACGGTCACCAAATGAACTGTTGTAAACCGAGGACTACCTGTAAAAAGCTTTCTTCCCTAAATTACTTACCGTATTTTTCTCTGGAACTGTCAAGGCTGCTCTGGGCAAGCCCATTCCTGCCTCCTATTTCTCGGCGGTCCTTGTCTTTGTGCCATCTGTAGTTTCTCATTAATTGACTATGTTGTTGGAAGAAAACAATTTGGAAGAATGGACTGCAACGATTCCACCTTGAATAAGCTGCTTTCAAAAAACCTGGACACGTGCCACAGGAAAAAAAAACAGGCACCCGGCATGTTCTTTGGTATGGCAAAGAACAAATTAAGAAAAGGCTTGCTGTACAGCATTAGATAAGCTTGAAATGAAGATGCTTGGATGATAAATAATAAAAATGGTTGATAAGGAAGCAATTAGAATTAACAAAGAGGCTGCTAATCACTTACCCACCAGTAAAACAGAAGACGGAAAAAGGGAACGATGATTTCCCATGAGGAGAATTGTAAAACATATTATACTGGAACTGAGATTCATAGTAAGTAACTATTCTTCCCCGGGCATGGGGGAGAAGTGTACACATAACCCATGCTCCACAGCTCTGGAAACCTTTTAAGACTGGATGAATAAGCCTGTGAGTTGGATTATAAGGGGAAAACCCAAATGTGCTTTTCCAAAATGCAACTGGACTTTGTTTTTCCTTGAAGACATTTTGTTTCTTATCCAAGAAGCTTCTTCAGTTCTGAACTGAAGAAGCTTCTTGGATGAGAAGCAAAACATCTTCAAGGAAAAACAAAGGAAGCCCACTTACCTTTTGAAAAAACATTTTTGGGACAACCATGACCTGGATGAGCGAGAATCTCCATAGACATATAAGGGAAAAATTTCAGCATCTTTTTTCACTTTTGTTCCCCACCTCCTTATATGGCAAAGGGCCACTGATCATGTGACTTGTACCCCAGTAAGTTGTGGTTGGGAAAAATTGGTTTAGACTGAAGGACATTTCAGGTAAAAGGTCTTACATCTGTAAGGAAGCATCATGACCAGCTACTCTGTGGCTTCAAATGAGTCATTCCCTTATACACTCTTAGCATTAGGCAGAGTCTTGCAGAAAACAGATGTAAGAAATAAACATTTGGAGCAAGCATTAAACAAGTCTGTAGAAGTGGCCCTTTACCAGATGAAAGAGAGAAGGTTCTTGTAGAGGAGTAAAGAGATATTCCAACTTGGGGTGGGTTTGGGGGAATAAACCTCTAGGGTCAAACCCTTAGTTATATATCTGCCATTCCCAAGGGAAGACAGACAGGCTGGCAAGATTCTTGCAGTATAAGCGATCAACAATAAAGTTTGGGCCTATTCAGGGAATGGTTCTGATTGCATATGCTTGACAGCAGGGTTGGCAGATGTCTTCAGAATCTTTTCAGTTTATCCATGGGTCCTCTAGTGACAAGATCATTGGACACTATTATGTGGTGGTGCGCCAAGAGCTGCGGAGGCGCAGTGGTTAGAGTGCAGTATTGCACGCTACTTCTGCTGCCTGCCGGCTGCCTGCAATTTGGCAGTTCAATTCCCACCAGACTCAAGGTTGACTCAGCCTTCCATCCTTTCAAGGTGGGTAAAATGAAGACCCAGATTGTTGGGGGTAATATGCTGACTCTGTAAACCGCTTAGAGAGGGCTGTAAAAGCACTGTGAAGTGGTATATAAGTCTAAGTGCTATTGTTGTTGCTACTAAGAGGCAGATTCAGAGACAATTGGTTTTCTTCCCAGATGTTCTGTTGCTCTCAGTTGGTACCACCAAAACTGACTGACATGTTCACCATTTTCTGTGGCATTCCCACTGCAGGTATATTCTGTGATGGTGACACAAATCATGTATCTCACTGCCACCTTCATCATCATCATCACCATCTGTTTTCCTTGTTTCATCTTCTATCTCAAGTTTCTTCACAACCACCAACCACACTGATCCAGAATCAGTGGATCAGAACCAGAACCAGATCTAGAACCTTTTTCTCCCAGGTTCTTCTTGATCTCCTTCCTTCCTTCCTTCCTTCCTTCCTTCCTTCCTTCCTTCCTTCCTTCCTTCCTTCCTTCCTTCCTTCCTTCCTTCCTTTCTTTCTTTCTTTCTTTCTTTCTTTCTTTCTTTCTTTCTTTCTTTCTTTCTTTCTTTCTTTCTTTCTTTCTTTTCTGCCTAAATTAACTCAAAGGAGAATGCCAAAATGGTTTTAGTATCCTACCTCAAATAACTAGTTTCTGGAACAACAAAAATCATCATCATCACGCCCCCGTCTACAATTGCATAACAGCAATAGCACCACAGGATATAGTGCAGAAGAGAAGTGGGAAACTTATAAGACTCCTGCAAATTACATTAATACAAAGACACACACCTAGAAACTTGCTAGCTGTTTGGCACAAGGGGAACAGCTGCAAGGAACTGCAAAGAGGCAAAAACCCACTCCAGATCCATTTCCGCTGCCTTTTAAGATAATATAAGCAGGATGGTGTACAATTTATTTATTTTAACTTATTTATTTATTTTTAGCCCACCCTTTTTATTTTGATAAATAACTCAAAGTGTGTTGTGGCCAGGTAGTGGCCTGCGCAATGGCCTGCGCAGATCCCGACAAGGAGGAGGCTGGTGTGGGGTTGCGCCAGCAGCCGGTGCAGCCGGCACTCGCGTCGGACAGCGAGGAGGCTGAAGAGGATGTGGTGCCAGAGGCAGAGACTCAACCAGCACCTTCAGAACCTCCAGAGGCTCCTTCAAGTGGAGAGAGCGAAGTGGAGGAGCCTCTCCTCAACGCTTGAGCACGCAGGGCTGCCAAAAGGCAGAAGTGGCTACTCAGGAAGAGGAGGCCTACTCGAGAGTAGGGCTTGAGGATAATTGGCCACTCCCTTAGCCTATTTAAGTCACACGCAGCTAGTGCTTGCTGGAAACAACTCGTATTCTTATCAGAGTACTTTGGTTTATCGTATCTTGTTTTCTGGGCTGATTGCCAACCTTTGCCGGTCTTGTTTATTCTTGCTACTTAATAAATTTGATAAGGACCATTGGTGCGTGTCAATATCCTCGGGAATCCGGAGCTGGGGCCGAACAAGGTGGTACACATACTTATTATTCCTTCCTCCTCCTATATCCCCCACAACAACAACCCTGTTGGGTGAGTTGGGCAGAGAGAGAGAGAGAGAGAGAGAGAGAGAGAGAGAGAGAGAGAGAGAGAGAGAGAGAGAGAGAGAGAGAGAGAGAGAGAGACTGGCCCAAAGTCACCCAGCTGATTTTCACACCCAAAGTGGGGCTAGAACTGACAGACTCCTGGTTTTCAGCCTGGTTTCTTAAACCGTTAGACTGCTCATATGCCAGACATCCTATGGGTTGCCTTGTGGGGACTTGTAAAGCATTGAATCAATATTTTGTGTTAAAGGTTTGTGAACAGAATGCTATGTCGGCTTAAGATGGGGAGCAGATGGAGGTGGGGGCAGCACCATCAAGAGCCTTGGTGGTACAGCAGACTAAAGTGCTGTTAAATAGCACTTAGCTGCCAGCTGCTGCAATTACTGAGAGTTCAAATCTCACCAGGCTCAAGGTTGACTCAGCTTTCCATCCTTCCGAGGTAGGTAAAATGAGGACCCGGATTATGGGGGCAATAAGCTGACTTTGTATAAAAAAGAACACCGCTTAGGGGGCGCCAAAAGCCCTACTAAGTCGGTATATACAAAAAGTATGAAGACTATTGCTTAATGCATTGTAAGCCACCCTGAGTCTCCGGAGAAGGGCGGCATATAAGTCGAACCAATAAATAAACAATAAATAAATAAATAGATATTCCCACCAACAGGAAAATACTGATGGTTGCCTGCGAACTCTGCAAAGCTTCAGCACTGCAAACAAAAAAGGCTCCTTTTTCTTTTTCTTTTCTCCCTGTCTCTCTCTCTCTCTTTTTGTTATGGATACACCACAAGCAAGGCAGAAATAAATCAACCCGGCTGTCAAAGAAATGATGGAGTGAGAACACAGGGATCCAGAAATTATTCTGGAGTGATGCAATGAGTCCATACGGAAATGTATAAAATCTTGAGTGAACGTTACATACTGCAGGCAGGGTAGGTATTCATTCTAACTACAAGTATGCCAAAATGATGAAATGTGTGTTGCGCTGCAAGCAATGTGTGTTTGTTCTTGTACCACAAAGTCACCCACAAGTAGGTAAAGGGCAGAGTTTCCATCGCAATACTTGTTTCATAATTGCCACTGGCATCCATGGTGTATTGCCATGTTACATTGCTTTGGATGGGAGGTTTCTCTTCTATCAGGTGGCTGTCAGATAAAGAAAACCAATCTTTTTAGCAGCACTCTCTGTGACCTTGGAATTATTTCCAATAGCAACTTTGCTCAACTTCGAGACCTTCTGCAGAATATATTCTAACATGGAACCAGGAGGACATAAAGTGTTTGCATAATAATCATAGTAATTGCAAGTCTTCTTAAGGTGTGATAAGATTCATCATTCCCATCCTGTTCCCTTTTTCTAGTTATATCATGGCTTATTATTTATAAGAAGAAGAAGAGCTGCGGTGGTGCAGTGGTTAGAATGCAGTATTGCAGGACGACTCTGCCCACAGCCTGGAGTTCGATCCTGATGAGCTCAAGGTTGACTCAGTCTTTCATCCTTCCGAGGTCAGTAAAATGAGGATACAGATTGTTCGAGGCAATATGCTGATTCTGTAAACTGCTTAGAGAGGGCTATAACCCACTATGAAGTGGTATCAGTGGTGGGTTTCTCCTGATTCGGCCCGGTTCAGCCAAGCCGGTAGCGGTGACGATATGACGTCACCGAACTGGTTCTCTTTGTTTGGGAGCTGGGCCCTCCTGCCCCGCCCATGTTATTCTTACCTTTTATTTGGCCCCGCCCCCCAATCTATTCGCTGCCTCCCGAGTCCCAGCTGATGGCTAGAAGGAAAAAAACTGTTTAAACTCTTGCTGCGGTGCTTCAAAGGGCCGCCCTACAGCTGATCAGTGTTAAAAGGCAGTGTGGTGGTGGACCAGTGTGCTTGAAAAACAAATGGGTAGACCGGGATGCTCCAAAAACAAATGGGTAGACCAGGACGCTCCAAGAACAAATGGGTAGACCAGTATAGCTCTGCAAACAGTTAAAAACCTGGTAGACCAATACCTCTGCTGAATTCTAAAGAATTGTCACATGACCATCAAACAATGCCCACAAAATAAGCCACGCCCACAGAACCAGTAGTAAAAAATTTTAGAACCCACCCCTGAGTGGTATATACAGTAAGTCTAAGTGCTATTGCTATATATATTTATTTTAAAAGGGTTATAAGCTGCTCCATTGAAAGCCAACTCTGGAATATATATTTCCCATTTTTGTCATTCAGAGTAAAATCAACCATTCATTTAAGTAGATAAATAAAAAAAAACAAAGCCGATGGCCTCCAAAATAGTAACGGTGATTATGATAAAAATAATGATATTGTATTAGATTTACAAGCCAATCAGAAAAGACTCCAGGCAGTGTAAGAGTCGAAATATCATTAAATATTTACAAATACAAAACCAAATATAGTACGTTGGGAATACAAATGCAAGTGAAGTTCTACCACCCATCATCTACCAGTTGGTTCATCAATTCCTCTGGCTTCTAATTTCTTTCAAAAGCCAATCTTTTGAGTTTTTCTGAACCGGAAGAAGCTTCCTTTAAGGCAGTGTTTCTCAACCTTGGAAGCTTGAAGATGGGTGGACTTCAACTCCCAGAATCCCCCAGCCAGCAGCGCTGCTGGCTGGGGGATTCTGGGAGTTGAAGTCCACCCATCTTCAAGCTTCCAAGGTTGAGAAACACTGCTTTAAGGTCTCATTCTCCACCAGAGAAAATGATATAACTCTCCAGCCCTTTGGCTAGGTAAAACAGACTTATTAAAAATAGCAATAGCAATAACATTTAGGCTTATATACCACCCCATAGCAATTTACAGCACTCTCTGGGAGGTTTACAATGTAGAAGCTTATTTGCATATTGCCCCCAACAATCTGGGCCCTCATTTTATCAACCTTGGAAGGATGGAAGGAGGAGTCAACCTTGAGCCCCTTGAGGATCAAACTCCAGGAAGAGTTAGCCTGCAATACTGTACTTAAACCACTGCACTACCAAAAACCAGGAGGAAAGACAATGTTAAACACTGTCACGAGTGTTTCCAGGATTGCTGTGGCTATCTGCCTACTCACAAACAGTATGGTTTTAATCAAGCCATCTGCTGTTGGCAATTACCTGCAAGCCTTCCCCGCCCTAGTTAATTGCAGGTTGACTCCCTATATAAGCAGGGACCTTTTGCTTGCTACCTGGGCCTAGTCTGATCTAGGCCTAAATGCACAGCTCCTGCAGGAAGCTTGTTGCAACGCCGCAGATGGGAGAAGAATGCAGATAAGGACTCCAGACACCGCTACAGAGAGACTCCCACGGATGCTTGCCTTTTGCTGTTTTGTAGCACGCAAGCTATCATCGGGACTGCTGTTGCTGGACCTTCTTCCTCCCACAAGCTTCAAGCAATGTTTGCTTTTTGAACTGTTTTTACTTCAGGTGACTTTCAGCTGTGAAGCTCGTGCTGCTCCCATTATGATTGCCTTGATGATGTATCGACGCCGAAGCTGCTTACCTTCATGCTAGCTTTATTCTTTTGTGAACTGTTTTTGGTATTGTGGAGAGGGATCTAGGGAGATAGCCTTGTTTCACATACTGAGATAAGACTTTGTTTTTAATGTGTTTTCTTAAAGACATAGTGCTTTTTAAATGTTTTAAAGTAAATTATATTTTTACACAAGACGCCTCTGTCAGAATCATTTCAGTCTCAGTGTGTTTACTCATGAGCTGGTTCACGGTCCGGGGTACCCCTCAACCCCATTTCGTCACAAACACCTTTGGTACCCCAATCAGACAACAATGCCACGACCTTTACAATCATTTATTTATGGATGCAAATCTTTAAAAATGTATAAATGTGGGAGTCAGAATGGAACACAAGAAGCTCTGGATTTTGGTTAGAGTGGTTCCAATGATATGGATGCAATGACAGCAAAAGTAGCTGGAAAGAAGGACGATTGGCATCTAACCCTCCCCAGGGACCAGTGGTGGGTTTCAAATTTTTTTACTACCGGTTCTGTGGGTGTGGCTTGGTGGGCGTGGCTTGGTGGGCGTGGCAGGGGAAGGATACTGTAAAATCTCCATTCACACCCCAATCCAGGGGATGGTTACTGCAAAATCCCCATTTCTTCCTGATCAGCTGGGACTTGGGAGGCAGAGAATCGATGGGGGTGGGGCCAGTCAGAATTTTTACTACCGGTTCTCCGAACTACTCAAAATTTCCGCTACCAGTTCTCCAGAACTGGTCAGAATCTGCTGAAACCCACCTCTGCCAGGGACACTCTGGTATTTGTAGTGTCATCAGAGTTAAAATGCTAATCTGGAAATAAACTTTTGGAAGGTTAAAACTAGACATATGACTGAACCATAAATGTGTCTGATGACTAGCTGGTGGCAAAGAAAATTATATTATTTTCTTCATGGTTATCTAGAGGTCATCCAGATTCTTGTAGACCAGCATGGCATGTGTACTTAAATCTAGAGCATAGTAGATGTAGGGTAGGGGATTTTTAAAAACACATTTCTGTTAACTGAACTCTAGACTTGAAAAGTGTTTAAATCTGTTTGAAAAGCTGCGACAAATCAAGGATAAACTGCAGCCATTCAGAGAAAGTAAACTGGAGAAAATGATATAGCCCAGTTTCTGCAGAACTGCCTTTAATGCCGCAGTGAGATTATTATATAGCAATAGCACTTAGACTTATATACCGCTTCATAGTGCTTTACAGCCCTCTCCAAATGATTTTACAGCGTCAGCATATTGCCCCCAACAATCTGGGTCCTCGTTTTACCAACCTTGGAAGGATGGAAGGCTGAGTCAACCAACCTTGAACTGGTGAGAATTAAACTGCTGGCAGTCAGCAGAATTAGCCTGCAATACTGAATTCTAACCACTGCGCCACCACACGGTTTCTGTATAGAGACAGGAGGACTCTCAAATGGAGTCTGTCCACAATGGAGGAATGATTGGTGAATATGACAGAATTTGCAGAGACAGCAAAAGTGATTGGTTTGATTAGAGAAAAAAACAATAATTACAGGTGTTAGGGCCTGGAAACCTTTTATGGACTTTTTATTGAAAACGGAAGAAAATTAAGCTAGTGATTTATGGGTTTGATGATGAGGAAAGATAAAATATGGAAGAAAGGAGTCAAAATGTAACAAAATGCAGAGAGGCAGAATAACATATTAATACATTTTATACCTACTATACAGAAGATTAGAAGCTGCTCTTTAAATCCTTTCTTTTCTTTTTCTTTCTATTGTTTCTCTTCTTTCTTATTCACTCATCACTTTTCTTTTAATTTGTATTGTTTTTATTCTGTAAACATTTCTTCAATAAAAATTCATTTAAAAACACCTTTAATGCTTAGAAGAGATTTACACTAGTTCAGACAAAAAGACTCAGTGCACCTTCTGTTCCTTCAGCTATCAATGGATGCCTCTGGGCAGCCTCCTCTATCACACCTGACAGTCGGCTAGCTAAGTGTAGTTCGCAGACTCCACTCATTCCTACAGTTCATTTGTACTGACTGACTGCTCAGACAAATGCTTGAATGCACCATTAGCAGCTCCGGAATATGATATATTGTTAGAGCAACACATATCCACATGCATGGTCTGAAATGCATGACTCTTCTTGTGGAATGCCCACAGAAGAGGTAAAACATATCAGGTGTGATCATGTCTTTTTTTACATTTGTTGTGATGCATATGAAAAAGGGTGAGGATATGGATGCCAAACCCAGGGGTGAAATTCAAAATTTTTCCCTACTGGTTCTGTGGGTGTGGCTTGGTGGACGTGGCAGGGGAAGGATACTACAAAATCTCCATTCCCACCCCACTCCAGGGGAAGGATACTGCAAAATCCCCATTCCCTTCCCACTCCTGGGGGAAGGATATTGCAAAATCTCCATTTCCATCCCACTCTGGGACCATCCAGAGGTGGTATTTCCTGGTTCTCCGAACTACTCAACATTTCCCCTACTGGTTCTCCGGACTGCTCAAAATTTCCACTACCCATTCTCCAGAACCTGTCAGAACCTGCTGAATTTCACCACTGTTTGAACCCCACCTATTTTGTGGATCCTTCATCACCAACCTCTGCAGTCAGAGTAGCCAGACAGTTTCTGAATTGTAGAAATTAGCAGATAATGCCAATTTCCAGACTCTTTGTACATCAAATATTATACCATTTAAAGACACAAAGGATTATTATCTTTTCTGGTCAGTTGGCAGCCTTAAGAAGAACTACACCATAAACTTATACAGGTAGACCTCATTTACCAACTGATTCATGTAGTAACTTTTCCAACTCAAGATCTCTCTCTCTCTCTCTTAATTATGTGTTCACTATTGTAGTCAGTTAGCATGCATTGTCCTATGCCTGACCCATTTTTAATTCCCCTCCCCTTGCAGAGCAGAGAGGTTGCCTAAACAAGTGATTTCGTTAACCAATCTCTCCTGTGCCTGACCCATTTTTTTCTCCACCTCCTCCACCGAGCACAGAGATGGGAGAGGAACGGATTGCAAAAGGGTAAGCAGGCATCAAATGGGGAATAAACATTAAAAGTAATGCTCTAGCGCCAGCTGTTTGCCTGGGCACATGACTTGCAAGGCAAACAGTCAGCACTAGTGTATTTCTTCTTTACTGTATATGTATTCCTTATTGTGTGCCTGCTTACTCTCTTGTAATCCCTTCCTCTCCAATTAACGTAAATACACACATTATTTCTCTTCTTGCTGATTATCCCAGCCCCGGGTTGACTATTCCAAAGAGTGAGGGAGTGGGGAAAACAGGAAAGCCAAAATAAAATGGGAAGCACAGTTGTAGTCACACAACTTTCCACTTAGCAACCACATCACTTAGCAACTGAATTGCTGGTCCCAATTTTGATTACTAAACAAGGACTATCTGTACTCTAGTGTTACAGGGATCTATCTAGTGTATATTCACTGTGATAATTAGAAAATATTCCAGAGACATGCCATCAGACATACAGCCCACTTGTGACTCAACTTAGAATCCGAAGAGTTACTAATCTGGGCTGCAGAATTTGGAGAACCATTAGATGGCAACCAAAAGATACTGAAAAAACTAATTCTTATTGCTAGCCATTGGTTATCTGGATTTTTACAATTCAGATCTAATAGTTTTAGACTTAGTCACATTTTCTTTTGCAAGAGATCTGTATAAAGTTTGCTCATCAGATAGTGGAAGATTTTGTATAACAAGTATGTTAACCATGAATTCCAAAACTTGGTCCACATATAACCTAGGCTAAAATTTTGTTCCAGTTTTCTATATTTTTTCCACCAAATGTGATTTTATATACTTACAGCTTAAGAGTTACACATGTTTCAGTTTGGGCTTCAGATGTATGTTGTTTAATCACTCAAACGTGCACCGAATCACTCAAATGTTTAATCACTCAAACGTGCACCAAATATCTGTATTATTTTATTCTACCAAGCATGAAATTTGTAGCTCCCCCACTCCCAAAGTGAGTAACTGGTATGGCTACCAAACCATTCAAGCTAGCATAATTCTACCAACCCCGAACCAGCATCAACATTTTATACTGGTTTGGAACCATTTTGTCTACATTTTTTTTTGGGAAAAAATGTTTTTTATTTATTTTAGACATAAAACATAAAACATATCTTTTTAGAGCAAAAGTTTGATCCGGTATAAAATAAGCATAGGTTCCAAATTTCATCCATTACCATCTTAAAGAAGAAAAAAAAAAAAGTAAAAAAAAAAAGAAAAGAAAAAAGTTCTAAACCCAATTTTCCATTCAATCTAACATTTTGTTCTAACATTTAACATTCTATTAAGTATTACCCTTAATCTTAAATTCCAAATCTAGACAGCTTTTTATAATATTCATTTATCATTTTAACAATCAATATTTCATATATTTCCCTTACTTCAAAGACCCAAATTCAATCAGTATTTCTTCAAAATTGCATCTAAAAACCAACACAAAGTATTTTATTCCTCTCTTACAAACATTTCAAAATCAATTCACTTTAAAATTAACTTCTACGATATCTCCTTCACTCCTCCTAGGTTTATTTTTAACTGGATTACAGCTTGGTTAGCTCATTTCCAGGGATTGTCTACATTTTGACTTCTATCCGCATAGATAAATAGGTGCAGACTTTTCAAATCAGGATTCATCAAAAATTACAATTTTGCAATATTCAACCTGAACCTGCAGCAGTGCTGTATCAATTTAATACCAATTCTTTTTCACCCAGCCTGGGTTTTGAATTTTTCCCCTCCCCCATCAAAAGAAGTGCAGCTTCAGACAACCAATGATTGGAGACCTTCCCTGCTTTTGAAAATCTTGTGGCCCTCACAAGATTATGACACAACGATACAACAAACAAGTATTATCAGACTTATAAGACTATCTGTCAATGAATCATGAAGATTGGAGGATATGGAAATTGCAGAGACTCAAATACCTACAGTACCAACATTGATCACAGGATTTAGCTGACCTCTATAGCTAAAACATAAGGAAAAGTCCAACGCCACTCATTTCAAATATGGATAACCTCATAACACATCATACCTGCTAATAATTCTACTGATACTGCTTTTTTTTTCCTTTTGACATCACATATAAAATTCTCCAAGTGAAAAGACATTTGAGCTGGAACATTGAAAATGTATGAAAAGATTGATCACCACTGCATGTTCTTAAATATTTGAAGACCAAAAAAGCTACAAGGGAAAAAGACCAGGGATACAAAGCAGAAGACTGGTGAGTGGTGATGCCAACTTTCCATTGTGTTACTACAGCTGGGTCGGTAATAGGGGTGAAATCCAACCGGTTTGGACCAGTTCAGGCGAAACGCTAGGAATTATTGGCATTGGTTCGCCGAACCGGTAGTAATCACCCCTCGTTGGGTGACCCATACTCACCCAGTCACATGACCTCCCCCCAACAAGCCACACCCACAAAACCAGTAGCGGAATTTTTTAAATTTCACTACTGGTCTGTAACTGTAGTTTTAGGTGGTAATAGCAAGATTCACATGTTGTACTATGATGTGTTTTGTTTTTGTTTGCCTCTGAGGGGCACAGTCCTCCTCATTTTATAACCAGCAATGGTAATATCAGCAATGGTAGCTAACTTACTGAAGACACTAAAGTGATGTTTTCAATATTCCCTCAACACAAGTCTTGCTATGCCTTTGAGGATGATGAAGTGACAAAGCACAGGACCTTCCCAGATGTCTTTGGCTAATGCAGGCAGGTTCTCACCTCTCCAGTTCCTTGGTTTAGAAGTAGAAATAGAAGTAGAAGTTGTTGTTGTTAGTTGTGAAGTCATGTCCGACCCATCGCGACCCCATGGACAACATTACTCCAGGCCTTCCTGTCCTCTACCATCCTCTGGAACCCATTTAAACTCACGCCTACTGCTTCAGTGAGTCCATCCAGCCATCTCATTCTCTGTCATCCCATTCTTCTTTTGCCCTCAGTCTTTCCCAGCATTAGTCTCTTCTCCAATGAGTCCTTCCTTCTCATTAGGTGGTCAAAGTATTTGAGTTTCATCTTCAGGATCTGGCCTTCTAAAGAGCAGTCAGGGTTGAACTCCTCTAGGACTGACTAGTTTGATTACCTTGCAGTCCAAGGGACTCGCAGGAATCTTCTCCAGCATCATAGTTCAAAGAGCTCAATTCTTTGGTGCTCAGCCTTTCTTATGATCCAACTTTCACAGTCATACATTGCAACTGGGAAAACCATGGCCTTGACTATACACACTTTTGTTGACAGGGTGATGTCTCTGCTTTTTACTATGCTGTCTAGGTTTGCCATAGGTTTCCTCCCCAGGAGCAAGCGTCTTTTAATTTCTTGGCTGCAGTCCCCATCTGCAGTGAGCTTGGAGCCCAGGAAAATAAAGTCTGTCACTCAGAAGTAGAAGTGGAATAACTTTATTGTCACTTTGAATGTACACGAATCGGCATACATTGTTACCACCTCCAATATACATTACATAAACAGGACAAAATAAATAAATAAATAAATAAATAAATAAATAAATAAATAAATAAATAAATAAATAAATATTATGCGTATACCCACATATAATATATGGCACAGAGAAACAACACAGTCTAGTTCAGATGTATACATGTACATGGCGAGAAAAAATAATCTTACTAGTTTACCAGATGGATGGCATAGGGAACAAAGCTGGTAGTCCTGCTAGAAATACTTTGAAACCTCCTCCCAGAGGGGAGCCACAGAAACATACCATAAAATGGATGTGTGGGGACTCTAACAAAGCTTTGAGCTCTAAGCACATAGCACTTATAAGCAGTATCCTAAATAATAGGAAGTGAGCTTCCTATAATCTTCTCGGCTGTCCTTACCACTCTCTGTATGGACTTTCTATCTGAGGCACTGCTGTCACCAAACCAGACCGTGATGCAGTTTGTTAAAGTGCTCTCAATCATGCTTCTGTAAAAAGTGGTCAGGACAGAAGAAGAAAGATGTGTTTTCCTCATCCGACATAGGAAATGCAGACACTGGTTTGTATACTTCACTAAGGATGACGTGTGGAGATTCAATTTGTTAGCACAGGTAGTCCTTGACTTAACAACCACAATTGAGCCCAAAATTTCTGTTGCTAAGTAAAATATTTGTTAAGTCAATTATGCCTATTTTATGATCTTTCTTGCCACAGCTGTTAAGAGAATCATTGCGGTTGTCAAGTTAGTAACATGGTTGTTAAGTGAATCTGGCTTCCCCATTGACTTTGCTTGTAAGAAGATTGCAAAAGGTGATCTTATGACCATCATAAATATGAGTCAGTTGTCAAGCAACAGTCATAAATGTGAAAAATAGACATAAGTCACTTTTTCAATGCTGTTATAACGTTGAACGGTCACGTCTATGGAGATTCTCAGTCATTCAGGTCGTGGTTGTTCCAAAGGTGCTTTTTCAAGAGGCAACTGGACTTTCTGGTTTTTATTTGAAGATATTTTGCTTCTCATCCAAGAAGGAGAAGCTTCTTGGGTGAGAAACGAAATGTCTTCAAAGAAAAACCATAAAGTCCTTTTGAATGGTCACTAAACAAACTATTGTAGTGTAAGTCAAAGACTACCTGTAGTCATTCATCACACACTACTTGCCAATGTAGCTGCTGATATGCCATGGATCATGCAATGGATCTGTAATAATCTTCTGCCCCTTCTTTATGATCTGCTAAAATGGCTGCTCACAAGTTGTGCTTGTGGAAGGGTTCTGTGTTGTGTATTCCATGCCAGGGGTGTTTTGTGTAATCCCAGTTCCATAAATTATGGTAGTGGCCAGGTTTCATGCTGTCAGTATCTACTCTCATGGTGTAAAACAGGGATGAAATACTACCAGTTCGGACCGCTTTGGGAGAACCGGTAGTAAAAAATGCTACCGGTTCGGGCAAACTGGTATTTCTGATGATCAGCTGTGACGCACAATTTATATTAGCTAGAACCGTAGGATTTCCTGCTTTCTAGCTAATCTAAATCGCAAGTGGATTCCACCCCCCTCGCTGTTCTACTTACCTTCACAGACTTGGAAGGCTTCAAAATGTTCCTTTTTTAGCTCTGCATGGGTATGCATCTCGGTAGTGGACTCACAGAATCAGTAGCAGTCTTCAGAGGATTTCACTGCTGGTATAAAAAACTTCTGTTTTTTACCATTTGTAAATCTGTTTTTCACCATTTGTTTTTGATCAACTGGCAACTCCACACTAAGCTTAACCATAGTAAAGAATGATTTTCTTCCAGACATCAAGGGGAACATAAATACCAGCGATACTTCTTCTTTAAAGAAGAAAAATGGTAAGATTAACCAATCTTTCTCCTGATGAAAAGCAGTTTGTGATTTATTATCCACAAATACAACCACAGGCTGAACATGTCTTATAAACTTAGCCAGGTGGTAAGGAAATGTGAATAATTTGTTATGAAGAAATTTCACAGTGATTCGTTGAAGTGTAAATGCCAACCAACCTTCTATTGCAAGGATGGCTCAGGGCCCTTCCCACAGTTCAATTAAATTGCTCTCCAGCCAACTATGAGCTGGTAGAAAAACAAATGGGCATGGATTTTTCTGGGCCCAAAGGAGAAAGGTGTCTTCATTTTCCAGGCAGGAAAAGCTGCTTCCCTCCAATTGTCAACCTCAGAAAAATACCTGTCAATCACAGCTTTCTTATGACCCAGATTCAAAGTTCCCACAGCCATCTCACTCCCATGGTCACATGATAATATTTTGGGTGCTTGGTAACCCAGCCTGCATTTATGTCTGTTTATAGCATCCTGTAGTGTTGTAACCATGATTTACAATGTTTTTGCCAGCAATTGTGCATTCATTTAACGAATGCACCCCCCCACCCCCAGAAGGTTGTAAAATTGGATCTGGTCACATAGTGACCCGGTGAACAGGTGGCATAATTTATGACCATAATTCTGGGCTCAATTATGGTCATAAGTCAAGGACTTCCTGTATTAAAAGTCTATTCCAAAATAATGTGTCATCTCAATAATTTAAAACAGATAATATTGTTAGGAAACCTTGTACCTCTGCTAGAAAAGGGAAGCGTATAGAAAACCAATTACAAGTTTGATGATACTAAAAAAAGCCAAGCTCGGCTACCATGCATAACTGGCCCTCCCAACACAGCAGTCTAAGCTGTGTTTAAACTGGGATGTGCAGTTTAAAAAAAAAAATCAAGATGGCTCATACAGTTGTGCAAAGAAAGCCCTGTCCCTTTTAAATATGCATCATATTTATTGATTTAACTTATGTATATAGTCACCCCTGTGACAAAAATGTGACTCTGGATGGTGTAGCTGCAGCCACACTGCAGGGTTAGCCACCGAACTGCTGATTGGTTTGCTAGCCATTATGAGTCAGCTCTGCTGTCAGTCAGCTTGCAAAATTCCAGAAAATGTAACAATCAGCTTTTGCAGGCTGGTGTGGGCCTGCTCCGGTTCACCCCTTTGCACAGACCATCATGATCAATCCTTAAATTGTCACATCTGTCCTTAAAGGCAAGAGTGCTGCCTTGAATATTGCATCGCTTAACATCCCTGAGTCTGAATGCTTATAACTTTTTTCCTGCGTGGTGTGTCCTTCGGTCTGCTGGGTTGGCACTACGGTAGAGAATGGCTCCCCTTCCCCCCCACTCTCCGGGAGCAGAGAATGAAATGGTCCACAGCAGGCCAAGACCACGTGGCGTGGATGCTGCAGGGGTGAGAGCAGCTGATGATCTCCTATTAAGGATATCCTATCTGTCAGAGCAGATGGTCTGTTCTGCTCACTGATTCTGGAGAAAGCTGCAAAATGCTCCTGACTTCTTGCCCAAAAGCAAGCCAAAGTTGTCAACTCAGGAGTTTGCTCCCTTGCCTAATATTCAAGTGGTTTCATTTTATCAAGGCTCATTGATCAAGGGTTATAATGGTGGCCCAGCATCTGCAGACGGGTTCTACAGGCTCAGAATAGTCACTGTGAAAGGAGCAAAAGAGATGGTGGAGAAGAAAATGAAGCTGTCCCTCTGATGGCTGTTATGGAAGGCAACCACTATGGAAGGTTTATAAAAATCATCACAACACTCAGACAGTACTGAGTAGCCATTGCCGGGTCAAAAGGTGACAACTATATTTGGAAGTATTTGTTAGCTGTGCTCCAATGGGGAGGCACCGTGATTCTAATGTGGACAGACCACTTCCAAAATGGGACAATGGGTTGTTAATATGGCCATTTTGATCCCAAATGAAGGAGTAGATGGCTGTGGCATTGGGGTGGGGATACAAGTAGAGCAGGGGTGAAATCCTACCGGTTCGGACTGGTTCGGGTGAACCGCTAGGGATTATGGGCATCAGTTCGCCAAACTAGTAGTAATTACCCCTCCTTGGCCCCACCCATATCCAGCCGGTGGCCCTCACCTCATCTGGCCACTCAATATTCCACAGAATTCAATGTTAAATGCAGCAGAGAGAATGCTAACTTTTCTCCCTCCATTCAGAACGGAGCTGTTGCAGCCTGTCCCTTTAAGGTAGTCCCCAGGAGGGAGGGGGCCAGGAGGGAACCATAAAGGGAGCAGCAGCTCCGTCCTGAATGGAGGGAGAAAAGTTAGCATTCTCTCTGCCACAGAATTCAATGTTAAATGCAGCAGAGAGAATGCTAACTTTTCTCCCTCCATTCACAACTTCCTGTCCCTTTTAAGGTAATCTCCAGGAGGGAGGGGATGGGGGGAGCAGCTGGAATGGAGCTGTTTTTGTGAAAGGCAGGAAAATGGGGAAGGGGATTTTCTTGCCTGTCATCCATTCCTCAATCTCAGCACAGACTGAGGGAAGGATGGTTGGCAGGAATATTCCCCTCCCCATTTTCCTGCCATTTGCAACAAGGAATGGTTGGGAGGGGAGGGACCGGTGAGGAGCCCCTCGATGTGAGTGATGTCGAGTTGGCCATGCGCACCCAGTCACATGACCTCCCCCAACAAGCCATGCCCACAGAACCGGTAGGGGAAATTTTTTAATTTCACCACTGAGGTAGAGGAACAGCTAGCTCCTTTGTCTTTTTTAGAGATTTGCTTTGTAGAATGTCATCCAGCTATCACTCAGGCAATATGAAGTCTGTTCTTACTATTGTTGTATCAGTACTATGATGGCCACAGAGCTCTGAAAGGCACTATAAATCACTAGCTGGGATTCCTTTCTTTCTTTCTTTCTTTCTTTCTTTCTTTCTTTCTTTCTTTCTTTCTTTCTTTCTTTCTTTCTTTCTCTCTCCCTCTCTCTCTCTCTCTCTCTCTCTTCCTTTCTCTTTCCTTCTATCTTCTACCTTCATCATCAAATCATATATTCATTATTTTTTACCTTTATGCAAAAAGTCCACAAGAGGTTTCTAGTCACCAGTAAATGTAAGTAGTGACTTTTCTCTATCAAAGAACTTAGCTTATGCATCTCAGCAAGACCTGTGAATTTCGTTCATAGTGGATGTTGAACCTTTCCTTCTCTATGCTTATAATCATCTCATCTCGATAATCATATATTGAAAAAACCTTCTGTGTCTTTAAAAAAACTGTGTATCTATTACTCCTTAAAAGTTAAATGCTGGATTCAGTTCAGTGGTGGGTTGCCCCCGATTCGGACCAATTCTATAGAACCGGTAGTAAAACTGGAGGGAGGCTCCACCCACCGACCCTGACGTCATCAGAACACTTCTGCACATGTGCAGAAGCTTCTGTGCATGCACAGAAAAGTGTGCGTGCAGGCGAAGCGAGTGCACGCACATGGCCCATTGCGAACAGGTAGTAAAGGTAAGTAGAACCCACCCCTGATTCAGTTGAATATTAATTTTTAAAAGCCAGGTTTTTAAAGCATGCACGCGCCTTCAGAAGGTAAGGATGCGCCGACACTGGAGATTTTTAAGAAGAGATTGGATAACTGTTTCTATCAAATGGTATAGGGTTTCCTGCCTGAGCAGGGAGTTGGACTAGAAGATCTCCAAGGTCCCTTCCAATTATTTTGTTACATGTTCAATGTTCTCCCAAAGGTGTTTTTTCTGGAGGCAACTGGACTTTCTTGTTTTTTCTTTTGAACTGAATGTTCAATGTTCATAAAAAATGGGTTAGGTCCAGTGGTGGGCTGCTGCTGGTTTGGAGCGGTTTGGGCAAACTGGTAGTTCTGACAATCAGTTGGCTCCGCCCACCTGCCCCTGCCCTATCCTGTCCTATATTTCATTCTTTCTGGCTCAGCTGGTCCGCGCGGCACAGCTGATTTCTGCCCTTCTGCTGTTCTACTTACTGAGGCTGCCTTAGAAGGTAAGCAGCTGAGTTTCAGATTGCTGTATTTTGAACGCTGCGAGCAAGTGTGTTAGGCGTGTGCAAAGCGCGTGCTCACAGAACCAGTTGTTAAACTGGTTGTGGCCCACCACTGGTTGGGTCTTCAATCCCATAGTTGGGGCCACCATCTTAACTTTTAAATCTCTCCTGCAAAAGAGTGGGGCTGTTTAAAACTCATGACCTACCTGGATGGAATTTGAAGTACTTTAACTTTTTAGTGCCTTGACTTCCACTTTATCTGCCCTGTTTTCTCTTCTTCCCACCAATCTTGTTTGGCAAGCTCCAGTTATTATTATTACTTTTTTTTTTGCCTCTGTCAACTGTTTATTTACATTTGACTTAGCTGTTCCACTTATCTCTGCTGTTACACCTTGATCTATTTGCCTCCCTCAGGATGTATTTAAGCTGCACTAATCTAGGAGGCACTGAATTTAGCATGACTTGGCTTTGAAGGATCCCTGTCTTGGTTTGAGCTGTGAATGGCTTTTCTTTGCTGAACCCTTTCGCAGGCAATTGCCTTGCTCTTGGCAAGTCTTTTTTTTTTCTTGCTTTGGAAGACCCCAGATGAGATATTCTGGTACTGATGTCTTATATTTCTCTCCTAGAGTGATATTCAGAGCATGCTTCAAGTATGTAGGGATGATCATATCATCCTTCATTCATTTGTCCAGTTTGAAGTCTTATTAAATCAGTGCCTTTCAGGGTGAAAAGCCAACATTTTGAGTCCAGGTTCTCTAGAAAACAAGGTCTCTGTGTTGGCCTCATCCTGTACAATAGGAATGGGCAACCTGAAATACATGGACTTCACGGATCCTCCAATATCGCCTGCCCAAGATGGAGAGACACAAATTTAGAGCCTGTGAAGTTTTAAACCAGCAAAACTAATATTGTAAGCTTTGTAGAACCAATTAATTGGGCTCCTTAAGGAAGCGGTGGCTCAGTGGCTAAGACACTGAGCTTGATTGAAAGGTCGGCAGTTCAGCAGTTCGAATCCCTAGTGCCGCATAACGCAGTGAGCTCCCGTTCCTTGTCCCAGCTTCTGCCAACCTAGCAGTTCAAAAGCATGTAAAAAATGCAAGTAGAAAAATAGGGACCACCTTTGGTGGGAAGGTAACAGCGTCCCGTGCGCCTTTGGCATTGAGTCATGCTGGCCACATGACCATGGAGACGTCTTTGGACAGCGCTGGCTCTTCGGTTTTGAAACAGAGATTCGCCCCCTAGAGTCGGGAATGACTAGCACATATGTGCGAGGGGAACCTTTACCTTTAATCCATTCTAGAACTACAGATAAATTTCCTGACAAGAGAACCATTAATCAGTGGAACAACTTGCCTCCAGAAGTTGTGGGTACTTCAACACTTGAGGTTTTTAAGAAGAGATTGGATAACCATTTGTCTGAAATGGTATAGGGTTTCCTGCCTGAGCAGAGGGTTGGGCTAGAAGACCTCTAAGGTCCCTTCCAATTCTGTTATTCTGAATGATCCTGAATTTTAGAGTTTATAGAAATAACAGGAAAAATCAAGCTTTTCTCTACTAACTCCGTTTATTTATTTAATTTATATCCCTGCTTCCTCCTATTTTCCACACATCCACCCTGCGAGGTATGTTGGGTTGAAGGAGTGATTGGCACAGGATTATCCAGCCATTTTTTTCACTTTCACACTCCCCCTGCATAATTTTAAATGGCCCTTCTGTTTTCAGCTGTTCCAAACATTATAATATGCGCTTGCAGAAGGGTTGCTGTTAGCCTGGGACTGTTCTTTGATTGTCCTCGTTGATCCCTGTTCTCTTTTAAGTAGTGAATAGCTATTTCAGTTCTATAATCTTAGTCTGTTTATGTTTACTACATACATTTAAAGTATAAATTGGGGTGGGGTGCAGGAAAATAGGCAATATTCACCATGGATGGGGTGGAGATACTAACAGGTGGTTCTAGGTTGCACATAGGAGTAGCAGTTGGATTGTCTGGTACAGTTCCCAAGTAGGGGAAGCTTTAACAATTAAGATTACTTTTAACAGATATAACATTAACAGAGTTGGAAGGGACCTTGTAGGTCATCTAGTCCAACCCCCTACCCAAGCAGGAGACTCTACACCATTTCTGACAAATGGCAGTCCAATCTCTTCTTGAAAGCCTCCAGGGATGAAGCTCCCACAACCTCCGAAGGCAAAGCTGTTCCATTGGTTGATTCTTCTCACTGTCAGAAAATTTCTCCTTATTTCTAGGTTGAATCTCTCCTTGATCAGTTTCCACCCTTTAAAGCATATACTGCAATATTCAGGTATTTCTTGCTTCAAAATAATGGGAAGCCATGCAGCTTGCCAGGGGTGGGTTCTACTTACCTTTACTACCAGTTTGCAGTGGGGCCGCGTGCGTGCTCTCGCTTCGCTCATGTGCGCATGTGCTTTTCTGCACATGCGCAGAAGGGTTTTGGTGACATCGGGGTTGGTGGGGGGGCCTCCTGCCAGTTTTAGTACCGGTTCTATAGAACCGGTGTGAACCGGGGGGCAACCCACCACTGCAGCTTGCTCCAAAACAGCTGACATTTTCTGCCAATTTGAAATTCTTACCATTTTCTTATTGCTACCTAATAATACAGCTATACCATTTTTAAAAATCTCCTATTCAAGTAAGGGATATTTCCTCGCTTTCCTGATTGGAAAGTTGAAAGCTAAATACTTTCTGATTTGATCAAAGTAGACTTGCCAGTTGACTGGGGGGGGGAGGAGGGGGAGAAAGGAAGGGTGCCTGCTTCCTTGCCTTAAACTGCACTTTAGAAAGCAAAGACATACATTTCTCCCGTCGACTGATCAGCCTTCTCCCCACCATTGGCTGTGTCTCCGTTTACCGTGAAAGGCACAGCTACAGGGGCAAGTTGAAAAATGGACTCTCCTAGAATCTGAGCTTCATTAGTCATTGATATGCAGCCAGAGATGCTGAAACTATTCCCAGTTCAGGTAAAATGAAGGTTTGGTCATTCTGGGGATGAAAGGAGTCATTTGTGGAGAATATGAATTTGTCTCCCAAGCTTCAAGTATCTCCTGGTTGCGGCATTGCTGACAAGTGCTCTGTCCTCCCTTCTCCTTGAGATGGTGTTATTAAGTGTAGAGATTGAAACCTTCTCATATTCTTATGCCCCAAAGGCTCTTTTATCAATACTTCTGTTCATTCACTCAGCAGAAGGTGGAGTTCAACAAACAGACATACACTTAACCAAACCAGAGGCAAATAGTTTTGCACAAGCAGATTTATTTTTGGGGAAAAAAAGGACCATTTCTGCACAACAATTGAGTTCATAAGCAGAGATACAGTATTCATACAGGGTTTGGGTTGGATTATTTGTTCATGTGGCAGGGGTGGGTAGTGCTGTAGATTTGGCAGCTGTAGCCCTTGATATTTTAACAGTGGCCACGGTGTAGTCTGGAGTGAGGAATTCAGGTTTTGGGTTGGGATTTCCAGCTTATAAAGCGTGGGGAAAAAGTACCTGCAAACAGTTGGAATTCGCTCTTGTTTGTTTGCTTGCTAGCTATAGAGATTTCACAGTATTTTGTTCTTTACATAGCACCAATAAGATTTGAAGCCCAGAACAACTTGTTTAACCCAGCTTTCTTCTATGTGGGAATCTCTGGGAAACAGGTTAGATGGCTGGTTAGATGTCTAAGGTCCCAATTGTGCAAAAATTTGCATGTGCGCTTATATTTGTCATATGGACCCAGCGTTGGGATAAGGAATATTGGGGTCCTGAGCTGAATAATACTCTGGGATCTCACATCTATCCTATTTTTCTGTCTGGAATGGATTCCCTGTTGTGCGATTATGAAGCAACTCCGGGGGATCATGGAAGTAACATTTCCCCTACAGTATTGGTAAATTTCAAGGAACCACATTCAGAGAGAAAGATGCCCCACACACAGGGTAGCTGGATTGCACAAGCCGAAAATTACCTATGTACTTTTATATCTATCACCGAATCAGGCATACCATATTAGCAGTTGGGTATGTCCTTGTAGCTGGTAAGCTGCTATACCTGAACACCTGGAGTTCTGCAGAGAGGTGAAAAGCAGAGAATCCCAACTCTTGTGATTCTGGAATGGATGTAAGTACACAGGGTCAACATCTGGATTGCAACCCACCAACTTCACACAAAAGAGAGTTGCCAGCTTATTTGCTCTGACTGCCACAGACAGTCAGTTAGCATTAATTCTGGGTTCCACTTATTTTCAGGCCAGGCCAAGTATCTCCTGCCCAATTTTTACTGTATATACAGGCCATTTAGATGACAGCTCTAACCCTTAGGCACTGAAGCACTAGACAAGATTCTTTTGTATCAGGAGCCCTCTAGGATTCTATTCTTCAGTAAACTCAGGCTGGTTGGCTAATATAGCCTTATGGAGTTGTTTCTGTGGATCCCAATAAGACACATTATGGTAGTACAGTTGGCAATGTGTATGCAACTCTGCAAATTCTGGGCTTTGCTTATTTGCATATGCTCATGCACCCTATATGTATAACATCAGAGAAACTGGTGCACCCATTTGCATTATAATTCTGGAAATCTGAGACAAATTGGAAGTCCCAGCCCATTTTGTTCATGTGCCCCACTCACATAAAAGCCACGTGCTAGTTAAAATTGTGGACTAGCTGAGACTACCGGTCAGGCCAATGCCTCTGCCACATTTTGCATGGCTCATGCTTTGCCATGCTTGCTAGAGCTATGACCAGTATTGCCATGTTAAAAAGTTATGCTTATACATTTAAGAAAGCTCCTGCCATCTGGATGGATCCCAAAGTGCTTTGCGAGCCTCTGAGCGATTCGCTGATCTTTGTGCGTTTCGTTGTTCAAATAACACAGCGATCGCTTTTGCAAACACTGCAGAAGTAGGGTCACTTCTGGACTGAAGTGCAGCAACTGTCCAACAACTCAATGCTACATGCTAGGTTTAAGGGCAGCAAGCAAGGAAGAATATTCTATCCAATGGAAACTGCACAAGAAAATTTCAGGCACAAAGCATCTAAATGGCAGCTAGGGATTCAATGAAGATGCCAGCACAAATACATGAAGTGCTTGCATTATCGGTCTTCCTCTTTCAGCCTAAATGAGACTAAAGCACGCAAGAGATATCATGAGGAGAAGAACAGCTCAGAAAGGGAATATATCAAGCAATCATAGCTAGGCAAACATTTCACTTTTGATCTGTTACCTTCAGAGGTGGCTCTGGGAAAGGTTGTTTGATGGACAAGTGAGATGTGCGGATCTAAGGACTAATTTGAACAGGGTCATTACTAGGGCTGCCAACTAACCTAGCACCCAGGGAATTGATATCAGCTTATTTAACAGTAAACCTGATCTATACAGAACAACAATCAAACTTGCCCACAGCATAAGTCTTTTCTGCATAGGAGGTAAATATTTTATATGGCTTTTTGAGATCTACTGTTCAAATTGCAGTTAAAGATAAAAAGATTATGCTCTGACTGTTTGAAAAGTTGGCAAACCCTAGCTATTAGCCTTATTTTTACGCACACATCAAGGCCGCGGTTAATCATACCATATGATAAATTTTAACAATTAAGTTTCAAACCACAATGGTCTGTAGTTTGCATTCATATGGCAAACTTCGGTTGCAACCCAGTAGACCAATCTAATAACCTGATTTCTAGAATGCAACTGCTCATACCTCCCAACTGATTGGAAATTTACAATTCTACCTAATGCAAGGATATATGCATTGGAGATAACACACAATAATTCAGACTTTTTGTTGGGGTCAGTCGCAATCATTCTTCTCAGTACCGAAGAGGTCAACATGGTGTGACACCGAACAGCTCCCTACTTCAGTTGCAAACCTCATCAGTTAACCCTGTGTTATTTTAAAGAGCCTTCCTAATTCTGAAACTTTTCTCAATGAATCAAGCACATCCAATGTTGTCATTCTGTATTTTGTTTCCCCCACCCCCATTTTGGATTATATGTTTGCATAAAGGCTGCTTTTGCAGAAGGGGTGCAGTAGCACATTCACCTAGCTAAGAACTGAAATGGCTAGCAAATGCCCAATAATATAATATCGTGGTCGGCCCTTCCTGGGAGTGTTGAGGTAAGGACTCCACGGGTGGTGTAAATTATACCTCTCTGCTGTAAACAGCAGAGGAGGAGATGATGGTCTCCATCATCTTAGGTTTCCACACATGTTGCTTTATCTGGTAGATTTCTTCCCAGAAGCAAAAGCCATTGTAGCTCATATGTGTGTTATTTTTCTGTATCCCTTCATCTTGTCTTCCTTAGATGTTGCTGTTCCTCTGACATTATCTCCCCATGAAGAGTAATGCTTCAGTGAAGCAGAGGAGATTACTTGCCAACAGTAACGTGCTTATGGATTTTGTGCTTGGTGCCCCAGTTATACAAGAGGAAAGCACTTCAGATATTGTCTGGTTTTTCTTTCTTTTTTTTCCCCTGGAGTGGCTCCCACTGAGAAGTTTGGTTTCTTTTTGTTTTTATTTTAACAAACTTCATTTCCTCTCCTTAGTTTTACTCCACGCTGAATAAATACTGTGAATGTAATCAAGTGGAAGTGAAGGCAGATCATTTTGAGGAGGTCTTAATTCAGTGGGAGAGTTACATGCTTTGCATGCTGAAAATCCCAGGTTTGATCCCTGGTGTTTCTGATTAAAACGGTCTCAGGTGGCAGAAAAAAAAAAATCTTTCTCTGAGACCTGGAGAGCTGCTGCCAGTCAAAGTGGACAGTACTGGGTTGGATGGTCCAATGGTCTGACGTAGCATAAAACAGCTTCAGAAATTCTCCAAGGCATTGCAGGTTGGTGTGCCACTGAATGGTTTTTTATGACTCTGCAGCTCTTCTTGACACAAAAATGTGTGCAAATTGCACTTTTGATGCCAGGTATTTTTAGTTATAAGAGGGAGACTTAATCTCTCCTCCAGTAAGTCTGCAATGGAGGGCCTACTTTAAGACAAGCTGTTTGTTCCCTGGCTAAATATTCCCTTTCCTCTGACTTTGGTGCTCAACAAAAAGGTACAGAACCAACTTTTTTCTCCAGGAATTCACACACACAATAACAGCATCTGTGTCTGGACAGAATGAGGGGAAAATCAGATTATAGAATACAGAAAGGCAAGTAATTTGAAATGTATTTGAATATAAATAGCTCAGGTTGGTAGTTGGGCTATAGGTCTGAGCTCCGAGCTTGGCAATTTGGTTGCAAACGTTTCATCACCATTCGAGGAGACATTGTCAGTGTGCTTTGAATTGTGCTCGACAAGCGCAATTCAAAGCACACTGACAATGTTTTCTCAAATAGTGATGAAACATTTACAACCAAATTGTCAAACTCGGAGCTCAGACCAACAGCCCAGACAAGTAATTTATCCTCTGCTGTGAAAAGTATATAGAGCGAAGAAGTACAGTTAGGATCATATGAGAAACTCTTTTTTCCCCTTATGATTCAATGCAGACAAAACTTTTCTTTTGCACACATTCCCTTTAAGAGGTCTTGGGTGAACTGCCAATATGAAATGGCACATCTGTCAGCTAGATGTTATAACTAATTGAATGTATCAATGAACTTCTGATTCTCCACCATGGAGTGAACACCAGATGGTGCTTTTCCCCATCTTTTTCTCAGGTTACTTTTTAATGACAAATAACATCTAGACCAGGGGTTCCCAAACTTGGCAACTTTAAGACTTTTGGACTTCAACTCCCAGAATTGCCCAGTCAGCCATGCTTTGGACTTGCTGGCTGGGGAATTCTGGGAGTTGAAGTCCACAAGTCTTAAAGTTGCCAAGTTTGGAGACTCCTGATCTAGATCCATTTTTTTTTCAAAATAGGTAATATAATAAGCCCATTCATTTTGCAACAAAGGTGGCACCGTGTAATAGAATACTCACTGTAACACAATTTTGATATGGTTTTTAGGACAAAAGAGATATGCAAAAATCCAGAGGAGAATTATTGTGACCCACATTGTTCTTAGGCTTAATTCTAATTAACAGGTTAGAGATTAATTGGCAGTAGGCTAGATGGGTAGACCAATCCTCTACCTTGCTATAAACCAATTCCATATTCTTCTCTAAAACCAGCAGTTTTAGAGATACCCTCAAGGACAATCAATATTTCCTCTGGATTCCTCAAAAGCTTCCTTGATACTCTCCCTTGATAAACTCAGAATGGGAGACAGTTACCAGTAGGAAAGATAGCTACAGCTGCTAAATTTTTTCAGTAACAAATAACTAAGGAGAAAAATAAATTATGATGGACCAGAGATAAGAAACACCTTCACTACAGAAGGGAGGTGAAAATCCCATCTGGTTATTATGACTTCTTCTACCTTTCAGCAGTCCAGCACTGAAAAGAGAGGCTGACCAAGGTTGGATTGAGAGTGGTTGGTATTTCTTTTACTATGAATGTAACACATATAGCGCTTAGTAGAAATAGGCTGACGTGAAATTTGGCTGAGAATTAATTTTTTGGCATTGTTACACTGGGTGTAGGCTCCAGACAAGTGCTGGACACTGTAGCTATTTTATGGTATTTTCACACCAAACCGTACAATAAAACTTAGAGATAGATCATCCTAACATTTGCTCTTCTGAGTCCTGGCATGTGCTGAACCAAATTGGATGCAGATGATACCATGATCAGAAATGTTGGTCTCTGCTGTAGTGTCAAAATGGTAATTATATTTGTTTTTTTAAAGCAGAAACTATATGTTGGATGTATCAGCTGACTAAAACCAGCAGTCCCATGTCTCTAGCTCAACTGGTAGCTCAGCAGACTAAAAGCATTGTGATTAACACTAGCTGTCTGCAATTACTGTAAGTTCGAATCTCAAGGTTGGCTCAAGGCTCAAGGTTGACTCAGCCTTCCATCCTTTCTAAGGTAGGTTAAATGAGGACCCAGTTTGTGGGGGCAATAAGCTGACTTTGTATAAATATACAAAAGTATGAAGGCTATTGCTTAATGCATTGTAAGCCGCCCTGAGTCTCTGGAGAAGGGCGGCATATAAATCAAATTTAAAAAAAAACCTATCTGTCTCAGAATTGCTTAGTAATTGGAAATATGTGATGAAATGAAATTGCCTGGCTATCCACCTCTCTGAATAGAGGCCAGTAAATGAATGGGTTCATTAGGCTACATTTCAACTTTCAGATTATTGGAAGTTGGAGGGGAAACAGATAAAGAGAGTCAAGGCTTCTGAACCTCAGAAAACAGGTTGTATATACCCTATTTTACTTTTTGGCCATAATTTTAATCTCTGTCTCTCTTCCCTCATGTCCTTTTGTCTATTCTGGCCAATTGTAAAGGCTATTCTACTCTCATCTCCTTTTTTATGGCAATGCTCAACCTTTGTTGTTAGGAGAAAAAATCAGCTGTGAGCCTAGTGATCCTCAAGGATATTAGGCTTTGTGGGCACCCCATTTTCTCCTCTTGTCCTTCAATGAAGATTTGTTTCTGAGGCTGGGAATACAAAGACCACTCAGATAGCAACAGCACTTAGACTTATACACCACTTCATAGTGCTTAAGCGATTTGCAGAGTCAGCATATTGCTCCCAACAATCTGGGCTCTCATTTTAACAACCTCAGAAGGATGGAAGGCTGAATCAACCTTGAGCTGGTCAAGATTGAACTCCAGATAGTTGGGAAGAGTCAGCCTGCAATATTGCTTTCTAATTACTGTGCCACCACAGCTCTTCACCATGATGATGATGCAAGAGCTATCCAGTTGGCAAAATGAGTGACCTTCCTAGTCTAATATTTTAAATGAAAGGAAAGGAATTATAAAAATTAATAAAATCTCTATTATGAGATGAGTAACAATTACCTTAATTTTCTTATACAGGGCATTAGATAATTCAGACATAAAACATGTGTATGTAATACGTTACATAATACATAATTATTGTATGGGACATTTGTTTCTTAAGCTTCCCCTTAATTCCTACAAATGCATGAATGGTTCAGAATTTCATTCATTCCCATTGCTCTTTCTTGTAGAAAATAACTACTGTTCATGTCCCAATGCTGTTATGTATACCTACCAGGTTTCTGTATTCTATATCTTCTTATGAGGAGAATCATTAAAGATGTTAAACGATTTTTGATTTTTTAAAAATATAGCAATCTCCTTATTTAAGATATACTTTTTAAAAAAAAAATAAAGGAAGATTTGTTCTGCATTTTAAAAATATGCCATTAAAAATGTTGGTTCTGCTGTACCTTTTAGAAAGTGGAGGTTGAGAAATAGGAGGGAATTAACCAGGCACAACAACATTGCCAATGTCCTATTTGCTCCTATTTTTGTCTTTTTTTTTTTTGAGCAACATTGCATAACAGCTGTCACCAAAAAGGCTCTAGTGAGTTTAAGCTATTTATTACAGAGTCCTGGTATTTCACTGGCACTTGGCGTTCTTAATATGTGCCAACCTGAAAGGGATGGGATTGTCCTTCTCAGATGGAGAGAAATACTGTTTTTTTTAAAAATCTTTACATCTAGTCCCTCCGTTCTGAGCACAATCCTCCCTTTTCTTGTTGTTTACAGTGATGACCAAATGCCTTGGGAGTTCATTGTAAAACCCAGACTTTATAGTCCAACCATAGAGAATGCTGTGTCCTTGGAGGCCATTATTTTCAATGCCATGTTTGGGCATGAAATGACCATTGGTCAAAATTCTTCACTATGTTTTGAGTAGTTGTTCTTTTCTCAGACAGTGATGGATTTAAATCAGAAGTAGTACTATTGAATGCTTACTTGCTTAAAGAACTGCAGTTTTTTTTTTAGGATGTTCCCTCAACTTAAGCCTCTTGTGTGAGGTAGAAAGATGTCATTTACCCCTCAGGTAGAACTGTGGAAACAGTAACTTTTCACGATTGAGTTCCACAACTGATGTTAAGGCTGTAGAGGGCAGGATGGAACATCTGTTGTAATAGCACCTTAGATTTCTTAGCTTTCTACCATGTAATACTTTATGAGAAATCAATGTTCTTTATCATTAATAAACTGTCATAATCATCCTTAAAGGCGGGGATAAATAGGGAAAATAAAACATGTAGGAAATTAGATGAGTAATATCTGAGTCAACACATCGGCTTGGTTCTGTGCTGGCATGAATTGATCTTTAAAAATATTATGGGCCAGAGGGAAATCTAGCTAAGGTATTACAGCAAACATTAGCACTGAGACTGTAGGAGCCATAGAATCCACCTGAATAACAGATGTAAAACTTATCCAAGTTACTATGTAATTTTGACAGCACATCTGATAAGCAAGTGGCCCTATGTCTCTGAGCTCTTATCAATCTAATCTGATTGAATTCTTATTATTTTTTTTGCACTCCAGTTATGTGTGCAATTAATTATTCCTACCTTCAGCATCATCTGCGTGGGTTGACTGAAACTGAGTTAGGGAAGTAACTCACAGTACAGTACAGACTGAACAGGCATTTGAACCGTTTTGCAGTTTGTGATACTCTGATGTCATAAATGCTAGAAGGACCTTTAGATTGTGCTTTGTTTTGTTTTGTTTGCCATTGTTGATTTTTTTTTTCTTAGAGATGCAAAATTGCTGATACAAAATTCCATCTATAAAAAATGTATAATTTGCAAAGAACACTTTGGGAACAATGGTATGTAAGGATAAAAGATATTTTTTTAGGTAGATTTAAAAAAAAAAAACGTTTCCCAGCTTTACCATGTTAACTGGGCATGATGAAAATGATAAATCAAATATCTGGATAGCTTTAGATAGTGGAAGGTAGACCTAGATAGAAAGGACCTACCCCTGCCTTTGAACCCTTTCCTCTTACCATGCTTACATGAGATCTCTCACAATGTTTGAAGGCATAACATCTCCGGCCACATTCATAGTCCCTATTCCAGTCTTTTTTTTGGTCATGAGCACCATGACTTGCACAGTTCGCTTAAAACTTGGCCGGCAAGCTCTTCCATTTCTCAGAATTGCAAGAGGGTTAGTCTTGGAGGCTGTGTCAGATTTCTGGGTGAGCCTATAGCATCGGGGATAATTGCTGAAGCATTCAAAGGTGTCAGAACAGTTCCTACAGGATCCACGGTGGTCAGTGAAAGCAGTAGAGAATCTCATGGAAGCCCGGCCATCTGGCGTATGGAAGGATCGGAGGGTGATGACCCTGGACCGGCTGCAACAGCAGACTGCACACACTGCCTGGAAAAATGAGAGGTCTTTAGAAAGGAACTTCTGGAAGTTGGGCTTGAAGAGCAGATACACCAGAGGGTTGTAGGTGGCCGAGGACTTGGCAAAGACAGCAGACAGGGCAAAGGCCAGGATCGGCACTTTGCTGGCATCACCAAATGCTGCCCACATAGCAACAATGGCATAGGGGGTCCAAGCAGCCAGAAATCCAATGCACACAGAAACACTGAGCTGGAAAAGAGAGGGAACAACCAAGAGGAAAATCGTAATATGCTCCTTGTTTTACTTCATTTTAAGGTTCTGTAAGGGGATTCCTACATTGCAATAAGATAAGCGTGTGGCTTGATTGGTTTGGGTTAATATAATACATAAACCCGGTCCCAGCCAATGGTAATTTATTTAGAAAATCATGGTTAAGCAAGCAATGGCTTATTGTGATTTGTGACTCAAGTCTATAACTCAGCCATCCATAACTCAGCCATTCTTAATTTTGGTTAAGCTTATACAGTAGAATCTAGTTGAACATTGAGCTTTGTGGCATACCAGTGCAGAAGTCTTACAATCTCTATTGAATATCTTAGGGTCAGAGTTATACAAATAGGCTTTAGTTTTAAATGAATTTAATTCTCAGGACTTCCTGAGACAACATAGAGTGTGGTTATGCACTGAGAGTACTGAGATGTTCCTTAAAAATAGACAATCTTCCTAAATGTCTCTGTTTCCCAGACTTCTCTAGAACAAAAGGATGACTTGACCATCAAGTATGTTGTACATCAATTGTGGGATTCAGCTGGTTCTGTACGGTTCTGGCGAACTGGTAGCGGCGATTGTGGTAGGCTCCACTCACTCACCCAGATGTAATGCCATCCTATTTTGCCATGTTTTGGAGTCCGTGTGCATGCATGGAAGGTGCGCGCATGACCAAAGAGCATGCACAGAAGGCTGAGCATGCGTGGAAGGTGGGCGAACTGACATTTGCGAACCGGTAGGGAAGGTAAGTGAATCCCACCTCTGTTGTATGTCCATAAAGCAGACATTAGTCTGCTTTAGTCAATTCCAGACAATGGGGAATAATTCTAGTATCCACACAGCCTTTTCTGTGACAAAAATTGGAAGGTTATCAACTTCAGACCCTTCCTTCCTTCCTTCCTTCCTTCCTTCCTTCCTTCCTTCCTTCCTTCCTTCCTCCCTCCCTCCCTCCCTCCCTCCCTCCCTCCCTCCCTCCGTTGTTCAGCATGATAATGTTTATATGGGCATTACTTTTGCAAGGTAATGTATTGAATGTTAAAAAAATGAGCTTCTTGCATTTCCTGTGCATGAGATTTTGCTTTGTTTCTTTAAAAGATAAGGTAAAATCTCCCTGGAATCAAAACTGACTTCTGGAGATTACATGGAGATATCCATATTTTTCTTGGCAACAGTAGAGAAATGGTTGCTATTGCGTCCTTCCAATGTTTCCAGTTGCTTCTCCTATAAAAGCAGGACTGCATCAGAGCTAAGTAATGTGTTGCAACTGAATAGCATCATCATAGCATCATTCTGTACTCAAGAGAGCTAGCTGCTGGAAGATAAATAAGTATCTATCGCACTTCTGGAGAGAAACTATCTACTGCAGCTCAGAATAATATGCTGCTGGCGTGTATATTTAATTAGCCTGTAATTAATGAGTTAATTAATTCAACTGGTGAATTGGTTAGTGCATTCAACCAGATGATAAACAAGCCCTGGAGTTTCTCTTCTCTTTAGATAAGCAGGCTGTGATATGCTGCTGACATACTGCTTGCCGATCAAGAGAGTAAGGTGTGTACACAGTTAAATTAAGTTGTCAAATCATGACAGGCAGCCGTGCAACATGAATGAGCAAATCATCCTGATGTAATAGAACTCTCTCTCTCATTTTATCTTTGCCTGCTGCTGTGCCTGGTGCCTGATTCATCACTCCACCTCCGTCTTCCAATGGCATTTTCGTGGGGGAAGCAATTTTTTTTAAAAAAAAATCCCCCAAATTGAAGATTCTTCCTATGAGGACTCCCAGAGATTCTGGAAGAATAAAGCATTGGCAAGAAAGGGTGGTGGGTGTATTTAGACTAGCAGTAGGGACCAGGGGTGGGTTCTACTTACCTTTACTACCGGTTAACAACGGGGCCACGCGCACGCGCTTCTGCACATGCGCAGAAGCGTTCTGATGACATCGGGGTCAGTGGGCGGAGCCTCCCACCAGTTTTACTACTGGTTCTATAGAACCGGTGCAAACAGGGGGCAACCCACCACTGGTAGGGATCTACTAATAAAGAGCTGTTGTTACTGTTGGAACCGTGTCCTGTCTCTTCCATCACCCGATCTAACAAGAGGGCTGTTCAATTTTG
This sequence comes from Pantherophis guttatus, assembly GCF_059756535.1. NCBI lineage: Eukaryota > Metazoa > Chordata > Lepidosauria > Squamata > Colubridae > Pantherophis > Pantherophis guttatus. The sequence goes on along the minus strand of NC_142065.1, from coordinate 23,311,108 downwards.
ACACTAGATGGCCTCTTTAACCCCTCTAAAGGGGCCATCTATGCAGGGATGAAATGCTCCCGGTTCGGACCGGATCGCCCGATTTGGTAGCGATGGTGGCGGGTGGTTCGGAGAACCGGTAGGAAAAATCCCTGCCCCCCCATCCCATTCCCAGCTGAGCCGCGCAATCATCAGAGGCTTTTTTTTTAATTTTTAAAAGCGTTTTTTCTACAACCTCTTCGGCCAAAAAAATGCTTTTAAAAGTAAAAAAAAAAAAAAGCCTCTGATGATCGTGCAGCTCAGCTGGGATCATCAGAGGCTTTTAAAAGCATTTTTTCTACAACCTCTTCGGCCCGCCCAGTCACATTACACCCCCCCCCCACCAAGCCATGCCCACAGAACTGGTTGTAACAAATTTTACATTTCACCCCTGCATCTATGTCAAAATTGAATAGCATGACACAGATAAACCTCCAGGTGACCATAATGACCTGCTAAAAGAGTGCAAATTACCAGCTATTTGCAACCCCATTCCCCACCATCCAGCCAGAGCTGAAGAAGCTTCTTGGATGAGAAGTGAAACATCTTCAAAGAAAAACCAAAAAGTCCAATTGCCTCTTAAAAAAGCACCTTTGGGACAACTATGACCTGGATGACTAAGAATCTCCATGGATGTTAAGTGAATCACTGCAGTCGTTAAGGAAATCTGACTTCCCCTATTGATTGTGCTTGTCAGAAGCCAGCTGGGAAGATTGCAAATGATGATCAACTGACTTCAGAACAGTGGAACCATGATAAATACATTATGTGATCGTGGGAATGCTGCAATGGTTGTAAGTCACTTTTTTCAGGGCTGTTGTAATATCTAATGGCTGCTAAATGAATGGTTGTAAGTAGAGGACTTTTTATGATTTAAATATGCTATGGGAACTCAGCCAATTATTGCTTAGATTATGTTTGAGGAAAATATGATTTATAGCAATGTATAAATATATATACATATCTTGAACCCTGCATAACAAATCCATAATAACCCAAAACTGAAACAAGCGGTAAGCAAATCCAGATATCTGTTGCAGAGGGAAATTATGTTGAATGCATCAGGACATCATTTTTGCAAATGATGTGAATTATGTATTTTGCATCCGTTATCGATGCATCATTTTTGAAGATACAGATTAGCTATAGAAGCCCAGAGCCTGAATTGGAATTGAGAGACTGGCTTTCCACCTTAACACAATTCTTTCCCCCATTTGATGCTTATAGAGCATCCTTCAGTTGGTAGTTTTTGTCAGTAAACTGAGGTACCATTTGGGATTATTTCCCTTCTTGCAGGAAAATATCTCAGAATACAAAACCTAAAATTAAGGAATTTTCTAAAGAAACTGCCTCCATATGGGTATCAGAAATCTATCCGCATCATGCTTCAATCCTTACCTTGACAATTAGGCTGTGGACACTGTTAGGTTTGCTCTGGGGTGACATATGCTGTTTCACTGCTCTTCTGGACACTTTCACTGTCCAAAGGATGAGCGAGTAGGAGATGATTATCAGGACGCATGGAATGATGTAACAGAAGACAAAGAGGGCCATGATGTAGAATTTGGCTTCTCTGGTTGAGGGTTTCCATTTGATGCAGCAAGCAGTCCCGTAGGGTTCTGGCCCATAACTGCCCCAGTCAGCCAGAGGAGCCGCTGCGAAGATGAATGCATAAATCCAGACACAGGCTAGCAAGACCCCAGCATATGGCGGAGAAAATTTATTGCCTAAAGAAAGAGAGTGAAGGAGACGGATCAGAGCTTTTTCCAATAAGGCAATCTGTTTATTCGTTTAAACAATTCTTTGCCTGAAATGAAAGCAAGAAAACAGACAGGGCAGCATAATCAAAGCTAACAGTTTAAAACAGAGGTGTCAAACTCAAGGCCCAGGGGCCAGATCCGGCCCACAGGATGCTTAGATCTGGCCCACCAGACCACCCTGGAAACAGCGATGACCGGCCCGCTGTACCTCTGCCAGGGAAAACGAAGCTTTTCACACAGCCCTCCCAAGCTCCGTTTTCACTGGCAGAGAGTTGCAGGAGGCCATCGCAGCCAAAAAGAGAGCTTGCGAGGGCCACAGGCAAGCTCCCGTGTTTTTGCTGGCAGAGGTTACAGGAAGCCATCCCAGCCAAAAACGGAGCTCGGGAGCCTGTTTTTGCTAGCAGAGCGCTTGGGCCTCCACAGGCGCTCCCGACATGAGTGATGTCGAGCAGGTCACACCCACCCTGGCCACGCCCACCCTGGCCCCCCAAGGTCAAACACAACTCTGATGCGGCCCTCAATGAAATCGAGTTTGACACCCGTGGTCTACAATATAAATGGAAATATGTTGATTTTTACATTTTAGCTCAGTGAGAATTTGACGAAGTCATATTTTCAACAGTGCTGACTGAAATGTCTTGGGATGGAAGGACTGATAGTCCACTACACTTATGACAGTTGTAAAACAGTTTTACGATACAGTTTTACAGTTTTTCTTGGTGGTTATTCAATGAACGTGATGACATAAAGCAAATGTGGCTGTTGTAAAGTGGATGCAACTGTTAAGTGAACCAATGGATGAGATTTTGCTGAAAATTGGAAGTGCCGGTTTTTGGCATAGCCGACATAAAAAACAATAATGTGACTGTGGGACTTTGCAAATGGCCGTAAATGCAGGCATTGCCAAGCACCTGAAGTTTGGTCACATGACCATGGGGGAGGAACCATCGGAACTTTGAATCTGGGTCGTAAGTCCCTTTTTTCAGGAGAGTGGTAGCTCTGAATAGTTGATAAATGTCTGGTTGTAAGCTGAGGACTATTTATACAAGGTCTTCTAATAGAAATAATATGGGAATCTATCTTCTATCACCCATAAGCCATGGATGTCTGCAGGATGTAGTTATAAAAGTTGAGATGGCAGCAGTGATGATGCAATCAAAACTTTGCCCATTTTCTGTGTGCATCACTTGAATGAGACCATCAGAGCTACTTCATTGATTTTGGGAACCGTTCCCTAGTGATACCCCTGCCATAAGCTATTTATTTCTATACTAATTCTGTCTGGAAACATCAGAGAGAAAACCTGAATCTATTGTAAATACAGCTTACGTTTTACCTCTAAGTCAGTGATGGCTAACCTTTTTGCCATCGAGTGCCATAAGCGAGGGTCATGCAGGGGGGTCACGCATGTGCATGCCCACACCCATAATTCAATGTCCCCCCATGCACCGTCCCCCACACATGTGTGAGCAATGCCCCCTGTGCGCCGTTTTGGGCCCTCCCCAAACTCCAGAAGCTTTCTTGAAGCCTGGGGAAGGTGAAAACACCCCGCCCACCCTCCCAGAGGCCGAAAATGCCCTCCCAGAGCCTCCGCGTGAGCCCTGTACTTACCTGGCATCCAAAACGGGCCGCATGGAGACTCCTGGGAGGGGAGGGGCAGTGTGGGCGGGGCCAGTTGAAAATCAGCTGGCCAGCATGCACATGTGCACTGGAGCTAAGCTAGGGCAATGGCTTGCGTGCCTGCAGATATGACGCCACATGCCACCTGTGGCACGCATGCCATAGGTTTGCCATCACGGCTCTAAGCTATATCCCTATAGAGGAAACAAAGCCATTTTTAGATATGCACACCATGGAGGTTGTTTTTATGGAGTGAATGTTATAAGAGAAGGCCATTGCTGTCTTCTCTATAGATACAAAAGAAAAATGAGACCTAGAAGCAAAGAGCAATGTAACAAGATGTATCGCTAAAGCTAAAAATGGGGAAACTATTAAAAGCAGATTCAGGTCTTACACATATGATATGCAGGTGAATTACTGAGTTCCCAAAACAAAGCACATCCATATTTATTTAAGATATACTATGAACCTCTTTTGCACTTTGTAAGTATTGTGACGAAAATTCACATATGAGTCATTCAAAATTGATTTTTTTTCTAGTCCTTTCACTGTGATTCATAAAATAGCATCTATTGTTATATCCACAGGGACATGTGGACAAAAACAGGTTTTACATAAAAAGTCCCTCTTTCAATATGATTGGGAAAATCTTCTGTCCAAGCTCCTGGTGGTATGTCCTGACTATACTCAATTAGATGATTCAATAGGTCAGTATGCGGCAGTTTCCTATAGTAGCTCCCCATTATATGTTTTAAACCAGGCACCATAAAATTAGTTTTGTTTCTTCTTGTTTTGGATCCAGAAGCATCAAAAGAAAAGCAACAGTGAATTAAAATTTAAAATCAGATCATTTCTCTGATTTTTAAAAATCTTTTGAGTTAATTCTTAAAACTGAATTGCTTTATTCCTACAAAAACAACTTTGTAAATTCTATCTATGTTTACTGAGAAGTGAATCCTATTGAGTTTGGTGAATCAGTAGTATGTTTCAATCCAGTCCAGTCCAGTCCAGTCCAATCCAATCCCATCCAATCCAATCCAATCCAATCCAATCCAATCCAATCCAATCCAATCCGTGAACTGGAGGTAAAGGTTAGTATCATTCTTATGGATCTTGTACTCTCTGAGATTGGTTGTTTGCTGACTATAAAACTGGAATGGGAAACTAATATCTGTAAAAATGCAACAAAGCCTACTCACCCTCAAACTGAAGATGTTACTGAAGATGTTACCTAAGCTAAAATCTCACCTCTCAATATTTCTGCTGCCTAAGAAGGCTATATGAGATGACTATAAAAGGGGAACAGCGTTTGTAAAATATTTGCATTTGATAATTTGTACATCACTATCAAAGCTGACACCAGTCAGAGCATAGAAAAACTCAAAAGAAATAGTGCAAGATTGGACGATGTGGAGAGACCTGGTCCATAGAATAGCCAAGAGTCAGACACAACTGAATGGATAACATTATTATTAAATTGTACATGTTGTTCTGGACTTGGAAAGTGTTGTGGTCTGTCAGCAGCCTGCGGAACTGGCAGCAGAGTTGGACAGCGATGAGGCTGAGGAAGAACAGGGGCCAGTCGTGGAGGCTGGGAAAGGCCTGGATGAGGGCTCTGCGTCGGAGGCAGAGATGGGGCCAGGGCCATCGGGGACTCCGGAGCCTCCAGAGGTTGACAGTAGAGAGACAGAGGAACAGGAGGAGTCTGTTCCTAGTGCATGTATGAGAAGAGCTGCCAGAAGGCAAGAGCAGCTAAAGCAAAGAGGACGACTCGGGAGTAGGGCCAAGAGATGATTGGCCCCTCCCATAAGGCTTAAAAGAACAGCAATGGCTCTTGGGCTCTTTGTCAGAAAACAACATTGATAGACTTGTTCTTGTCTTGCTGCACTTATCTCTGGTCGGCATTTTTTGCCAAGAGAAGCCTTTGGCAGTTTGCCTATTTATAACAAGGTTGGTGATTAGACTGAAGAATTTGTGTTATGAAGAATTAGTTTTAATTTAGTTTGGACTACGCTGAGAATGAGTTAATTCTCAGCTGTTCTAATAAAGTCTGATTGTTTTGGAACTGTTTGCGTCTAATACTACCTACTTGGGCCTGGGTCACAACAGAAAGCATGTTTATAATTTGGAATACATGACAGATTGGGGAAAAGTGTCTAGTGAGGGGGAATCAACCCTGTCTTCAGAGCCACAGCCATGTGATTGGAATATCACAATGCATGGGGGGGGGAGGGAGGGGGCCAGGCTTTGATTGCAAGGTTGTGAGTGTTGTTTTTACATTTTTGAACCCCGTCCCTGAAGGGGAGGATTGTTGTTGCCTTATCTTATTAGAAGCTATTTCAGCCTTTACAATCACAACCAGTGTCATTATTTAGAGTAACTATGATTATTCTCAGTTTTTGTTTCCCAGATAATTTGATCTCAGGGAACAAGTAATATACCAACCACCAAGGGACAAGATTCAGCTTTTTAGGTTCTGAGATTTACATAGTGCCTGAATGACCTTTTTTTCAAAGAACTGCTGGAGATTATTTTTAAAAACGTTATTTGCATGCACGGTTGTCCCTCTGCTTTCTTGCAAGAAGCTGTAGCAACTACTCTGATAAACGGCCCTTAAACATGAAATTGCACATTTGCGTGGACATGTCAAACTGCACTGGCCAGTATTTTCAGAAGCCCTTTTGACACATTATCTGTAATGTCAGGTTTGATCAAAAGATTTGGATTTGAGGACTGTATTCTCTCTGTATATAAAAGTAACTTCCGTTTACTTCAAGGTGAGTGATTTTGTGGACACATCAGTGCCTGCTTTATAAAGCCAAGCGTATATCATATTGATGCTGATTTATCTAATACAATAGAATGTTAGCATTATTCATTCTGTCCTGTTTTAGACTTGCTAGCCAGAAATAAAGAAATTGTTTGGAATCAATTTGGGATAAGCAGGTGGAACCATAGCTTGTATATCAGAAACACCGAAGATTCTTGGACATCCTAACGCCTACATTACAATATCTGCAGATATTTGCTATGATGCATCTGCTAGTCTTTGAATAGTGCAAGATTTGTGTTATGGGCTAACTCCAGTTAAGCAACAACCATTTTGTCTATGGAGATTCTCAATCATCCAGTTGTCCCAAAGTTGCTTTTCAAAAGGCAACTGGACTTGCTTAGTTTTTTCCTTGAAAATGTTTTGCTTCTCATCCAAGAAGCTTCCTCAGTTCATGTCCCTATATATATGACTTGATAAGTAAATTAACTCCTTGTTTAACATAAAATATTGAACCATAAAGTCACCAAATAAGGGGTTACAAAATACATTCAACAAACTGGTTGAAATTAACCTACAGTATCTTAATCAATTGAACAAATGAACTTCTGAGCAAATTTAATTAATTAATAAATACCTTTGTATTCTCAGAATGAATACTCGCTTGTTAAATTTCTAGCATTCTCCTTCTTGCCTTAATGGATACCTGTGTATCTTTAACATGGTATATTGGGGTTGTAACTATATTTAGGGCTACTATTCACACTTGTAAAGCCTTAATTCAACCATCACATTGTAAAAAAGATATATCATTTTCAGCAGCGTTCCTCAATTTTGTGCTTTCCAGATGATTGGTCTACAACTCCACCCTTTGATTAAGTGCCATTAAGTCAGTGTCAACTCTTAGTGATCATATGGATAAATTCTCCCCAGAATGATTGGTCCTCAGGAGGGCCTTGTAGATCTCTTAATGATGCATTGATTGCTGTTCTAATTGAATCCATCCACATTGATGCTAATTTCTTCTTCTTTTCTTTAGCTTTTCCAAGAATTATGGATTTTTAAGGGGATTTTTAGGTGATATATCCAAAATATTACAGTTGGAGCCTCATCAATAGTGCTTTCCAGGAGAATTCTGGCTTCATTTGTTCAATGATTCATTAGTTTGTTTTCCTGGCTATCCAGGGTAAATGGCATCTCCAGCATCAAAGTTCAACTGTGCCCTGTTTCTTCAAAGTCTACAGTAGGTCTTGGATTCATAGAATGTCACAGAAAAAAACTATTGCTGAATAATTCTATTCTTTGTTGATACAGATCCATCATTCCAAGGCTTTCATTGAAATCCTACCAGGTGCTAGTCTGAGAGATAGTTCTTGACTTTGCTGTTGATGATCAATCCTAAAAAGCAAAGCTATCCACCACCTCAATGTCTGTTGTCAGTTCTGACAATGGTTGATGTATCTATTGTCATTTCTTTAGCCTTCTTTACATTTAATCGTAGTTCCTTTCCCCCTCCACTATACTCTTTGATTTTCATTACTAGCCTTGAAGATTATCTACATTCTCAGCAATCAGACTGGTGTTATCAGCATAGTACAGATTATTGATGTTTCTTCCTCCAGTTTTAAATCCATGCTCATCTTTTTCCAATACAGCTTTTCTAGTATATGTTTTGCATAAAAATTGCATAAATAGGCAGGGAGTAGACTTGCCGTTATTCCTTTCCAGTTTGGAACAAGTCTATTTCACCTTGTTATACAACTCCCTTAGTTATCTTCAGTGGTAGTCTGATACATCAGAAGAGTGCAAGATTAGAAGGATGATCTATGGGCATGCTAGAAATTGGCCCCATGTTGGATATACACAAACTAGGATTTTTGACTGGTTACATAACATCGCTTCTGGGGCAGGGGTGAAATCCAGCAGGTTCTGACAGGTTCTGGAGAACCGGTAGTGGAAATTTTGAGCAGTTTGGAGAACCGGTAGAGGAAATTTTGAGTATATACATCACCTCTGAGAAATTGAGAAATACTACCTCTGGCTGGCCCCAGAGTGAGGTGGGAATGAAGATTTTGCAATATCCTTCCCCCTGGAGTGGGGTGGGAATGGAGATTTTGCAGTATCCTTCCCCTGCCACACCCATCAAACTACGCCCACCAAACTACACCATGCCCACCAAGCCACACCCACAGAACCAGTAGTAAAAAAAAAAAATTGGATTTCACCACTGTTCTGGGAGGGTTTGAGGAGCAAATGTTTCCTTTCATTCCTTTGTATCCTTTCCTTTTTAAGTACAAAATAAGCAGAATTACTAATTGTTCTACATTGTTTCTTTAAACAGGCAATAGATATAGATAGTGTTGTGGCGGGGATGGTTGGCGGTATCTTAAATCAATCCCCTGCAGGTTGCAGCCGTTCACTGAAGGTAATTGACTACAAAACACAATGGCACTTTTCCATGCGGCTGTTGATAAAAATAGGCTCACCAACATGATCGCCAATGTCCGATGACGGATATGGCATAAGAAAAAGAAATTGACTATAATCTACCCTGTTGGTCAAGTGCACATTGACAGATAGATGCTTTGACTCATTGACTCTCACATACGCGTTTGTGTACGAGATAAATCTAGGGAGAAAGGTAGATTAGCTCCACCATGAACTTTGTGCATTCAGTGGATATCAGAACTAGTCCCCATAAGGTTATGTGCACAAACACACTTTAACAGCTGCTTTCTGGACTGGGTCATGTTGGCATGAAGAACTTACACTGGAGAGGTTTCCCTTCATATGCATGCAAATGGTCAGGCAATTAGTCATCTCTCTCTCTCTTCCCCTCCTTACTGCCCCCGCCCCCCACCAAGCAATACTCTTTTGCTCATAATTAAGGAACAGTCTACAGTGTGGCAGAATTAATCAAGTATAAATCCCAGGCTGAAACAGTTGCAGAACAAGAAGCAAAAATAAATGTGGAAAGTAGTTGAGGAACTGATTGAAATTATGAAGCAATATCGGCTGCATCATTTAATTTTTTAAGAAAAAAAGCTTATCATTTTCAGATTGAAAAACTACTCCTAGATTGTATTTGTAATTAGAAATAGAATAACAGAGTTGGAAGGGACCTTGGAGGTCTTCTAGTCCAACCCCCTGCTTAGGCAGGAAACCCTACACTACTTCAGACAAATGGTTATCTAACATCTTCTTCAAAACTTCCAGTGTTGGAACATTCACAACTTCTGCAGGCAAATTGTTCCTCTGATTAATTGTCCTAACTGTCAGAAAATTTCTTCTTAGTTCTAGGTTGCTTCTCTCCTTGATTAGTTTCCACCCATTGCTTCTTGTCCTGCCCTCAGGAGCTTTGGAGAATAGCTTGACTCCCTCTTCTTTGTGGCAACCCCTGAGATATTGGAACACTGCTACCATGTTTCCCCTAGTCCTTCTTTTCAGTAAACTAGACATACCCAGTTCCTGCAACTCTTCTTCATGTTTTAACCTCCAGTCCCCTTTGTTGCTCTTCTCTGCACTCTTTCTAGAATCTCCACATCTTTTTTACATTGTGGCAACCAAAACTGAATGCAGTATTCCAGGTGTAGCCTTACCAAGGCATTATAAAGTGGTATTAACACTTCACGTGATCTTGATTCTATCCCTCTGTTTATGCAGCCTAGAACTGTGTTGGCTTTTTTGGCAGCTGCTGCAGACTGCTGGCTCACATTTAAATGGTTGTCCACTAGGACTCCAAGTTCCCTCTCACAGTTACTACTATTGAGCGAGGTACCACAAATCTCTTTTTTAAAAAAGTGTGTGAAGGAGAACTCTATTTAAAAATGTTGTGCTGGTTAATGACCACCATAAAGTGGTCATTTATATTTCAAAATGTAAAATGTGACCAAAAAAAAAAAAGAAAAGCAGAGGCTTTGTATTATGTAAAAAAAATCAAACTCCTATAAATTGAAATTTGTTTCCTAAGAATCTGTGTATGCCAGATTCCTTTCTACCCTTTTCATCTCCTTCTTAAATCTTAAACACTTTGATTCTTTAAAGACTTTAAACTCCAACCCTCCCTCCCTATCCACCGTTCGAGTCTTCAGACATATATAGGAATAACATTTCTTTGAAACTAAGCAATTTGAGATATGCTGACTTTACTCATTGCCTCATGGGGACGAGCTAATGTGCATTAGAGGAAAGATAAGCTATTGAGGCCACAAAATTATTTCACGGTACTTAGAAGATAAGCCAAAACTGCACAAGGGAGAGGGGCTGGTTGGTGGCTGATGGTTAATAGCTAAAATTAGTCTTCAGCTCTTTCCTCCATTTTTTCCAGGCAGCTCTGTAATCTGGAAGAATGGGCCTTTAAGTGCCGTCTTGACTGTGTAAATGAAGTTCCTCATAATAGATTTTCAAAAAGAAAGTAAGATGTATACTATTATAAATAGTGACATAATAGCAATATAGTATGTTTGTTATGCAAGCATTTCTCTATTTTTCACTTGTTAGAAAACTAATTTTGGAGTTAGCTGTAGGAACTGGGCTTATTTGGCTATATTTGGTTTCACCTTTTTCCCCCTCCCCAATATTTCCTAAATCTTTGATGGTGACTGGGCTACAATAGATCATTTTTACTGAGGTCTGTCAAGGATTTTCCCAGTTGGCTCAGAATAAGGAAAGGCTGGTCTACAATAATAAAAGGATGAGTGGTTGGAGACAGTGGTGGGTTTCAAAATTTTTTACTATGGGTTCTGTGGGTGTGGCTTGGTGGGCATGGCTTGGTGGGCATGGCAGGGGAAGGATACTGTAAAATGTCAATTCTGTCCCCAATCCAGGGGAAAGTTACTGCAAAATCCCCACTTCCTCCTGATCAGCTGGGACTTGGGAGACAGAGAATAGATGGAAGTGGGGCCAGTCAGAGTTTTTACTACCGGTTCTCCAAACTACTCAAAATTTCTGCTACCGGTTCTCCAGAACTGGTCAGAACCTGCTGAAACCCACCTCTGGTTGGAGAGCAGGAAAGAGAGGTGCTTGTGCTTGTTCAGTATATTTACTTTAAAACCTGTGTGCCAACTTGTAATTTTTCTTTTTGATCTTATCAAATCAATCACCAGGAACTCCAAAGTACAGTTGACATAAATCAACATCCTCAAGTCATATTGAAGTCCCATGGGATTTTCTTGGAAGGAAGTGGTTCATCACTGATTACTAACTCTCCGATTCTAGCTTAAAGTCTTATATTTCTTGCTGATCTACCACTAAGTAATAATCAGATCCAACCATGTTAAGAACTGGAGTATTAAAGGGAAACAGAAATAACAGTGTTGGAAGGAACCTTGGAATCTGTAATCCAACCCCCTCCTCAGGCAGGAGATCCTATACAATTCTGAACAAATGGCCGTCCAATCTCTTCTTGAAAACATCCAGTGATAGAGCACCCACAACTTCTCAAGGTAAGCTGTTCCACTTGTTAATTATTCTCACTGTTAGGAAGTTTCTCCTTAGTTCTATATTGCTTCTCTCCTTGGTTAGTTTCCATCCATTGCTTCTTGTCTTGCCTTTAGGTGCTTTGGAGAATAGTTAATACCCTCTTCTAGGATAGAGATGGTTTATATGTAGCCATGATTGATTTAACTATGATCTATTCAATGAACACCTGCTAGGTTTTTTTTTTCACACGTGCCCGCTTTTTTGATCCTTCAATATCTTTTATCCAGCAAAGTTTTAAACACTTTATTTAACACAAGCAAGGACTACAGAAATACAAGATTCATTACATTTAGATTATTTAATTTATGTTTATAGAAAACACTGGATCAGTTACTCTGTTTTTGACTGGGAGACGGCAATTGACCAAAGCAGCATTGTGCTGCAAACTCCATTACTTTTGTAAATGGGTTGCCATGTCACATACACAAAAGGGGCAGAATTTAGGTTGTACTGGAAAAATGCTGCTTTTGGCATTTTATCCACCTCTCTGCAGTTTTTGTATATAGAACATACCACTGACGGAAAGACTCTGTTCCTGCGGCTCAGAAGAGGTGGAGACTGTGGATCACATGCTCCTTAGATGTTCCTTTTATACGGAGATTAGGAAAAAAATATTCTGCCAATAACTGCTAGGTATCTTGGCCGTTCCAACACTACCTATCTTCAGTGGCTGCTTAATACATAACTACAGCACAGGTGGCCAGATTCTGCGCAGCAGCACTGGGGATTCGTTGCAAACACGTTTCTTCTCCACCATAGTGATGTTATATAACAATTGTGGCAAACCCCTTGCACTGCTTAGTCCTTTCCCTTTTAGCATTGAACTACAATGGGCCACACAGTTTATGGACTGCAACTGGTATAGTCATACCATGTATAATTGACAGACTGGATTTTATTATAGATTTTAGTTGTTATTTATTATTTTATATTAGAATTTTTAATTATCCCTTTAATTTCTTTAATTATCTCAAATTATCTCTTCAGTTCAAACTCAGTCAACAGAACATGTTCTGATTCAGTCAGGTTTTCCATTCCTGTTACAAATGTATCCAAAATATATTGATGCACATTAATGAGAATAAATAAATCTTGTATCACACGTAGCATAGGATGGATGCCAGCTGACACAGGGATTTGTCGACTAAAGTCTGATGTTGTTCATTCCAACTTGATTTGGAAGAAATGTATTGGACATAATTCCCAGAGTTTGACTGCAAATTAAGCCAGTTTCCTCTATCTGGGTTACATTTTTCTTTCAATCCATTTATTCCAAAGATTATATATGTTGCTTAGTTTGCCTACCTAAAGAACGTGTGCATTAAGCCTTGCCAAAGGAGTCCAGTACATTTTGAATTTTTTTCCTTCCCTTTCAGTGATTGGTACGCTTTCTGGTTGGTGAATAATGTGAGAAGAGTTATATTGATGAAAGCTGCTACATGGGCCAATTTTTCCACTGAATTGCTGTCCAGAGAAATTAGCACTGACTGACCTTTGCAAGGGAATTCTTTAAGTTTTTAGATTCTGTGATTCTCCCATCAAAACATTTTTTTGATATGAGCAAGTTTGGGTTTTTATTTCATCATCATAAACATGAAATACTTTCTTCTAGTGATGTAACAAGTGATTGCATTTAGTCTAGATGCTGGAAAGAGATCAAGGATGACGGAAGAGAAGAAAAACTATAAAATACCTCAGGGATTGGCAGGGGTGAAAAATAAGTTGCCTCTTCCGTCAGATCCTTAGAATTTACAGGTTAATGCAAAAGAGCCTGCGGTCTAATCTACATATGCAAAGGGAAAGGGAAAATTGGAAGCTGCTGGTTTTCTTCTTTTTTATGCCAATTATTGCTATTTCAAAGGCTTGATGAATAGACTGTCTAATGGAAAGATTTCCAAAGGGACATATCGCTAAGAGATCCATGACTGCGTTATTGTAGAAATGACTAGTTTATATTATTATGGAAAAGTGAAAAGTAGAAGTTCAATGTTAATGCTTTATTCTACTGCAACACAGGGAGTGGGAAGTCATCCCTCCCCCCCTTTTCTCCCTCCCCTCCTCATTGTTCTTTCCCTTTCTCCTCCCCACTGTGTCCTATTATTTGCTTTTGTATTTTTGTATTTCATTCTATAATCTAATGAAATGTTTCATTTTTTTTAAAAAAAGAGATCCATGATTGTACGATCCTGGGAAAGAGTTGGGATGATGGAACAAGGATCAAGGTGAACAGGATTACAATTAAGACAGTCAGCAAGAAAAGATCATTTAAGATGCATGTCCCACCTACCATAAGCTGGATAACAGACCTTCATGCAGCAAACTGTGCTCAGTGCAGTCAAGCTGGTGAGGCTGCACAGACCAAAGAGGACTCCACAGAAGGCATAGAAGGTACACATGGCATGGTTGAACAGCCACCTAGAAAAAGAGATAATGGGAAAATAAATGACCAGAAGAAATTATGTCTCCTGTATTTTAATTGGAAAGAGATGTTTCAGCATCTAAGAAAATGTCCAGTAGTGTCCGATTCTAGAAGCAGTACACATCTCCGTTTCTTAGCTAAGAGAGTCAGCGTTATCCAAAGACATTTCCCTGGTCATATGACCAGCATGACTATATGTCAAGATGCACAGAACAACGTTACCTTCCCCCGATGTGGTACCTATTTATCTACTCACATTTGCATGCTTTCAAATTGCTAGGTAAGTAATGGGAGCTAACCCGATCACCCTGTGCTTGGGTCTTGAACTTGGGCTGTCAGCTTTCTGGTTGACAAGCTCCATGTCTTTAACCACTGAGCCATTGCGTCCCCTTGTTTTAGCACCTACGACCTCAATGTATGTCCAATGGGCATCAGTGTCCTCATCCATGCTTCCTAAATGTTTGCACTGCCACATTATCTACCGCATATAGTTCTCATTTTTTAAAAACATTTCTTTTGGGGAAAAATGGAAACATTATTTTTATTTTTATTTATTTATTTATTTTATTTTGAATTTGTATACCGCCCTTCTCCCTGAGGACTCAGGGCGGTGAACAGCCAAGTAAAAACATCAAGTACAAATATTAAAATACAGTTAAAATATACATATATAAATTTGGCCCCATTAATTAAAAACAATAAACAAAACACTTAAAAACACTTAAAAAATTAGGCCATTTTTTAAAAACATTTCTTTTGGGGAAAAATGGAAACATTAATATACTACCAAAGTGAAGCACCATTCCCTTTTCCTAATTGTGCCAATGAAGTCCATGTAGAGCCAAAGTATTGTTAGAGAATAAAATCAGTAGGTAATTACAGCTCAGTATCCTGAATAGAGTGCATCCACCTCCCCAGAAAAAAATAATAATAAAGGTAGGCTAAGACTGTAAAAACCTTCCCAGAAGGTTTGGGAGGGGAAGAAGTGTAATCTTAATAGTTTACTTTCTGATTGACAGTGCTTTCTCTGTGTATACCACTCTCAAACATCTCCCACCGTTAAAAAAAGATGGCTGTTCTGGAACATCTTTGAATCCCAATTGGTGGGAATCTTCAGTGTCAGGTAAATTGATGTGAAAGTGTTAATATAGTATTTAATTCTAACTTTATACTCATGCATATTTATTATTTATTGGCTTTGTTATTGCTGTTGCTCTTTCTGTACCATTTAAAAAAGTTCAAATTCGGAAAGTTTAAACATTTTACAAGTAAATAAATTTGTCCAGGATATCAGCTTGGTAACTTCTGCTTGAACATCATTTGATCAAGTCAGTTTCCCCTAAGTCAGAACTTTCCAGATACAACGTGACTACATTTCTCATTATCCTGAGGCAGCCAAAGTCCTTGATATTATCCCATATTATTAATAGTTTGAAAATGAGGTCATGGAGGAAACAGCTAAACTCCATCATTCTCTGCTCTGGATCTACCGCTTTTCCCTTCTATCTGATGTTTTAAAAGCATGTACACATTGTTGAGGGCTTCAAAATAATATACCGATGTTAAATCTTGATTACCACACTGTTGAAAAAGTACCAAGAAGAAATCTGAGTCAATGGAAACCACACTGATCTTCTGAAGGGAAGAAAGAAATCCAATTGTATTAATTAAATGGCTGAATGGATGGAGCTACCTGTGTGCAAAGAAGGATGGTGTGGCCAGTGGAAAGAGAATCAAAGTCATGCCTATGTCACTGATGGCAAGATTCACAATAAAGAATTCCGCAGGCTTCAGAAGGGCTCTTTTCCGGTAGGCAACCCATAGGAGAAGTGAATTTCCAAAGAGAGACACTACACCTGAAAGCAAATCAAAATTGTGATTTAGAACCTGGAAAAAGAAGATGACACATTCAACCACTATATTTATAAACTGTTATGAGTTGCATAAGAATTGCATCTACAATGACATCTAATTGCAACCATTATATAGTCATGATAATATAAACTTTGTTAATTATAGCAAAGTTTATACATATTTAGGATACTTCTTCCTGACCTGATATTTTTCTGGTGCGTTGTTGGCTATGTTGGCCTGGAATTTTGAGAGACGTAATCCCAACACTTCTGGAAGGCATAGGATGGGGACAATTGCTGTATAGCCTGAATCTTCTTTTGTTTCTTTTTTTGCAAGAGCATGGCTCTGTTCACACAATATGTTTAACTCAGTTACTAACCAAGTCAAAAAACCTTACTACTGGTTCCAGCAGTACACAATCATTGCTGAATTATAATCTACATTTTTGGGATTCTAGAATCCCCATTTACTTTCTCTGATAACCCTTAAAGCCATGAATCAGAACAGTTAGATGAGGTGTCAGGAAATATTAGCCTATCTCCAAGGCTACACAGACGGCAACAGAGCTGACTTGGGCAATGGAGCCAGTCAGTATTAAAAACATATGTTCAGTATTTCAAGGATTTTATACTGATTGTAAAATGGAGAGTCTTACTTTTTCAGCCATTCTTTTTCTCCAATATTGTTTTTCTTGGATGACTAAATATGCAGACAAATTAAATATTCTCACCACAACTGTTTGGGTAGAATTAATTTAATCCTGCAAATAAGTGTTTCTCAAACTTGGCAACTTTAAGTTGTGTAGAATTCAACTCCCAGGCCAGAAGAGCTGGCTGGGGAATTCTGGGAGTTGAAGTCCACACATCTTAAAATTGCCAAGTTTGAGAAACATTGCTGTAGAGATGATTCATTTTCTTTTGGATTAAATTTAATCTCCTGGAGATTAGTTGACTAAATCAATTAACTCATTTATGGTGTTCCCACAATTTATTACATCCTCCTCACTTAATATAGTTAAGTTTGTTATAGGATCTGGGCCAATGTTTCACAAAGGTGCCTCTGTACAATCAACGAGCAATGTTCTTTTCCTATTTGATCCCATTTCCCAAACTTTTTGACATATGGCCATTGCAACACCTAGTTTAAGTGTCCATTTCCATATTTTATCCTTTCTCAACCTGGTGCCTCTATTTCTGTTGCACTTAAATTCCCATAAAATGTGAATATGACAGCTGTTAATTATACAAGTTTTGTCTTGCTTAGTCCTTTGGGCAAAACTATATTAATCACAACATTTCTCAAGTAGAATTCAGTTAACTTTTGTTAAGAATCAGTACCCTACTGAAAAATGCTGAAAAGAATAGTGTTTATTTTGAGTGGTTTTGATTGCAAGCTTCATTCTAATTAAACAGCCATTTGCAACCATTTCTGGCAGAGATTTATTTTACTGGTTTGAGATAAATTATAAGTTCTCTCCCTCTCCCTCTCTCCCCCTTCTCCTATAGAATTATTTTATACAATAATATATTGCATGCCAAAATAAATGAAAGAGAGGAAAAAAAATATTATGCAACTGAAGCTACAGAGACAAGATGTTATTTTGTTTGAACATACTTGAGACAACACTGGTAATTAAAATTTAATGCCTAGGATTTTCCTTTTCCATTAAGTCAGGCTAATTTCATTTAAAAAGTGTTTTCCTACATAATTCACAAAGGAGGCCCCGATTACTCCAAGGACAGGTTTGGGGCATTCGGAATGACTCCCTGATAGATTGGGTTGCAAATTAAATATTATGATAACAGTAACATGCCGAAGATGGAATATAGCTGCTCTAGTGATTTTATCTTAGCCCAAATCCTTTGGGGCTCATTCTTACTCAACATGCACTAGAGTTCTGAGTATAAATCACTTCAGTTGAAAAAAAATGGGATCTACATATTCATGTTTCCTCTTCATAATTTTTTGGACACACTAATTCCTTATTCGTTTACTCAGAACTTTATTAAAGTCTAATATGAAGAGTGCTGAGTTTTGATAAGCAGATATTCTATAGTTCTACCATATCTGGGATTGCATAAAATGAGATATCCACTCAATATATCTCTTCTCTACCATCTCCTTCAGATGTCCCAAAGGTGCTTTTGCAAACGACAATTTTTTCCCCTTGAAAACGTTTTGCTTCTAATCCAAGAAGCTTCTTCAGTTCTTTTTTTTTTTTTTTAAAGAACTAAAAAAGAACTGAACCGAAGAAGCTTCTTGGATGAAAAATGAAATGTTTTCAAGGAAAAAAACCCCAAGAAAGTCATTTTCTTTTGGAAAAGCATCTTTGGGAAAACCATGACCTGGATCATTGAAAAGCTCTATAGACAGAGTTTTACAGCCGAGATATAACAGTCATATTATCCTGGATGAGCTGCAAGTAGGTTAATAATGTTGTTATGATGGGAA
Source organism: Pantherophis guttatus (assembly GCF_059756535.1). Lineage (NCBI taxonomy): Eukaryota > Metazoa > Chordata > Lepidosauria > Squamata > Colubridae > Pantherophis > Pantherophis guttatus. The sequence goes on along the minus strand of NC_142065.1, from coordinate 23,292,735 downwards.
AACTGAACAACAAACATCGTCAGTGGCTTCCAAAGGCTGCCCAACTAAACTCTCGGCTATTTGATATTCTGGCTGAGGAGGCTGGCAGTTATACTTCCGCAATATCAAAAAGCCACAGGTTTCCCATTCATTGAGGACAATAGCTAGAGATGGAGAAGTAAAGACCAGTGGTGGGTTTCAAATTTTTTTACTATCGGTTCTGTAGGTGTGGCATGGATTGGTGGGCGTGGCTTGGTGGGCATGGTAGGGGAAGGATACTGTAAAATCTCCATTCCCACCCCACTCCAGGGGAAGGTTACTGTAAAATCTCCATTCCCTCCCGATCAGCTGGGACTTGGGAGGCAGAGAATAGATGAGGGCGGGGCCAGTCAGAATTTTTACTACCGGTTCTCCGAACTACTCAAAATTTCCGCTACCGGCCCTCCTGAACCTGCAGAACCTGCTGAACCTGCTGAAACCCACCTCTGTGTCAGACCATTCTGAGGAAAGAATGTGAGGTTTCCCAAAATATACAACACTACAACACGGTTCTTTCAACAGTTCCAAGAAGGCTCCAGATCAATTTGTACCACTCAGGTGACCCTGATGGCACAGATAAACCTCCAGGTGACTTTAATGGCCTGCTAAAAGAATGCAAATGAACAGCTGTCTGCAAGGAGTATAAATCCTTCCATCCTCCACCATCCAGTCAGAGCTGAAGAAGCTTCTTGGATGAGAAGTGGTAATGTTTTCAAAGAAAAACCAGAAAGTCCAGTTGCCTCTTGGAGAGAAAAAAAGAAGCACCTTTGGGTCAACCATGATCTGGATAACTGAGAATCTCCATAGATATTTCCCAAAATATTTATTTATTTTATTCATGCAGTATATTGCCTATTAACTTGAACTCAAAGCAGTTTGCCATCCAGCAAAATGAATAAAATGCAAAGAAAACAATGTGTAACATATTTAACACAAAGCTCTACTCTTTCAGAAGCCTGTCATTATTAACATCCCTAATTTTGCTTAGATTCAGATGGCATCCAAAACCAATGAAATAAATTAATATCAGCCAAACACTGCATAAATAAAATTCCGCAGCCTAACCAAGTTACTAAAGCTTTTCTAAAGATCACGGGCTTAGGGACATTCAAACCTTAGAAGGCAACCTATTGGACTCTACAACTTTTCATTTCATGTGAGATAGAGACCATCATCATTCTTTAATAAAGGAAAACACAGGCCAGGCTGAATCTTGCTGAGAGAGATAATAGCAATAGCACAGACTTATATACTGCTTCACAGTGCTTTACAACCCTCTCTAAGCAGTTTACTTAGTCAGCATATTGCCCCCAACAATTTGGGTCCTCATTTTACCCAAAGGATGGAAGGATGGAAGGCTGACCTTGAGCCTGGTGAGATTTGAACTGCCAAATTGCAGTCAGCCAGCAGTCAGCAGAAGTAGCCTGCAGTACTACACTCTAATCACTGCACCACTATGGCTCATAATCCTGTAAACGCTCAGGAGCTAAGCCATATATAAAACTAGACAACCAGTGAGTGTTGTTCATTGTTTCAGAGAGATTTCTTTACCTAAACAGAGAATGACCAGAGTAAAGCAGCTGTAGGAATGGAAATGATTTCTTATTTCCTATCAGCTTTCCCACAGACATGGCTACAACTTTGCCAAATTTCAACCTCATGCCACTCATGTCCCAGATTCAAAAATTGTTGCCCTATGATGTATCATTTCAGTTAACTGAAAGTTACAAGCAATCAAAAGGATGCAGGAGTATTGATAATCAACACTTTGAATTGGATACAGAAGCAAATTGGTCACTTGTATAGTGGCCATAGCATGGCTGTCATATGGCTAACCCCTGGTTAGCAAGTGGTCTGCTGCACTTTGGACCAATTGAAGCTTCCAGTTGAAATTCAAGACATATCCATGTAGAATGTATTGTAATAATCTAGGTGGAGCATGACAAGGACATGATTGATTCAGTGTCATCATGGCTTCCTAGTTCAGAAAAATCTGCAGTTGGTGCACCCCTGGCTACAGCATCTACCTCCTGTTCTAGAAGGAGCCATGTCTCCAAGAGGATCTCCACAATTGTGGATCTCCACAATTCGGCCAAAGAGGCTGTAGAAAAAAAATGCCTTTAAAAGCCTCTGGCGATTCCAGCTGAGTTGCCTGATTGTCAGAGGCTCCTAAAAGCATTTTTTTCTGCAACCTCTTCGGCTGAAGAGGCTGTAGAAAAAATGCTTTTAAAAGTAAAAAAAAAAAAAAAAAGTTGGCCACGCCCACCCAGTCACATTACCCCCCCCCCCCCACAAGCCATGCCCACAGAACCGGTAGTAACAAATTTTAGATTTCACCCCTGGGGCAGATGCCAACCTTCACTTTGACTTTACATCAGCTTGTGGAATCTGGATGTTACAGTCCTGCTCCTTAAAAGTAGGGTAATGCCCAGGGATCTAGGGCAGGGACTCTATGCCTCCAATTGCCCTCCGAAGACAGGAGGTGGCAATGCGGTGGTGGCAGTGCTGGAAGAACCTGGATTAGCTAGCACATGTGCATGAGCAGCTAGATACAGACTGCTGTGATGGGCGGTGTTCCTAGGGCGAACCTAGGGGTAGCCAGCACCGATTGTCTCTTCCTCGCTCGGAGAGAACCAGGGGCTGCAGCCAAACTGCGAACTGGTGCCATTGTGCCAAATTCGTCAACCTGGAGGACTAGGGACTAGTGACCAAATCACCAACTAGCGCTGCTCAAGCGGCGCCGCCAACCTGCATGCCTCCTGGCACCTCCAACCTGCACACCTCAGCGGCGTTTAAATTTTATGGCTTGCAAACCTCTGACTCATTCAATGTCAGGAGCATGAAAGAGATCAGGCCCGCTTTGATGACAATGGGGCCTGAAGTGTTGGCAGCATTGCCAGGAAGGCTGGACTAGCCAGTGCAATCTCTGGAGGCCATTACGCAAGCCAGGAGAACACTATCCATCGCAAAACCGAATCAGAAGGGAAAAACCTGATATGAAAGGCAAGAATAGTCCAGGAATGAAGCAGAAGACAAGCCGTCTCCAAAATAACATCTCTCTTGGGCCAACTGAGTCAAAAAAACTGAGAGAGAGTTTGCCCGAGAGAGAGGCAGGAGGGCGTGGCTAAAGAATTATGACCCAGTCTCTGGACAGTTCTGACTGTAGCAACCCATTCCTGGACTATTCCACAGCTACCCTGGAGAACCAGGACATTCTCACACTTGCTCGGAAGAAGGAGGAATGATGCCACCAGACCTGCAGACGTTGCCCTGATTGGACCATGTGACTGATTGTTTGGGTTGAGGGGGAAAACCTTTACTTTTAATTAGGTGAAAACCAAGGGGCTTCCCAGAGTTGGTTTTTACCAGATATGTGTCAGTTTGATATTTCCAATAAAGCTATTATTTGAGGAATCTTGCTTGCAATGGATCTATTACTTGGAACCCTGACAGGTGCTCAGCATGAATCTGCGAACAGCATCAGGACAGAGAAATGTACATGTTTCCCTGTTACTGTCACCATGCTCTAGGCATCTTTCATTCACTTTGTCTCCAGAGGCTCCTCAGAAAACCAATGAGTCCATCAGGATCTGTGAGGAAGGAGATATGACTTGGGGGTAGTCTCATCCAAATAGCCTTGCAACTGCCATCTTCCAGAGGTTAGGAAGATGTGCAAGAAACCTCCCTAGAAGATTATTGGATAATTTCCCAGACTTTTTCAGAAAACCCAATATGTCTGTCTGATGCCTGGAGCAGACTACCTTCATCAGTCCTTCACTCTTATAGAATTGAATACAGTCTTACAATAATCACTCAATCTGTCCATAGAACCGCCATTCCATGCAGTCATTGGAAATCAATATGTACACACTTCTGCAGCTGAGATATCCTTTATGTCTATCTGCAAATCTGAAAAGATGTCACCTGCCTTCTCTGATCCTCACGCCTTCCAGTTGATGGCCAGGGATTTGGGCACCCAATACAGCTGGAAGGCTGCCTTACAGTAATCAACATACTTGTCTCACAGTTAATGGACTTTGGTTTCAGAGTGCACTCTACATTATATGAGCATGTTGACATCCTTCATCTTTAAGTCCTATGGAATCAAGAGTTTGTGCCCTTAGAGTCTTTCAAGAACAAGGTTGTCCGTTCCTCTTTTCTTAAAGTGTAAAGCAGACAAAGTATAATACCTGCCTGCTACTCAAAGTGTTCCCAGGAGGAAACCTGTCTTTTACTGAGGCTGATTTCTGAATAAACTGAAAACATGGAGTAGTGTTGCAAGGATCTTGTCAGTCAGGCTCACAATGTCGAGATGGTTGCTAAAGGCTGATTTGGTGGTCAATGACAAATTAATGCAGGTCATCAGAAAGTCATTTGAGGGTATGGAGAATAAACAAACCGCAAGGACTGTTGGAGAAACTTTCTTCTTTGGAACCAATTTTTTTTCTCATACAGATAGCACAGCATATTCAAAGTCACATTCTAATTCTAATTTGGTAACAGAAAGGCAGACAGTTCTATTTTTGGCCAAAAGTGATAGATATTTAGGACACATTTGTGGAACACTTTTGAAAAACATTTTGAAGTTTTATTGAATATACACTTGAGATCCTCCATCAGAGGTGCTTGGAAGTGCTGAGGGTCTCCAGGATTGAACCTACCATTAGGCTGAGTGAGCTGGAGGTGTTAAGAAGTATGGGGTGGAATTAAGAGCAACAAGAGCTATATGCAGTGCAAATTTCACTGTGATCCTCAAGCTAGCTTGCTATCTGTTTCTTTCAGGAGCAGTAGGAAATATATGCTTCTTTGCAAATGTTGAATTGTTGAATCCCTATATATACAGTATCATGTCCCATTGCACTACGGTTGCCCAACCTTGGCAAGTTGAAGATATGTGGACTTCAATTCCCAGAATTCCCCAGTCAGCCATGCTGGCTGGGAATTCTGGGAGTTGAAGTCCATTTGTCTTGATGTTGCCAAGTTTGGGAAACTGAGCACTACACCGACTAAGAGTATATATATGTGAGTTTGTAAATGGAAGAATTTGAAACTGAGATTAAAGACTGCTCAGTAATGATGAAAAAAAAAGATGAAAGGGTGACCCTTTTGGGATGGATGGAAAAGTTATATCTCCAGTATTATGTATTCAATTGTGTCAGCTAAAGAGTATGGATCAGTAATATATTACATACAAAATTACGTCAAAAAAGAAAGCTGTGCAAATATCATCAGTTTCATTAATGTATGCAGACTGCAGAATTCAGCTGTGCTTGCTGCAGAATATGAATATAGAATTCCTTAAAAGCAAGACAGAAATTGAATAGACAACCTGATCCTGATCAGAGTGATCTGGTTATGAATACAAAGAAATTTACTTCCAAGATGTTCTACGTGAAGTTGAAATAAAAATAATCATTATCGTCACCAGCAGCAGCAGCAGCAGCAGCAGCAGCAGCAGCCAGAGCAACATCTTTTCGAAGACGGATGTCCATAATAATTTTTATGGCATACCCCATTAAATATTTCCACATATTTCCAAGTTAGATATTGACACTAGAAAGTGGAGCAGTGGCCTCGAGGTGGAGCTCTGGCCTCACGATCAGAAGGTTGTGAGTTTGATCCTAAGTAGCAGCAGATATTTCTCTCTCTGGGCACCATGAGTAATTATCTGCTGCGAACTCTGCATTGGTAACAGGAAGGGCATCCAGCCAGTAAACACTCAGCTCCATTTACCTGCCCCGACTCTGCCCTGATGTAAGGAATTAAGGGGTCATTAAAAGACAAAAAAGAAAAATATTGACCCTAGAAATCTGGGACCTGGTTGACTTGTGCCCTGAGATCTGGATTGCTCGCCTGATCAGACTCCCTGTTGATCCCTTCATTTCAGATGTTATTTTTGCCAAGGGACCATCAATCCCTTTTTACTCTGACAGCAGTGATCCCTTTTTCAGTGCATCATTAAGCATCTCCAAGAAGCAGACAGGACTGTCACTGATTAATTTCTACTGCTGCTTCTGGAAGACTAAAACGGACAAGTCCCTGGGAAGGCAGAAGGCTGGGTTTGTGTGTGTTGAGTTTCAGTTGAAATGCTATTCTATTCATGCAGTTCTAACTGGATGTGGCATGGCATGAAAGCAACACAACCAGAGAACTCCCCTTTATTGCTCCAACTATGCCCCCAAACATTCCCACATTCACTACAAGTCCTGGAGCAAAGCTCTCACATGCACCTTCAGAAGCCTCTGGCTGCAAGTAGCCCAATAAACCAGGTTAACCAAACAGCAACCAGGGCCAGCAGTCCAATAAGCCAGGTTTATCAAACAGCAACTAGGACCAGTAGTCCAATAAACCAGGTTAGTCCAATGTGTTGTCGCCAGGGCGGGGAGTTATTTTATTATTTTATTATATATGATTCTCTTTTATTTGTTTTATTGTTTTAGGTGATGTTTTTATATTCTTGTAAGCCGCCTTGAGTCGCCATGTGCGAATAGGCGGCAATATAAATCTCCTAAATAAATCAATCAATCAGACTGCACTGGAACAGGCTACTTTATTTATTTATTTATTTATTTATTTATTTATTTATTTATTTATTTATTTATTATATTTCTATACCGCCTTTCTCCCGTAGGACTCAAGGCGGTGTACAGTCAAGAAAAATATAGACACACAAACATCATAAAATTGCTAATTAAAATTATTACTTAGTTTGGTCAATTAAATAAAACCCAGAATTAGATAACATTTAAAAAATCATTCACATGTTCGTATGTTTAGCCCCGCCTGTTGGAACATCAGGGTCTTGAGGGCATGGCGGAAAGCACGGAGATCAGGGATATTCCGTATCTCCGGGGGCAGTTCATTCCAAAGGGTTGGAGCCCCCACAGAGAAGGCCCTCCCCCTGGGAGTTGCCAGTCGACATAATTTGACTGACGGTACCCTGAGTAGTCCCTCCCTGTGAGAATGAACTGGTCGGTGGGAGGCTATTGGTGGCAAAAGACGGTCTCGTAGGTACTTGCCTATTGCTGATCAAGACACTGGGCAAATATTGTTTAAAGAAAAACCTGGAACAATGCATTTGTGATGAAGCCTGCTCATTGCCTGAGGATGCCCTATGCTGCAGCTAGATCTGCTGGCATGTGGATGAATAGGATCAGAAAGCAATCCGTAAATATGTTAAACAGATAAGTATTAAGTTTGTCAATGCTGACAAAAGAGTTGGAAGAAAATGCTTAAGGAGCCTGGGGAAAAAGGATATGGCTGCTTTAATAAGTAGATTTAAAAAGTGGATGTCTTTTTTTCAGACTAGCTCAGAAATCTGAAAAATGCACTCAAACATGCTGCACTCACACTTTTGTGAATTTAAAAGAAAAGAAAAACTTTAATTGCATCATTTAGATGATTATAAATGATTATATTCTGGGATTATTCATGCCTAGAGTAAATGAATCTATCGAGTGAAAGACTGGAGGTCTCAACCAGGGGTGAAATGCTTCCGGATCAGACCAGATCGCCTGATCCGGTAGCAATTTTTCCCTGTGGTTCGGTGATCCGGTAGCGATCACCACCTGGGTGTCATTACTTCCTGGTTTTAACCAGGAAGTAATGTTTTTTTACCTTCTGCGCATGGGCAGAAGTTTTTGCGCATGCGCAGAAGCTCGTGCGCTTCCAAACCGATAAGGAAGGTAAGTAGATTTCACCCCTGGCCTCAACCTTCTTTTCTTAGATAATTACTGCTCGGTAATTATTGCTACCACCAGCTATCTTTCAGGACAAAGTGTTTACCTTCTGTATTTCCCTTAAAACATGACATGTGGGATGACATGTGGGATAGACAAGGACCCCACAGCCAGCATAACTCACTAGCAACTGGTGGGAAAATAAATTCAATAAAAATGAAATAAATTTCACAACATCATGTCCTTGGCCTGTAGTATGAGATGAGTAGCATCTCCCACTCCATTTGGAAGATCGATCACTGTGACAAATAATAAAATTATTCTTTAAAAAGGGAGAAGAGAATACATTTTTTTCCCCTTTAAGTAATCATATGTAAAACATTTCAGGGCAAAGGGGAGAAATGTACAGGTATTTTAAACACAGAAAGTATCTGACATGAATTTTCCATAGAGATACTATAAAAGATAATATACAATTCTTGGCAGACACATTCTACTCATAATGAAATAACTCTGATGGTCCAGGGAACATAAGTATCTCAAGCATTAACAGACAGACTTCGTGACATCATAAAGTAGGTACAGAAAGGAAATTAAACTTGGTGCCATCTGTAGGAAGTTAGCACCCATCCTCTCCTAGGAAAATGAAATATTCTAGGAAATATTAAAAAGGCAGAATATTGTATTTCCCTGGATGAGAAATGGAGAAACATGTTTTTAGGCAGAAAGCAGACTCACTCTTAATAGCCCCCACCAGCCTCAATAGCCCACAGCAGATGTCCACCCTTAAGAGATAAAGAGATAGGTAGGTCTATTCATAAGCAAATACCCTCACCCAAGATACAACAAAGGTAGGATTAGCCCTCTACCCATCTAGCAACAGAGCTCACCACATGGCACCTGGGGAGATTGTATTACCCAGCAAGGCTCAAGCAAGCTTGGGACTCAGGACAGCCCACAGAGTTGTCCCTGCATGGCCCCATGGGAGTCTGACAACCAATCAGAATACAAGCTCAGATTCAAAGCCCAACAGAGGGCATAAAACCAAGGCACTCTCAGCATCTCAGCCCTTTTTCTGCTCAGGAACTCAAGCCATGTGATCCTGTTCATCAATAAACCTTCTTTCCAAGCAACTTCCATGAATCCAGTGTCTTTTTCCCCACTTGGAACTGAACCCAGAAGGATATTTCTTCCAACACATCCTTAGTTAATTTTTCACTTGTACCCAAAAAATAGATAAACTTCTGAACAGATGTGGCCTCTGTTGCAATAATGGTACCTGATAATTGTGTTTCCTGCAAGTTCTAGTTTAAATTTGAGGAAGGGAAATGGTTTCCAGCCTCTTGTTCAGCAACTTTTGCTTTATTTTTACAAATACTAATCATGTTTCATTCTAGCTAAAAGGGATGGTTTCAGGCCATCTGCTTGTTGAATACACATCCGAATAATGTATTTCTGCTTGAGATGGAGATGTATACAGAGATGTGTAGCCTGAAGGGAACTTGCTATCCATTTATTACAAGCAAAAAACACTGAATACCTGATGCCTGGATTTTAATTCTTAAGAAATTTTAAATTCTGGATGCTCTCTTAGGCAGTGTTGCCTTGATCCACTAGATTTTAAAATCTTGTGATTGATTTTCCAGCCATGCCAACTAGTCAAGTACTTGCAAAAAAATAAGATGCTTCTTGAAGCAAATTCCAAAATCCCAAATATTTTTTATAAAAAAGAATGCTTGCAATGCTGGGAGTTGATGGGAAGATGATTTAGAACAGTCCCAAGAATATACAGTAGTAATTTGCCCCGGGACGTACCATAATGAACCTATAGAATTTATTGTCACAATGATCACTAACTTGAATCACTTTAAAAAGTGGTGGGGTGAGATGTGGAGTAATATAGTCCTTGGCCTCATCCAGCAGGGCGAAAGACTCTCCAAATTGTTTTTTTGCAAAAATGCTTCCCTTCCTCCCAAGCTTACCAAAGAATGAATAGAGAGTTCCAAAGATCAGATCTTCTCCTTCAGATAATGTTGACAAGAACACTGGGGCACTGGAGGCATTTTCCATCTGGAGATAAATCAGAAAACAGAAAAGGAAGCAAAGGCCAGTCAGCTTCGGTTTGGTCAGACTGCATCATTCAACACTTCCCCCCCCCTTCCCGCTCCAACTCTCAAACAGAACATTGTCCAAAGGCAGAGTGTTCCTTCTTGGCTGTCAGCTTCAACCAAATCAACCATGGGATTGCAAGCATACTGCAGTGAAGAAAAAGATGAACTGTTCATATGGATGCTGGCACTTAGATCTGGGCTGTGCAGCCGGCAGATAATAGAAACTGGCTGAGCCACCCAATTTGTGGTAATCTTACTTAATTATGGCTTTGTGCATTTAATAATAAAATATGTTAATTAGCATATAGGAGAGAGAGAGAGGGAGGGAAAGGGAGGGAAAGAGGTTTGGGCAGAAAAGACTACTAAGCAGATTCAGTTGCTCTGCTTTCATGAATACTGTTTGTTCCAAGTTCTGCCAAGCTTCTGGCCTCCTCTGCTGCTCACATATACTCTCGGGCTGTCTGTTGCAGACTTTATGCTAATTGCAGTAAGCTTTACCTGCTTAATCTAAAAAGAAGCAAGTTTTTCAGACAGGTGCTTTGGAACCTCTGTACCCCGACGAGATTAAATTACATCTTTAAGCACAACTGGACATCCCACCATCCACAAGCTGCCTGATTCTGGTATTTATCTGCCACTTCCACCCCTTCCTACAATGGATGTTTGGTGGGGGAAACACTGGAATGTGTCAACTTTCACAAAACTTTTTTTGGGGAAGGGGGGGCGGGATTGTGAGGTTTTCAAACAAAAGAGATGTACTAAGTTTTTATTCAGCAATTTTGCTCTGCCCTCTCCCCCTTCCCCCCTTTTATTTTTCTGTATCTTTTCAAGCTTTTGATAATTGACAAATTAATTTTGGAGTGGGACAAACTTAGAAGGATAGTGCTGTGGCTTTTGGCATCTTTGGATGTTACCAATAGAGAAAAGCTAAAATAACCCAAACTGTATTTACAGTATGATTGTATGATGGCTTCGTATAAAGACATTCATATTAGCAACTGGAGTTTATATATTTTTTTCTATTACTCTGTACTTTTTTTCTCATAGAACCCACACTGAAAACAATCATTAAAAAACCATAAAAGATGTCTAGAAAAACTAGGTACAGGAAGAAGTAGTTGCAGGGAACTATTGCATAGTGCAAACAATACAAAGAATGCATTGAGTGTTGCATGAGTGTACAGACGTTGCATTATAAAAGGAAGGAAAAAAAACTAGTTAAAGTTGGTCCAGGTGACTTGTGTAATTGTTTAGACTGCCATCCAAACCACTGATGGGCAGCATCAAGGCCTGGGCTCTTCTCTTTTTTATCTTTCACTGGACTTGAATTGGCAATCTTCTAAAGAGAGATTTGTCCTTGCAAGGATCAAAGCTGCTGTATATTTCAATCTTCAAAACAAAGATTAGATATTATTAGTTCTGAAGTTCCACCCACACATTATTACAAAACCATCAATTTAAAACATGCTCTGTTCCTGGAGATAAATATTTATAGTGCATCGTGCAGGTCAATAAAACAGATTGAATCTGCATCACTTTTGGACATTTTGTAAACCTCCCCTCATGATCCAGCTAAAGTTAAACATTTGTTAAGTATCACTGATTTCAGTGATCTCTTCAGTGATAAGCCTGTTTTATCTATCACTTAACTGAAATCAATGGGATTTAAAGGCAATGCTTGCCTGCATTCATAAAATAAGCAAAAACTGTCCCAAGTATTTGAATAGAGACATTAGTTGTATATTCCTGGGTGTTCCTTTTGGAGGAAACAGGTGAGAGGGAATAAATTACAAAAGTGCAGAATGACATCATAATACAAGTGAAATGACTTCTGTACGTGAGTCAAGTTTTGGGATGCAAGGAATAATGGCAATATTTTCATTACTATGCAGGTGTCACAATTTTAGCATCCCTGCAATTTTCCACAGATGCCACTGAGCTCATTGCAAGAACTAAATGCCTTAGAAAGAAAGTCCAATATCCTGAGCATCCCCCCCCAAGATATTGTGTAAAAGTATGGAATAAAGTACACACTATTGCTGCATAATGTTGGAAAATTCACCCTCAACTGTATGCTAGTTTGTTTCTACCACAGTCTGAAAAGTTCTTTAGAATGTCCTTAGAAAATATTTTGATAGTGCTCTTCGTTATTGTTTTACCATTTGTTTTCTGTTAGTGGGATATTCACATTCATGCTTTTCTGAATTCTGCAGCCATCCATGAGGATTTGATCAAAATCCTTTTCCTTTTAGTATTTTAAAAAAAACTTTTTCCAGTTAGTTATCTGAGAATGGTGGCAAAGGTGTTCACCATCATGAATTTTTCAGAGCACCACTAATCTTTTCAATAGCTCCTAATTTTCATACTTTAGAGTTGATAAAATCCAACCACTTTTTCATTAACTTAATTATAGTAGGAAGATCAGTTGTCCAGTTTTACAGACAATAGTTCTATATTTGTGTGTTGGATATATCAGTGTTGTATTTAGCGGTGCCTTCTGTTTGAAGGATTGTCTACTGTTCAGTTCAGGTGCGGCTTAAATCTAAAGATGGATAGTCCACCTATAACCAATAAGAGCAGACAGAACAAGTTCATAAGAGATACATCTTGGTCTAGTGGTTAAGGCTCCAGACTAGAAACTGGGAGACAGTGAATTCTAGTCCTGCCTTAGGCACAAAAGCCAGCTGGACCAGTCATCTCAGCCCAATCTGATAACAGAATAATAGAGTTGGAAGGGACCTTGGAGGTCTTCTAGTCCAACCCCTGCTTAGGCAGGAAACCCTACACCACTTCAGACAAATGGTTATCCAACATCTTAAAAACATCCAGTGTTGAAGCAATCACAACTTCTGGAGGCAAGTTGTTCCACTGATTAATTGTTCTAACTGTCAAGAAATTTCTCCTTAATTCTAAATTGCTTCTCTCCTTGATTATTTCCACCCATTGCTTCTTGTCCTGCCCTCAAGTGCTTTGGAGAATAGCTTGACTCCTTCTTCTTTGTGGCAGCCCCTGAGATATTGGAACACTGCTATCATGTCATCCCTAGTACTTCTTTTCATCAAACTAGACATACCCAGTTCCAGCAACCCTTCTTTATATGTTTTAGTTTCCAATCTCCTAATCATCTTTGTTGCTCTTCTCTGCACTCTTTCTAGAGTCTCAGCATCTACCTCAGAAGGTTATTGTTGTGGAGAAAATAGGAGGAGGAAAAAGTATTAGATATGTTCACTGCCTTAAATTGTTTATAGAAAAATATATCCGGGATATAATAAAAAATAAATAATCCTCTTCACTATAGAAGTAATTATTTCTAAAAGTTCTATAAATCAGTTTTAAAGGAATTAAAATCAATTCCTCTTTTGTTTTGGGGGGATATGTATCTGCATGTGATGCACAGCAAGCTATTCTGATTTCAACACAAATGTGAATTTCCAGGCAGATATGTTTTGTGCATTTGCTCCATTTGAAGCAAACTAATGTGAAAAGAAATAAAATACATCAAAATCTGAATGCCCCTCCCAAGGTATAGATACGATAGAATACTAAGGTTTTGAAGAAAAACCAAATACTATTTCTTCCTGGCGTCAAATTGTATTTATAGGGTTAGCTATAGGCTACAAAATAATATATTTCTACAATGAAAACAGATATTCTGTTATGCACAATCTTCCCTACAAAGAAACTGAATTGATCTGGAAAGCAGATATGTCTCTGAATTTCTTAATCATTCTTCTATAGAGTAAAAGTGGGGGGGGCATATTTTGAACCTACTTACTTCAACTTCTACACTCATTTCACCCCTAAAAAGATGTCTGACTTTCCATATACTACGTTTTATGAATCCTCTTAACAGAGGAAAGCTTTAGATCATCAGAATTATAACATACCCTTTTGCTTTATATTGCTTTATTGGTGTTTGTAAACTGCCTCAAATATATTGTTTTTATTCCTCTAAAGTAAGTACAATCTTGTGAGCCCCCAGCCACAATCTGAAGTGGTTGCAATTCTCCAAGTGAGAAATAGGTTTCAGTCTCATTACAACTGAACAACTTAATTGCAAAAGCAACAAAGCTTATAGAACCTGCCCTGACCAAAAGACAGGTTTGCCTGAAGCATACTTCTTGATTTCATCATGAACATAATTCAATTATCTTCAACCTACTATTCTCCTTGATCTAAGCACATAATAGTTTGGGGCGGGTATTAGACTAACTTTCCCCAAATATATCGATTACAACCTTTGTTATCTGACAGTCGGCATGTTTTAGGGAGAATGGAAATTGTAGTCAATCATATTTCAAGAGCACTATATTAGGCAAGGCTGAAGCTGCCAAGGCCACCCTGGCCACAGCTTCCACCTGTTGTTGCAATATTGTTATTGCAATATTGCTGGGCACCAGGATCTGAATAATGCCCTCTATAGAATCAGCTATGCAAGTTCCAAATAGAACCAGTTGTATACTGCCTCCTGATGGCCAAGATAAATAAAAATACCATTCAGGATATACACTGTGTAAAAATAGAGAAATTCCTACCCACTGGGAGAGGAGCTAGAAGCCTTGGTAAACTCAATAGAAAGGGCACATGATACAACATTTACAGGTAGTCCTCGACTTATGACCACAATTGAGCCCAAGATTTCTGTTATTAAGTGAGATATTTGTTAAGTGAATTTTGCCCATTTTATGATCTTTCTTGCCACAGCTGTTAAGAGAATCACCGCGGTTGTCCAGTTAGTAACTTGGTTATTAAATGAATCTGGCTTCCCCATTGACTTTGCTTGTCCGAAGGTCGCAAAAGGGGATCCTGTGACCCTGGGATACAGCAATGATCATAACTATGAACCAGTTGCCAAGCATTGAATTTTGGTCACATGATCTGCAAAAGTTGTAACTGTGAAAAATGGTCATAGGTCACATTTTTCAGTACTGTTGTAACGTTGAACAGACACTAAATGAACTGTTGTAAGTCAAGGACTACCCATATATGTCTCTGCCTGAGAGCCTAGAACCATGATGGCAAACCTATGGCACGCATGCCACCTATGGCACGCAAGCCATATTAGTGGGCATGCAAGGGTTGCCCTTGGCTCAGCTCCAGCATGCATGTGCAAGCTGGCCAGCTGATTTTCAGGCCTTTTGAGCCCACCGGAAGACGGGAAATGGGCTGTTTCCGGCCTCTGGAGGGCCTGCAGGGGAGTGGGGAAAGCTGTTTTTGCCCTCCTCAGGCTCCTAGAAAGCCTCTGGAGCCTGGGGAGAGCGAAAAAAGGGCCTACTGGGCCCACCGGGCCATCACATGCCAAAAGCGGTGGGAGCATTGGGGGGGGGGGTGTCACAAGCGCATGCGTGGGGGGGGCAGGGCACATAGAATTATGGGTGTGGGCTTGCACGCGCGTGATCACCCTGCACTCCCCCCACGTTTGGCATGCGATGGCAAAAAGGTTAGCCATCACTGGCCTAGGAAAAGGAAGGGGAAATATATATACCAGTCTAAACTGTATATGTACCATTCTTCTGCAAAACACTTTACTCCTTTCTGGCTTCAAGCATTTCCTTTCTGTTGTTGACTGCAAAGTAATTTCTCATTACAAAGTCTTGCAACTTGCTAATGTGTACACACACACACACACATAGTAAGGAGAAAATCAGAAAGGGTTGCTCACTTCCTCTGACTGCCTGACAAAAATCATCATGCTTTATTGCCCTAATTAGTTTTCTTGGTATTTTATGCAAAGGTTCCAGGGTGCTTAGAAAGTTAATAGGGGGTAATGGAGTGGAACATGTGGAATGTCTTCTCACCCCACGAAGCACTCCTTTCCCTTGCTGATAACAAGTGTGTGTGTTTGTGGAGGGGGGAAAATCCCTTTATTTATTTTTTTAAGGAACGAAAGTTCAGTGAGTTGGGGGAAGCTGGTTTCACAATTAGCTTGAAATTACTTGCCGAATGAAAGGTCAGCAGTTCAGCGGTTCGAATCCCTAGTGCCGTATAACCGGATGAGCTCCCAAGTTACTTGTCCCAGCTTTTGCCAATCTAGCAATTCGAAAGCATGTAAAAAATGCAAGTAGAAAAATAGGGACCACCTTTGGTGGGAAGGTAACAGCATTCCGTGTGCCTTTGGCGTTTACATATGCCAGCCACATGACTAGGGAGATGTCTTCGGACAGCACTTGTTCTTCGGCTTTGAAATGGAGATGAACACCGCCCCCTAGAGTCGGGAACGACTAGCACATATCTGTGAGGGGAACCTTTACCTTTACCTTACACCTGCATACCACTGCAGAACATGAGACCCTGGTCCAAATTATAATGTGCATTTCAGCCATCCCTGAATCAAGGCAAAAATGGGCCAGCATAATTTTTCCTGCAACTGAGCTCTATTCTGCCTTAATAATAAGCCCATCACTGGTACTGACCTTATAAGATTAAGGATAATACAGGATAAATGCAGAACAATGATGTCTGGATTCTCCTTCCTTCCTTCCTTCCTTCCTTCCTTCCTTCCTTCCTTCCTTCCTTCCTTCCTTCCTTCCTTCCTTCCTTCCTTCCTTCCTTCTCTAGATAGTATAATGTTTAAAAACAGATGCAATACCTAAAACCGAAAAAGATAGGCCAAAAACATAATGGGGCAACAAACACACCTTATCCAAAAAAGCAGATATTGCACATCAAATGTACAGGACACAAGGAACAATCTTGAAGGGCAGAAGGAAGAACCACTACCAAGGCAATGATCAGATAAGTGGGGCTTGAGTCCCAGCCAAGAAACTATTTTGAGAAAATGTCTCAGACACGTGAACGTCTCCCCAGCTCACATACAAATAAAATGAGGGAGGGGGAGAAGTACATTTGACTTGCAAGATTCTGTTATTGTAGCTTTACCATAAAAGTAGTCCTGATCTACACTGCATTTGTTTCTTAGTTTTGTAGGCTTAGTCTTGCAGGCTTGGTATCAACTGAGCGCATCCAATTTTCCCCAAAGCTTCAGGGGAAAAACGGACGTTGCTTACCTGAACATCCCTTCTCGACGCGCAGCTGGAGAAAGCAGGTTTTCAGATATCATGTCAAGTGTTGCAGGCTCAGATGGTCCAAACCTTCAGGGGGATGTTATTTTAGATAGATGATAGATAGATAGATAGATAGATAGATAGATAGATAGATAGATAGATAGATAGATATGGATGGATGGATGGATAACATTTATTGTCATTTTTTTATTGTGTGCACACTGGCACACATTAAAAATGAAATTTGGTTGCCTGCTCTCAAAAGTGTACACATATAGATATGCTATATACCTACACCCTTACATATAAATATTAATCACTGTCCATCTTGAATACATAGCGGACAGAGGAAACTTGAGAGTTTCCAAGATCGATACTACATGAAACAAAATTGTGGCTGAATCTGGAAGTTCTGCTTCAGATATCACGAAGCCTCCTCCCAGAAGGTTAACAAGGAAAACAGGTCGTGAAGAGGATGTGTAGCATCTCACACAATACTTCCGGACCATCCTCAAACAAAGCAGTGTTGTCACAGAGAAAGTGTGATCCTTAGGTCCTTTCAGACAACATTGCCTAGGGGAAGAGTCGCAAAGTGTGCCAGCTACATTGGATCTAATGAGATTCTCAGATAACCTTCTCATCCGGTATCTCTGTGATGGGAACCAGTAACTGTTTGGATATTTGCCTTGAACTGTGAGATGGATGGCATATAAATGCAATAAATAAATACAATAAATAATCAATCAGTCTATCATCTATCTATCTATCTATCTATCTATCTATCTATCTATCTATCTATCTATCTATCTATCATCTATCTATCTATCTCCTGATAATGCTGCACCTAGCACATCTTCCCCAATTTGGAACATTTATTTATCTTGCAAGAGTTCTTTAGGAAAGCAAGAACCTTTAGTTGAAGATGTCAGAGATTGAACCTACCATCTTCCATTTACAAAGTTTGTTTACTACCACTAAGCTACACACCCGTATTACATATGTGGTTGGTTCTCTGAATTTACCTTGACAATTTTTATGACAAGGAGAACATGAAGGTAAGTAAAAAGCATGTTTATTCTCATGTAAGAGGCTGTTCCTTGGCCAAATGCTTGTGAGCAAGACAAATATTTCTTCCTGAGCCTGCTTCCAAATAAATATTCTCCTTTGGATTTAAAATTGGCGTGGATCCTACTTCATAACTGGGAATCCTCTCTATTTGGAGAACTAGCAATCCATATTTTCTCCTCGAAGATTATTTCTGTTTGAATGTTTTCCAATCTAAATCCAGTTTTGGGGAGGGGGTGAGGGAGAGAAAATACTCACCTGTCAATAGTTATACTATTTTTTAAAGCATTTTACTCTACAGTTGTTTTTAAGTAAGAAGCAAACTTCTCAGTTTAACCCCTAGGTAGCAAAATGAACAGGCATGCAGATCATCTAACCACAGTTTTCATTATGGTGAGATCATTTATTTATTTAATTTATTGGCTACCCATCTTACTATAGGTTAACTCTAGGTGACTCACAGACATTAAATTATTCTCCTGTTTATCTTAAAACCAGTGAACAATTCAGATTTTTCATCTCTATTCATTTCCATAAAAAATTCTGTATAAATGCAACTTCCTCTCCTTTCTCTTTCCATTTTCTATAATTGTGTATCCCTGTCAAGTAAAAACAGAGCAGGAAAATATTTGCCCTGAAGAACTCTAGCTTACAAAGCAATGCCCATACATCTTTTTTCTCAATGAAACGGACTTCGCTTACCTGAACGTCCCTTCTCGGCGCGCTGCTGGAGAATCCAAAGCGTGGGATCATTCACAGTGTATTAGTCGATACTGAGTGTATGTTCCTTTAAATTTTGTCTTGGTACTGCCTCCTCTGCTCGGTTGATGTCAGTTTTGTTCACGAAGAGAGAATTAGGAGCCCAAATGGTAAGATAGCAACTGGAGCCCACCGGACCTGAAATACAGACTGAACAGGGCAGGTTGGATTCTCCAGCAGCGCGCCGAGAAGGGACGTTCAGGTAAGCAAAGTCAGTTCTCCATCGCGCTGCTTGGAGAATCCAAAGTGTGGGATATACCCAAGCAAGTTCCATTAGGGGGGGACAACAGAAAGATCTGGGGCGGTCTCTGAAGCAGTAACGGATTGCAACACCCGGCGACCAAAGGAAGCATCAACCGAAGCAAAGGAGTCAATTTTATAGTGCCTGATATATGGAGACAAAGTCATCCATGTGGCTGCTCTGCAGATTTCAGAAATTGAGGCTTGAGTAGCCCATGCTGCGGTTGTAGATGCACTCCTCGTAGAGTGCGGCAGGATCTTTCCCGGTAGGGGCTTGCCTTTCAGGGTGTAAGCCTTACAAATGCAAGCCTTCAGCCATCTGCCTATGGTAGTAGAGGAAACCTTCTTGCCCAGTGATGCCGGAAGGAAGGATACAAATAGGGCTTCGGAACGGTGAAATGGCGCAGCTCGTTTGATGTACCAATGGAGGGCCCTCCGAACGTCCAAGTTATGCCACTGGCCTTATAACGGATGCCCCGGATTGGGACAGAAATCCGGGAGGACCAGTTCTTGTGAGCGATGGAATAGCGAGTTGACCTTTGGCAGAAAGGAAGGGTCCATCCGAAGGACGACCCTATTAGAATGGAAGATGCACAGATCATTTCTCACCAACAGGGCAGCTAACTCTGAAATCTGGCATGCGGATGTTATTGCGACCAGGAAGACGACCTTGAGCGTGAGAAGACGGAGTCTGATGGATCCCAATGGTTCGAAGGGAGTGGAAGTAAGGGTCTGGAGCACAAGCGGAAGATCCCAGGTAGGGTAGTGGTGAACCACGGCAGGGCGAAGGTTAGAAGCACCCCTCAGGAAAGACCTAATACGCGGATTGTGAGACAGGAGGCTGTCATAGCCGACGGAGAGTACTGTGTCCAGGGCCACCACATGTCTGTGGAGCGTGCTTGGGGTGAAGTCCTTATCGAAGCCAGCATGCAGGAACTCCAGGACATCGGAAACAGAGACAGTAGTCGGCTCAGTATGCTAGGTTGCGCACCAGGAACAGAAGGAACGCCAGGTAGAGTTGCATATCCTTGTCGTAGAAGGCCGCCTGGAGGCCTGGATGATAGATATCACCCCCCCCACCCCGAGAGGTTGTCCTTAGGCAGGAGAATCCTCTCAAGTGCCAGACGGTCAACTGCAGCCATTGGGGCTCTGGATGCAGAATGACCCCCTGGCTGGGAGTCACCAGGGAGGGGTGACCGAGAGGCTCACCAGGTCCGCGAACCATGACCTGCGAGGCCAGTGCGGAGCAACAAGTAGGACGTCTGCCTTCTCCAGAAGGATCTTCCGAATCACCCTCGGTATGAGCGGGAGGGGAGGGAAGGCATAAAGCAGGCCCTGAGGCCAGGGACAGTGAAGGGTGTCGATGTCTTCTGCCATGGAACAATGGAACCGGGAGAAAAATCTTGGGAGTTGGGCGTTGTTCAGGCTCACAAATAGGTCGAGGACTGGGCGACCGAACTTGTCCGACAGTTCGTGGAAGAGGGACGGGTGAAGGCGCCATTCCACGTGATTGAGTTGCTGCCTGCTGAGCCAGTCCGCTGGAAGATTGTTGGTGCCGGAGATATGCTCCGCCATCAAGGACAGCGTGTGCTGCTCCGCCCAGGCAAGTAGTCTGGTCACCTCGTCCATCAGGGGCGCGGATCGCGTTCCTCCCTCGTGATTCACATGCACCTTCACCGTCACATTGTCCATGAGAATCCTGACATGTTGACCCTCCATGAGGGGCTGGAAATAAAGCAGAGCGAGCCTGGCCACGTGAAGCTCGAGCCAGTTGATGTCGTTGGCTAATTCCGCTTGGGACCAGCGGCCCTGTGCAATGTGGGACTGAAGATGGGTGCCCCACCCCAGCAAGCTCACATCTGTGGTGACTGTCACTCATGGCGGGTCCTGGAACAGGCAACCGTTGAGCATGGTCGACGAGGTCCACCAGTGAAGGGAACGGCACACTTTCGACGGTAGCTGAACTCATGATCTGGAGTTGCTGCGATGTGTCTTTTGGAAGGGCAGAAGGAACCACTGCAGTCGCCGGGAATGGAACCTCGCCCATGGGATGATAGAAATACATGATATCATTTTTCCCAGCAGTGTTGATAGAAGAATCAGTGGTACCAGTGGAAGCGATAACACCTGAGTCACCAATTCGTGGATGCTGAGTCGATGGTCCTCGGAGAGGAACATCATGCCCCGTTGTGAGTCTAAGACCGCCCCCAGGTGTACTATGCGGGTGGTCGGGTGAAGGTGACTTTTGGTGAGGTTCAATGTGAACCCGTCCATCTGCAGGCAGGTGGTCACTTTTTCGAGATCCCGCACTGCTTGGCTGGGTGATGATGACAGAATGAGGATGTCGTCCAGGTAACAGTTGAGTCTTACGGGAATCTGCTTGAGGGAGGCAACCACTGCGGCTAGCATTTTTGTAAATGTCCGGGGTGCCGATGACAGGCCGAATGGCATGGCCCAGTACTGAAAATGCCGATTGGCATAGGTAAAGCGGAGGAAGCGATGGTGTGCTGCATGGATGGGGATGTGCAGATAGGCCTCCTTCAGATCTATAGAAGTCATCAGGTCTCCCGGTCAAATGCAGTCCAATATTAATCGTAAGGATTGCATCTTGAACTGATGATAAATTATAAATTTGTTGAGCTCTTTTAGATCAGGATCCCCCTCCAACCCCCGGAACTCTTGGTCACCAGGAAAAAGATGGAATAGAAGCCGGTCCTTTGATGTTCTATAGGGACCAGCTCTATGGCTTGAATGTCCAGGAGGTGCTGGATTTCCTCCTCCATCAATTTTCTCTTTTCCGGGTTCTTGGAGACGGGACACTGGATGAACCTGGACGGAGGGCTCGAGCGGAATTCTAAGGTAAGTCCAAGATGAATGGTCTGCAGGACCCAGGCGTCCGTGGTGGTCAACTCCCATTGGTCTTTGAAAAGATGAAGATGACCGCCAATGGGAGCCGAGGAGGGGTAGTCACTTCCCTCTCCTGAAGGGACGGTTGTCAGTTCCTCAGAAAGGCTTCTTGTAAGAATGTTGTCTGCGGCCTCTGTCTCGAAAGTTGGATCTGTCAGACGGTCTGTAGAACCCTTGGTTGGAAGAACGGTACTGATAGGACTCGCTGGGTCCGGAATCAGCCTGAAAGGGCGGCCGCTGAGGATACGGGGAGTAATGACGGTCCGCCCGCCTATACGAAGATGGCATCACTTTGCGCTTATCCTTGTCTTCGACTAGGATGGGAGTGAGCCCATCTCCAAACAGATTTGTCCCTTTGAACGGGACTGAAGCCAGCTGCCATTTCGACTTGGTGTCTGCCCTCCATTGACATAACCACAAAAGACGGCGGGAAGCAACGGTGGCAGTGAGTGACCTGGAGGCGAACTTAGCTGCGTCCAATGAGGCATCAGCGGAATATTCAGCGGCCGCCACCAACTTGTTAATGTCTTGGTGCAGCCGTTTATCGTCCAGTGGTAAGCGGTCCTGCAGCTGGCGAAGCCAGATGAGGGAGGCACGGTTGAAAAATGAAGCCGAGGTGGCCGCTCTGATCGCCCACATGGCTGCTTGATGATTCTTGCGCAAAAGGAGTTCTGCCTTCCAGTCTTCATTTCGCAACCCATCAGCGACATCGTTAGTGAGAACCGAAGACAAGGTCAATTGGGCCACCGGGGCATCTACGGAGGGTAACTGTAACATCTCCTGGAGGTTGGGAGCGGAGCAGTACAACCTCTTATCCAGCCCATTCGGAGCAGCCAAGGAGCCCGGAAGGCCCCATGGCCTCTGGATGACCTCCGAAAACAGTTGAGGACAAGGAATAAAATCCTGTGTTGCCATCTGAACATTGAATAAACCGTCAGAAGGGAGGGAAGATGTTGAGGCGACCTGTTGGTCTGAAGGAGCTGCCAAATTTGTTGAAACTTTGGCCTTATGCAGTAGGGATTTAAATAGGGATGGACAGAAAAGCTTGGTAAGTGGTGGTCGGTCCGGTAAAAGACCCTCATCCTCAGAAAAGTCAGACTTCCTATGATCTTCGTCATCCCAATTAGAGTCCTCACTGTGGGCTGAATCCTGATAATAGTCCTGGTAGTCGCCAGAAGTGACGCTGCCCGCCCAGATCGTGACCTAGAATTGCCCGCTTTCTTGGGCGGAAGCAGTTCTGTGGCAGACGGGCTCCCTGCCTCTTCAAGGTCGGAAGATAATTCAAGATCCGCCATTGGGGAGGAGATCGCAATAATTTTTTTTTTAAATAGGATGTGAAGTATCAACCCCCGGTTAAAGGCACTGGGCGATGACCCTCAGGGGAGGTTGATGATGCTGGGAGCCACAGTATAAGAGCAGGAAGAAGAGATTGCTCTGAAGGCTCTTTTATAAGGAAAAAATTGTAGGAGCGGGGAGAGCTGTTGAGGGCTGACCACACCAACTAGCATCCAGGTCTTCTGCCTGTTAACTATGAGCTATCGAATTTGCCGTCTGACAGTCAGTACATGCAGATCTGCTGGCAAGGCAATCTTCTCAAAAACGATCTGAAGTGCGCCTGCGCGGCCGCTGGCAATATGACAATGACACAGCTCCTGGAATGTCTCCCCTGTCAACTTTTAAAATGGCGTGAGGCGTAGGGAACTCCCACTGCGCTTGCGCGTCCCTTCAAAAGGAGAAAACGGCGTGAAGCAGCAATCCGTGATTCAACGG
The DNA here is from genome assembly GCF_059756535.1 of Pantherophis guttatus. Taxonomy (NCBI): domain Eukaryota; kingdom Metazoa; phylum Chordata; class Lepidosauria; order Squamata; family Colubridae; genus Pantherophis; species Pantherophis guttatus. Next base: position 23,269,182 of record NC_142065.1, on the reverse strand, counting down.
TTCAGCTGCCAGCTTGTGAGTCCGAATAATGTGCTTCGCCAGGTGGGGAACTCCCCTCCGCGCTGTAGCCGTCACCACTTAAGTGTCTCAGAATAGAGTAAGATACCGCTCCTCCGTCGCCTGACTCCCGATCAGTCAATCCAAAATGGCGGCGAGCGGGAAAAAATCCCCTCAGTGCCGATGTGGCCGCTAATAAGCTAATTGTTGAGAAGCAAACAAAGGGTCGGGAAACGCTGCTGTAGTTTGTTCCAAAAATGTCAAACACAGAGTCTTAACAGTCCAGATCGATCTCGCTAGCAAGGCACTTGGGGCTTCAAGCTAAGCGGTATCAAATGTTATGTCAGAGTATGCTCCAGCCGGTAGCAGGGACTCTGAGGCTGCCAATCCGGTCAGCAATGGAAGGTAAAAGCAATGGTGGTGGTGGTTGTACTGGCAAGCTGGGGAATCAACCCACCCACCAGCAGCAATTACAAACAGAGATGGCCCAGCTGGGACAAAGCTCCGAACAGGTGGCTGACCTGTCAAATTGGGGTTAGGAAGTTAGGCTCAAGGCCCCAGGATGACTCACCACCCCTTTATATAAAGATTAAGGCAGTCCAGAAGTCACTATCTCAATGAATCAGTCCAAAATACAACTGCAAGGAATCCAGAATCCAAAGCATTGGAAGTTAATTATTCTATCCGACAGAGCAAGCCAAAAAGCATTCTCTTCAGCTCGACTGAGTGAATGAAACTGACATCAGCCGAGCAGAGGAGGCGGTACCAAGACAAAATTTAAAGGAACATACACTCAGTATCGACTAACACACTGTGAATGATCCCACGCTTTGGATTCTCCAAGCAGCGCGATGGAGAACATGCTCTTCTATAGGATTAATTCATGGAGAAGGGAGCATAGAGGAACAGTGGGTTATTACTAATTGTGTAAATTGACAGTTTTTAAGGGGAAAATGGTATTCATTCATTCATTCATTCATTCATTCATTCATTCATTCATCAAATTTATTAGCAGCCCATCTGGCAGTTCATGATAGGAGTAAAGACATACTTAGGGTTCCCAACTAGAAGTCCTCAAAAACATTGTACTACATTTCCCATTGATTGACCTGTATTATAATCCAAGACAGTTGTGAAAGAAGGTTGGCTAAAACAGTCATATCTGTCATGCACCATTGTTCCAATTCAAATAGCAATCCACTCTGGCTACATAGTATCCCGGTTTCTTTCTTTCTTTCTTTCTTTCTTTCTTTCTTTCTTTCTTTCTTTCTTTCTTTCTTTCTTTCTTTCTTTCTTTCTTTCTTTCTTCTTTTTTGGGGTGGGGGAAGAGGTTAAAAGCAGAACAGAAGATCAAAGCAAAGCATTCCCTTCATAGCTTCATTTCTACATTGAAGCCAGAGTAATGTCTCATCATCCATTCTAATAACGTCTCTGGAGAGAAGAAAGATTTAGATTTGCCAGGACTCTATAAGAATATTTATTTGTTGTTGTTGTTTTGTAGTTCTGAATAGCTTTTGTTTTTTGTTTTTTTTAAAAAAAACTGATTCTAATTTTAGGTTAGAAAACAAATAGAAAAAAACATTAAAGGACCAAGAAAGCTTCCTTCAGACATCCAGATGTCAGGTTGGGATTACATCTGATATGTACCTGATTCCCACTGCAATACTTACCTCTCTAGGTCATGCTCCTAATTATAGATTTTGATGAAACTTCTAAAAAGATGCTTGACTTCCTAGAACATTTCCTAAAGTATTTCTTTTCACAAAGTGCCTGATGATTCTCTTTCACAAATGGAATAACCACAGATTGTTATTGTGACTCTGTCTTTTTAAAGTCAAGTTCAGATTCAGCCCTCTACTTAGACAGATGGAGCTAATTACTTCAAGTGGCAAGCAAATTGGCTTAGAGAGCAAGAGTATTTTAACACACTAATTGGTGTTAAACTGCCAATGCCTCCTGCCAATGGATTTTAACTGGACCCCATACAATACTTGGCAGCACATTGCTATATTGGCAGGACGTTGGCCTTCAAACCAAGGGGTAATTATCATTTGGGTCTTTTTGACTTCCTGTAGATGATTAGGAACAAATCTGGGGGATGAGGGAAGCTTTTGAGTTAAGAAAGGAATCTACTGCTGAATATTGCTAAAGATAACTTGTAGATTTTATGTAACTTGCACAAGTCATGTTTATTTTGAACTTAGATATACATATTCAAGGCAGATATATCAACATTAAATTAATTTGTGCTCCAGGGGGAAGCGCAAGGCTCCACTAGCCGGCTCAGAAGGTAAAGAAGCAAACAGTCAACTAAATTGACAAGCAAACGGCAGAACTTAGTAACGGCTGACAGGAATCCAAAATGGCGGCCAGGAGGTTGAAATGGGGAGCGTGAAACTCCACAGACGATTTAGGCGCTCAGATCTTTGACGGCCAGCAATATCACCAACATGAGGGCGAAGCTCCACAAAATCCCGAAAATCCCCCAACCGATAGAAAGAAGGATGAGGGAAAGGGATATCCACCCCAGATAACTAGCTAAACCGGTCACTGGGGTAGAAGATCTTACTATTTGTGGAAAAACACAGCGAAATCCAATGCAGTCCAAGTCACAGTCCGAGTCAAACCAATAAATCCAACACTAAGTAACTATCAGAAGAGATAAATGCCAATAAAGGGAGAAAAACAGCAAGAGGAACAGTCCCACACACCTGTTTAGGCTGACAGACTGAGCCAAAAGCTGGGTCTGCCCAGTAACAAGGCAACGTTGGCAACTTTGACAGGCTCAGTCTATCAGCTTAGCAGACGAGCACACCCCCATCCTGGCTGCTGTCTCCACCCACAATGGAGAATGTAAGGTACAGAGTTTGCGTCATAACATCACACTGCATGTCTTGTCACTCGCCCCCCCTTACCTTATCCCACAGCTCTCTGTCCTTTCTGCCACTTACTCGGAGGACTTTTTTCCACAAAGATAGAAGTAAACAAGAGATGGCTGTTTTAAATCTCTGGCTCCAGGACTTCATAACAGTCCTACTGACTTTCCTTTTCCTAAGCGGCATCATCAGTCTCCCACTGGCTATGTCACATGTGGCATCTTGGCAAGAGACTGGGCACTTCCAGTCTTACTTTACTCCGCAGGCAAAATAATCAGGCAGTGTTAAGAGTCCGAAACACCAGTCTTGGACGAGGCTAAGAAAATGCAGAAATCTACTGCCTCCACCGAATCTTTCTGTTGCTTAATGTGGATAGCAATTCTAGTGAGAATTAGATGTTAAATGAAGTCATGGCCCTTTGCTGTTGATCACACAGAATCTGAAGAGCCTCCTTTAAAACCTGCCAGGCTCACTTTCCATCCTTCCCTCTTAACTTGCCTTTTATGCATACTGCTTGGAAATAGCTCTACTTTCCCTGGGGGGAAAAGAGGCTGTACATTATACAGGTAGTCGTGTACAAAGTTCATTTAGTGACCATTCAAAGTTACAGAGGCACTTGAAAAAAAAAGAGTTATAATTGTTTTTCACAACCATTGCAGCATCCCCCATGGTCACATGATCAAAATCCAGACATTTGATAACTTACTCATATTTATGATGGTTGTGATGTCTGAAGTCATACTTCAGACTCAAAAAGTGATTTCCAAAGGAAAGGAAAAACATAAAGGCTCTGAAGAACCAGATGGCGATGATGATTGCCTTACCCATAATGATACTTTTTCCCCCCTGAATCAATGATCTTACTCCCCAAATGTTAGGAGGCCTTGACATTTAGCTTGTAATGCACATGCCTAAAATAGGGGTATTTTTATACACATACAATCAAGGTCAGAAAGCAGATATTGATAAACTCAGAGCAATGTTAAGAAGAATTCCATGATAGGAGAAGAAGCTCAGAATAGATGGAAATTCTTCTTTTAAAAAAAGACAGATATTAAAAGAAAACAGGTCAGGATTATATATAGTTTCAGGAAAGTTAAAACTCAGAACGAGTTGAGATGAACCAAAAGTAACAACTACAAAAAGGTCTTCTTGTGGCTTCAAAATGAAAGGAAGGAAAAGAAACAGAATACCAGCTGCTCGGTGTAATATCACAAATAATAAAGGTTAGTTACTCATTTCTTATCTGACTCTGGCGTCTCTGAGAAGAAGATGTATGTTATGCCAGCCAATTATGAACTGCTAGTTGAAGGGAAAGGACTTTAGCTGGCGCTTGATAAAAAAATACAGTGAAGGATTTCTTGTGACTTAAATGAGTTCAGATATCCAGGGCCAGATTAATTTCCTTCTATCATACTGAAGGAAATTGCTTATGGTCTAGCCATACTTTTATGAAAACTCAGGAGAAATCATTAATCAGACTTAATCATGAATCAGAAATTATGAAGCAGAATTAACTCAGGAAAAAACTGTTCAATCAATGGTCAGCAATATCTCCTTGACAAATTAGAGGACAATCTGAAGTGGACTATCCCAAGGATTCACTTTTTGGAAGTAGTACCCTTCAACGTATTCATTATAGATTTGATGAAGGGAATGTTTACCAAATTTTCAACTAATATAAAACCAGCGGGATAGCTGAAGCTTTCGGAGAGGGAGACAAAATTAAAAATGAGCTTGCTAGGTTGAAGCAGACTGAAATTAACAGGATGAAATTGAATAGAGGGAATATGAAGATATTCAGTTGAACAATAATTAGAAGGAGCAAATATAGGATAGGGGATGCCTAGCTTAAAAAAAAGCAATTGTGATTTTGGAACTGTAGTGGATCACAGGCTAAACATTCAGGCTGCATCTATGTTCATATCTAGTCAACTTAGCCTGATCTTTTAAAAAATCCCTAAGCAGATTTAGACATCGTTAGTAATGGAACTAGACTAGAAAATGAGAAAATAGCCAAGAATAAGTTAAGAATAAACTATCTTGTTGCTAGGAAAATAACATGGAAGTATCCATCAACTCCCAGGAGTCAAATACAAAGGAGATTTTATTTATGGAAGTATACTTTCCAGCTCACAGCAGTTCCTGTATATTATATACTGAATGAGCTGTACATCAAATATTGTGTCCAGTTCTGGGCATTTTATTTTAAGAAAGATTTCAAGAAATTGAAACCCCAATTTGAGAATGGTAATTAGGTGAACCGGGGACTAGAAATGAGGTCTTATGAGGAAAGACTACAGGAGATGGAAGAGCTTAGCCCTGAACAAAGGAGAAGTCTGTATAGGATGAGTTGGAAGGGGAGTACAGGAAGGATTTTTTTCAACTATCTGCAGGAATCTCACATAGAAAGCCAAGGTCTGTCCTAGACACAGGTAAAGAATAATGGTGATGCTAATATAGATCAATCAATCAGAATAGAGCTGGAAGGGATCTTGGAGGTCTTCTACTCCAACCCCCTGCTTCAGCAGGAGACCCTATGCCTGTGATGGCGAACCTATGGCACACGTGCCTGTTGTGACCTTGACTCACTTAGTCATTACAAGACACAATTAGTCCCAGACAAAACTATTTTATTATAACAGCTGAGAATTACTTCATTCCCAGCTTAGTCCAAATTAATTCCAAAACAAGTCCTTCAGAAAAAGTCCTTTGGGCTTATCACAAACCTTTATCTTCTTTGGCACCCGGCCAAAGGCCTTTCTTGGCAAAACCCCACGAAGTTCAGAAAGAAGAGATGCTGACTGGAAACAGATTTAGCAACATTGCTTTCCTACAAAGAGCCCAAGAGCCTTTGCTGCTCTTTTAAGCCTTATGGGAGGGGCCAATCATCTCCTGGCCTTACTCCCGAGTTGTCCCTTTTGCTTTAGCTGCTCTTGCCTTCAGGCAGCTCTACGAATGTGTGCACTAGGAACAGGCTCCTCCTGTTCCTCTGCCTCTCTGCTGTCCGACCCTGGAGGCTCCGGAGTCCGCGCATCACTCCCAGATGGCCCTGGCCCCATCTCTGCCTTCAACACAGAGCCCTTGTCTGGGCCTTCCCCAGACTCCAGGACTGGCCCATGGTCCTTCCCAGCCTCCTCACTGTCTGACTCCGCTGCCAGCTCCGCAGGCTGCTGGTGGACCACAATAGTGCCAGAGGTGGCACGCATGCGCCATTGCCAGCTGCTCTTCTGGGTTCCATTGTGTGCATACGTGCCGGACAGCTGGTCCAGTGCGCATGCGCCCTGGACAGCTGTTTTCTTCTGGGTTCTGGCGCTCTGGCGCGCACGCTCCAGTTTCAGCACTCAATGCTGAAAAGTTTAGCCGTCCCTGCCGTATACCATTTCAGACAAATGACTGTCCAGTCTCTTCTTAAAAACCTCCAGTGATGGAGCATCCAGAACTTCTGAAGGCTGGTTAATTGTCCTCACTGTTAGGAAGTCTCTTCTTAGTTCTAGGTTGCTTCTCTCCTTGATTAGTTTCCATTCATTGTTTCTTGTCTTGCCTTTTGGTGCTTTGGAAAATAAGTTGACCCCTTCTTCTTTGTGGCAGCTCCTGAAATACTGGAAAACTACTATTATGTCACCCTTAGTCCTTTTTTTTGTCTAAGTTAGCCATACCCAATTCCTACAACAGTTCCTCATATGTTTTGGTCTCCAGGTCTTTAATCATCTTAGTTGCTCTTCTCTGCACTTTTTCCAAAGTCTCAAAACCTTTTTTGTAATGTGGTGACCAAAACTGGATGCAGTATTCCAGGTGTGGTTTTACTAAGAATTTATATTATATCTATTTATTTCTAATTTGCAAGCATCTATCAAATTCTGGCCCAGTACCAGCAAACTGGTCCACATAATCCTCCTTCCCTAATTCTTTAATACTATCATTTCCTAAGAGAAGAGAATTAATGAAGAGCTAAACCCTTGAGCCCCTTGTGAGAAAGAACACACCTTCCTCATCTCCTTGTAGTTGTGATGCCTAAAATCCAATTTAACGTTGGGACCAGGTGTGTGTTCCCACAGATAAATGTTGTTGGGATCTGGCAGGGGATACGCCAGATTTTTAAATATTTTATATCTAAAAATATTTTATATTTTTATAGCATAACTCATACTATCTTTACCAAATTTGGTGAGAACATGGAGGTGATTTATTAATTCATAACATTTTATGATACCTCTCTCTCTATACATCTTCCTGGTTTTACAAGTAGTCCTTAACTTACAAGTACAATTAGGACCAGAATTTACAGTGCTAACTAAGGTGGTTGTTAACTGAATCACTCCTTTTTTAATGGCCTTTTTTTCTGCCATGGTTACTAAGTGAATTATGTGTTCATTAAATGATTCCGGCTTCCTGCATTGACTTTGTTTGTCGAAAGTCAGTTGAGGAGATTACAAATGACAGTCAGATGACCCAAGACACTGCAACCATTGCAAATACATGCCAATTGCCAAGCACCTGAATTTTGATCACATGACTATCATAGCATCATAGGGGATGCTATGATGGATGGAAATATGAGGACCAGTCATAAGTCATATTTTTCAATGCTGTAACTTTGAGCAACTGCTAAACGAGTTGTTGTAAGTCAAGGACTACCTGTAATTGCCTGTAATGTAATCGAAAATAATCACCAAATCACAGAACGTTTCCATTTTCTCAAAACTGTTTCCAACATATATCAGATTTTTATAATATGATTACTTTACTGTACAAAAGTCATCTGTACCCACTCAGTGACATTTGATAGTAGAGAGAAAATTTCTAGCTTTTTCTCCTTAATTCTAAATATAACAATGTCTGGAAAATAGCAGAAGATGCAAACTGTCTTCACACATTATCTCCTGTGTGACAAAAATTATTTCCAATTAAAAACAAATAGATTAAATCTCATGTCAAAGCCACATATTTAGACACTGATTTCTAACGTTTGTTAGATAATGAAGCAGGAATCATGTAGTTTGTATCAATGCTGTTACAGAATCTTCTGTTAGAAGAAAGTCATTTGATGGGACCTAAGAAATGTGTCATTTCTATCCTGGTGCTATGCAATTCACAGCCTCCCCAAGATCTGGGCGCTTCAACTCTCTTGGCTTCCCAGGAAGCTGACTTGTCTCTTCTCCAAGTGTTGGGTTGGGAGATTTGCTGAGCCCAGCACAAGCACAGTTGTATGGATTTTTTAAAAAAAATTGAATTAGGTTGGGGTAGGGTTAAGAAAGCATCCACTTGTGGTACCTATTTTATATCAACCACAAAGATTCTGGTAATTCCTGAAGTATAGAAGATGAGCAGGCTGAGCCTGAAGATGGGGTTAAATGCATCATCAGTTTAGAATTGCTGCACAGTCAGAAGAGACCCAAGTCCATCCCTGTGAATTTTGTTGAACCTTGTCTAGTGCCAATTTGGTTTGACTGTTAGTAGACCAGATTCTTGTGTATGGGTAGCATGTAATAAACTTTTAGTGCTTTGAATTCAATTGCTGTTCCTAGTTACTTGTGCCTGACATCAAGTCCCTATTACAAGTCCCTATTTGTACCCTATGACTGTCATTAAGTGTTGTACCTTATGATTCTTAATGAATGTATCTTTTCTTTTTATGTACACTGCGAGCATATGCACCAAAGACAAATTTCTTTGGTGTCCAATCACACTTGGCCAATAAATAAATAATTCTAATTAATTCTAATTTTTTTTAAAAATTTTTTAAAAAATTTGATTTATATGCCGCCCTTCTCCGGAGACTCAGGGCGGCTTACAATGCGCTAAGCATTAACCTCTATTTTAACTACAATGCCAAAATCTATGCAATTTCTCATTTTTTCTTCTGGTTTTCTACTTTGTTCTCAAAATGCTTGAAAACTCCTTCTGGATTTTAATTATACCACCTGTTTCTCTTGTTTCAATGATTGCACAACAAAAGGAAGTATTCTGAGCATGTGCTATGTATTGTTGGGAGGCAAAATGATAGAGCACAGCCAAATGTGATTGGGCTTTTTGGAGGTCCAAGAATGAATGAGAATATTGATATGTGAATTTAATAAACACATGAAAGGTTTTTCAGAAGAAATGATTTTTGAGTGTTATCAAGAGTGGATTTGGAGGAAAAATGAACATAGAAGTAACAGAGAAAAGGAGTGGAATAAATAAAAAAGCAAGTCCTGTATTTTACAATAAAACAGAATGGAATAGAAAAAAGACACAAGGAATTATTATACAAAAAAAATTTGAATAGAGGGAAAACAGTTATTAGAATGACACAGCAATGCATGGAGAAGGATGAAAAAGATGATTACTATAAGTAATTATTATGATGAGAAAAATCTGTATAAGCTGATTCCTGCAATAGAACGACAAGAGAATTATGTACAGCAAGGGTGTCAAATTTAAGGCTCGGGGGCCGGATCTAGCCTACGTGTTGCTTAGATCTGGCCCACAGGGCTGCCCTTGAAACAGCAAAAGACTGGTCTGAGATGTCTCTGCCAGTGAAAATAGAGCTCGCGCGGGCTGTGGGAAGCCCTTGCGAATTCTGTTTTCGCTGGCAGAGAGTTGCAGGAGGCCGTCACAGCTGAAAATGGAGCTAGGGAGCCCATTTTCTCTGGCAGAGTGCTCGGACCACCACAGGCACTCCTGACATGTTGAGCTGGCCATGCCCACCCTGGCAGGGGTGAAATCCAACAGGTTCTGACAGGTTCTGGAGAACTGGTAGTGGAAATTTTGAGTAGTTCAGAGAACTGGCAAATACCACCTCTGATTGGCTCCAGAGTGGGGTGGGAATGGAGATTTTGCAATATCCTTCCCCCAGGAGTGGGGAGGGAATGGGGATTTTGCAGTATCCTCCCCTTGCCACGACCACCAAGCCACGCCCACAGAACCAATAGTAAAAAAAATTGGATTTCACCACTGCGCCCTGGCCATGCCCACTCTGTCCCCTGAGGTCAAACACAACCCTGATGCGGCCTTCAATGAAATCGAGTTTGACACCCCTGATGTAAAGTTAATAGGAGAAAAAAGACAGCTGCAAAGAATGTAGTCAAAGAAAACAAGAAAGACCAAGATTAAAAGAAGCAGAGAAAATGCAGAACTATGATGGGAATAGATATGATTTTCAAAGCAACTGGAGCAGGCTAAACATGGAGCCTCTAGAAGAGGGAATGCTGTTTAATTAAAAGGGATAAAATTAATTGGGATGAAACTAAAGTGAAGGAATGCTGGAAGGAATATTGTATGAGAGTTGTAGTGATATGTTGAAGAGTATTCTACTCTTTAAAAGAGTAGAAGAGTATTCTACTCATTTAAAACAAATGTTATAAATGTCATTATCCAATTAATATGAATAAAAAGAAATTGTAATATATTAAGACTGCAGGTGTAGATGGTATAAGGGTTAAATTTTATAAGGATATTATTTTCTTATGGAATAGTTATATGGATTGATGTGTATGTAAAGATTTACTATAATTTAATCCTAGTGACTGAAAGAATTTATTGTTTTTCCACTATTTAAAAAGAACAGTAGCAAGAATGAATGCAAAAAATACAGGAGAATTAGATGCATTTGGGGAGGTGATTAGCAGAAATTTGACTTTAAAGTTATAAGATACAACAATGAGCAAAGTTTGGCCATGTGGTTTTTTATGCCGGGCAGAACAGATCTTCACTCTACTTTTTGGAAACCAGGTTTTTATAAATAATTGAGAAATATAAGAATGCAAGTTGATTGTGCATTTGTTAATCACCATTTGAGCATATGATAACATAATCAGGTAAATAGGCTTGAAATATGGAATGTTTCGTGCAAACATGCAGTTGAAGGTTGGTTGCTGTTGGTTGATAAAAGATATGTATGATGAAAGTAAAACATCCATGGGAATAAAATGTAATACTTAGGAAATGGTTCAGCTTTGAGCAGGGAATGAGATAAGGATGTGTGATATCCCCATGTTTATTTAATGTATTTATGGATGATTGGAGTTAAGTTAGAAGTGTGTAGGTTGGAAATTGAAATATATGTGTGTTTTGTATGCAGATGACACCTTGTTGTTTACTGAAAACATAAATGATTTGCAATGAATATTAAATAGACTACATGTTCCAATGCAGAGTTCTGCAAAAATACTTAAATGCAGAGCTGGAAATCAGGTAAGACGGCAAGAGAAGCCCCATCTTGCTCCACACACCCCAAAATAATAAGACCTCCCCGAAAATAAGGCCAAGCGCTTATTTTGGGGTTAAAAAAATATAGCACAGGGTCTTATTTTCAGGGAAACACGGTATACTGAGGATAAAAGTAGTTGTGTTTGGCAGAGAAAATGAAGTGAATGATTGCAAGTTATGCATAAATAACAAAAATCTAGAGCAACTTAGAGAAATTTCTATGCCTTGATAGAATATTTATTAAAGTTGGGAACATGAATGGAGAAACATAAAGATATGCTGGTAAAAAGGCAGTGGATTTTTTTTTTTAATTTGATTTATATGCCGCCCTTCTCCGGAGACTCAGGGCAGCTTACAATGTGCTAAGCAATAGCCTTCATCCTTTTGTATATTTATACAAAGTCAGCTTATTGCCCCCACAACTGGGTCCTCAATTTACCTACCTTAGAAAGAATGGAAGGTTGAGTCAACCTTGAGCCTGGCGAGATTCGAACCTGCAGTAATTGCAGGCAGCTGGTCTTAATAACAGGGTGCTTTAGACCACTGTACTACCAAGGCTTTTTGGTAGTAGGATAACATTTGGTTTGTTGTAAAGAATGATTTTTATAAAATAAATAAAAATTGCCATGTATATGAGCATGTACCTACTTACTTTATAATTTGGAAGTGCAGATGGGTATCACAGGACAAATACAAAATTAAGTTGACTGTAGTGGATATGAGTAATTTAAGAAGAATAAGGAGGATTGCAGAAATAGTAAAACAAGAAGTTACGTTTAAGAATGAATGAGTGACAAACAAATCTGCAATAGAAATACGTTGGGGTGATTTCCGATACAGATAGAATTGCAAACAAATATATGAAGGAAGAGGGAAAACCAAGACATCTGCAGATGGATTGGATAGATGAGATCATCAAAAAGAGAAAAGTAGATAGGTTTTAAGAACAATAGGCAATGTGTGAAGTATTATATAAATGTGGTGGAAGTACAAAGACTTTCCAAAGACAGAAAGCATGAAGAAATTCAAGTTTATCCACAGCTTCTTTTCTTTTTATCTTATCTCATGCCTTCTGGTTCTTTGATTTCTGATTCCTTTTCTGCACAACACTGTACTCCTGAAGGGATTGATATGTATAAAGACAGAACACACACATACAAACCTCTTAACCAATCTGGTAAGTAAGTAAGTTCCAGAACTACATCTTCTGCTTATAAGAACCTCATCAAAATACTCTTCTCTTTTGAAAGAAATCCCAAGAGTAAATTTTCTTTCTTTAAATTCGGTGAGAACTTATAGGGAGAAAAGCAGAAAATATCTATTTAACATTTTCTGCAAAATTCTGTTAAATTCTCCTGGCAGAACATTTCTGCAAATGGCACAGTTCAGTGATAAATTATATTTATCTGCAGATTTATGATCATCCCATTTTTGAAAAATATTTCATGGGCAGGTGTCCATGACATTGTATAAAGCAGTGCTTTTCAAATTTAGCAACTTTAAGATATTCCTTGGGGAACTCTGAGAGTTGACGTTCACAAATCTTAAAGTTGCCAAGTTTAGAAAACACTTGTATAAGGCAGCACAACGGCCTTCTTTTATTCATAACTGTTGCATTCCCACAACATGGTAAGCCATAATGTGGTCTTGCTTTGCTTTGTTTTGGCTTATCAGTATGATAAATAGACTACTGGGCTAACCCTTCTTCCTCTATGAAAGGCAGAAAGCAGCCAATAATCTTTAAAGCCTTGTTAAAGGCCTCTGCTGCCTACAAAACTTTACTGAAACAAGTGGTCTACAAGGGTGAGGATGCACAGTGTTAGAATGCAGTATTGCAGGCTAACTCTGCCCACTACCAAGCGTTCGATCCTGACTGGCTCAAGGTTGACTCAACCTTCCATCCTTCCGAGGTTGGTAAAATATTGGGGGGCAATATGTTGACTCTGTAAACCGCTTAGAGAGGACTGTAAAGCACTGTGAAGCAGTATATATGTAAGTCTAAGTGCTATTTGCTAGTGCTAGTGTTTCATTTTTACTCTAGGAAGATCTGATAACTCCTTCCCTTCTGGAGCTGTGACTTTCCTTGAGGTAATGCATTTGTACTGGAGACCTTTTCTGTCAGGCTTCCTGCAGGTACAGCTTGATTCATGATTCTTAAGACACTCAACTCCCATCACTGCATGCTGTAGCTAACAAACAGCAGAACATCATGAACTCAGCACATAGAAGCTTTATTGCAAATTGGAAATCATCATCCCTATACTGGAGATCAGCTTCTATCAAGGAATCCAGCCCTACATATTCTGTGTGTCAGCCCTAGTGTTTAAATGTTGGTCTCTTCTTCTTTTTCTTTCATGGTAATGGGCAGTTTTTAAAATAGACTGCTCTATGGAGAGTACCCGCACCATGTTTACAGCAACTAATTGTCTCTGTGGCCCTCCATCTCTGCTTTTGCATTCTCTTCCTGCCTTTTACCTAGACCAGGGGTGTCAAACTCAATTTCATTGAGGGTCGCATCAGGGTTGTGTTTGACCTTGGAGGGGGCAGGGGGGTGGCCAAGGTGGGCATGGCCAGATCACTGTCACTCGTGTCAGAGACGCATGTGGTGGCCTGAGCACTCTGCCAGCGAAAATGGCCTCTTGGGGTCTGTTTTTGGCTGTGACGGCCTCTTGCAACCCTGTGCAGAAGTACTGTAGGCCGATCGTTTGCTGTTTCCAGGGCAGTCCCACGGGCCAGATCTGAGTACCCCGTGGCCCAGATCTGGCCCCCGGGCCTTGAGTTTGACACCCCTGACCTAGATGTACCAAGAGTACATCTTCTACTCCTGGTTATGAGAAACTAGAAAGTATTATGCCCCTCATTCTGTATCCATCTGTTCATTGGCAAAATTAACTTTTGGGATCTTTAGTCAAATAATAAGAAGCACTGACATCTAAAGCAAAGTTTTGCATCATGGCTCTTTCAGTTCCTTCCTGAAATTGTAAGGCCACGCAAAACGTTTTAGGAGATGCTGGGCCAAAACATATTGTTATGAACCAAGTAGTCTATTGCTCCTCAAATACTGTATACGATGCAGCTTCTTGTCTGAAGAACAAGCATGGTACAAATGCTTCTGAGGGCTTTCTCTAAATATGTACATGAACATCCATTATGCTGGTAGTTCCAGTATATATGTTGTCTGTACACATCAGAGGTGGGTTTCAGCAGATTCTGACCAGTTCTGGAGAACCGGTAGCGGAAATTTTGATTGGCCCCGCCCTCATCTATCCTCTGCTTCCCAAGTCCCAGCTGATCGGGATGAAATGGGGATTTTGCAGTATCCTTCCCCTGCCATGCCCACCAAACCACGCCCACTAAGCCATGCCATGCCCACCAAGCCACACCCACAGAACTGGTAGTAAAAAAAATTTGAAACCCACCATTGGTACACATCAGTGGTGGGTTGCCCCCGGTTCACACCGGTTCTATAGAACCGGTAGTAAAACCGGCGGGAGGCTCCGCCCACTGACCCTGACATCATCAACCTTCTGCTTGTGCAGAAGAGTGCGCGCGCGTGGTCCCGTTGTGAACCAGTAGTAAAGGTAAGTAGAACCCACCCCGGTACACATATATGCACACAAAGATAAACCTTCAAACAGTCATGCTGATCCTTCCACACTTCAAAGTTTGTACCAATGCCCTTCACAACACACCCCTTCCAAGACGCTCATTTGAAAACTTTTGAAATGATATCAAAAGATCCTCCAATCAAAATGAAAGCAACAAATCTAATTAAAAACAAACATACAGTATAACGGAGGACAGAAACCTCACGAATCACCAGATCGTGAGACAGATTCATGCAGAACTTGCTTGCAAAGTCTCCCAAGAGAACGTACAAGATTTTACAGAAGAAATTTTCCACTCCTGTGTGACAATTATGTAAAATCTCAAGGATGAGAGTGCTGAACTCTCATGAGATATAATAATAATGTAATTAGATTTACAGGCAAGTTTTGCAGATTTTATTTGGCAGAGTGCCCCTGTAAGTTATTCTGCAGTATTGTATGTTTTCATGATGCACTGGAAAAGTTCACTGGCTTCTGGTTGTAATTAGATAATACACTTTAATTATGCTTCAGGTATGAACCCAGACATTCGGTTTTGTAAATCATGATTTCTGCATTACAGTTTCATATGAATCAGACCTTGCTAGCTTGTTTCAATGGTTAGAATAAAATTGCGGCTTTGCATGTGTGGGAAGCTCCCACCCCCACCCCAGAAGAATGAAATGTTTTTGGAAATATTTAAAAGGACAGAATATTATATTTCCCTAAATGAGAAATGGAGAAATGGGATTTTTTAGATGCAGGAAGCAGCCCCCAAGTCTTTCTAAATAACCCACAGCAGATACCAGCAGTTAAGAGATAAAGAACTTATTGAAAGAGGAAGACTAGTATCTAGATAGCTCTATTCATAAGCAAAGCAAATACTGTAGGCAGAAATTCATTCAAGACAGGATATTTCGAAACTCCTTGGTAGAACGGTAGGATTAGAAAGCAGCTCCTTGCCCAAGATCCAACACAGGACGAAAGCCATTAGCCACAATAGGAATTCCCTAATACCCGTTCAGAACACAAGCCCCTTCATTGTACCACACCCACAGCAGTCCAAACTTCAAAGTCACAGAAACTTGGGAGCTCAGATCAACAATAAGCCAAAGGTTGACAAAATTAGCTCAGACAAACACCTAGAATTTGTGTTTCCTCTTTTGCCTATAGAGCCAACTATGACCCTTACATAACCCCTACATGACCCCATAGGAATCTGACAACAGATAATAGAATATTAAAGGAGATGTTCTTGCACAGGAACAGGAAGCTCAAATACGAAGCCCAAAGAAGGTATAAAACCCACCCACTCTCAACTCCATTTTCTCAGCTGACCCAGGACTGCTGTTGGTTCTGTTCATCATTAAACTTTCTGTCCAATCAGCATCCATGTTGTTTCCAGCATTTTACTCTTAGCTTGGAACTGAACCAGATGGATACTTCTTCCAACACATGATATGTGCAGTACATCTAGTTTCTGTTTTAGGGTGCCCGTACCTTCTTATCATAAATGTGGGGTAACCCCATGTTTGTTACCAAAAATAAATTAATCTTCATATACTAATTAATACAGTTAGGTGCCTATTTAGAAAATGATTACTATAATTTAATTGCAAATGCAATAGAGATCTCCATGATGCAGTGATCTCCTGTGTTCTTGCTACTTGGGAGTTGCAGGAATGCAGAATGGTTCTGAGCTAAAACTTGCTTTAAAATAAAGATAAAAACCAGAGGGGAGATTTTTAAAACCCCCCAGCATATTTGGTTTGGAACCATTCAAACCCAGAGTACTGTTGAATAAAGGACAGGCCTTTTACAATCTTTCAAGTCGGGATCTGTAGGACTTGTGACCACCTTATCAAGGGAAGTCTTTTTTAGATGTTATGTTCACTTTGTAGACTTTGGACATGATGGTTTTGGAGCACTCTTATTGCTGTTCTCCCTGTGTGGTTGTAGCCATTTACTTATAGGTAGACTACAAACATTTACCCATAGCTGTTTTTATTTCCAAGAAATGGAATTTGAGAAATTATAGGCAGGGTTTCCCCAATAAATAAATAAATAAAAAATACGTTTAATGCACGGTGCGAACCCACCCCACATCTTCAATTTACAGTTGCAGCATTAAGCAAACGATAGCTTAACGGGAATTGTAGAATCACAGCTTTAGGAACAGTTTGCAAAACGTATTAAACCAGGATTCTCATTAAGCTTGCCTAAAGAAAATACCAGCAAATGCTTCATAAGCTGTGATGTGGGTCACAGCCAGCCAATTTTGACAATCCCCTGCCTCTTCATCATTCAGCAGCCCAGCAATATTTATGGTGGCTGATAATGGGCCCTTAGTTCCTTTCCATCCATGGTGACTTAATGGAGTAAGGATTACTACACATTAGAGCAGGAAAAAAACCGAACAGAAGTTTTCTCAACATCTTCATTTAAAAAACAAAACAAAACCCAACCTTCCATACTAGAGTGGGGATGAGATGTTTGTCACTGTGTTTTTGTATTTACCAGATGAGCTATTATTTTTGGATTTTCAGACTTACCGTAGCTTGCCAAGTTTCTTATCAGTAAGCTAACTGCGCATGTCTACATTCCTTCACTTTCTTTCTTCTAAACTTTTTTTGTTCTCCTGCCAAGAGAGGTGGCTGGCAGGAATGTTGCCAAGATGTAATTAGCTAGTGAGATGTTTTATTTTCTTTATAACAAAATAAATGAGTTTTTCTTAGAAAATATATCTTCGGGTTTATTTTTCTTGCAAAAGGTATACACAAGGAAAATGCCACGATTCACCTCTAACTCAGGCAATTACCCCAGGAAGGTAACGGGGCTAATTGCCACTCTGACAATGTTAAGCACACTTTTGTCTGCAAAAGCCCTCCTGCTTTCTAATCAGTTGTCTCTATACTGAAAAAGTAGTAAGGGTTTAACCAAGAATTAGCCACCAATCTGGCCTGGATGACACTCTGTATTCAAGTTAAGCCAACCTTAAGGTCTGGATCTCGGTATCACTATATGTCTAATCTGAAAATATTTAGTGTGTTCTATAAATATGCTTTTTATTTGAAGACACTATCTCTGACAAAAGAAATGGTAGAATTCTCATGTAATGTTTTGCTCCCTTTACAAAAAAGAAAAGAAAAAGAAATTAACACTAGCTTTGAAATTGCCAGCATTTTATTGGCCTAACTGCAATCTGGCATATAAAGATTAAACAAGTGCAGTATTGCCCACATTTCATTTCCCTGCTAGGAAAATCTTTTGGTAATGTCAGGTGCTTTTAATAGGGCCAGAGCCAATAAAAATATACCACCCTTCAGCTTCCAGCATTCTAAATTTAAAGTCTGAATAAAGTGTCTTTAATTAAGGCTAGCAAAACTGGCGGCAAAGATTTGGATGAGTCGACGGCAGGCCAAGGTTATAGGTTTCTATATCTCATTGCTGCCAGTAAGGCTTATCTGATCGAAGGCAAAAGGAGAAGGAGAACTGCAGAAGATGAGATGGTTAGATAATGTCATCGACGCAATGAACATGAATTTGGGCAAACTCTGTGAGTCATGGAGGACGTATGTGTGTGTGTGGGGGGGCATACTATGGTCCATAGGATTGCGAAGAGTCAGACAGGATTTAGCGATTGAAGAATATTTTATTTATTTATTTCTTTTAGGAAATTTATATTGCTGCCTAATCGCACATGGCGACTCAAGGCAGCTTGCAAGAATATAAAAACTTCATCTATAAAACTAATAAAAGAGAATAATCATATAATAAATTAATAAAATCTCTATATAAAAGCGAAATCCACCCACTCATCATGAAATCTCCAGAATGGTAAAGCCTACAAACTTAAAATTTGACACTTACATTTCTCTTGGCTTCTAGGTGCTCGCTAACAAAGGATTTTTCGAAATGATCATCAGAACTTTAGTATTTCATATACAGTGTATTCATATACAGTATATTAACACGCTCTGATGCTAAGGAGTTAGACGTTCTACTCCCCCTCCCCACCTGAAAAGTTCCAACTGCCACTTGCCTCACGTTCCATTACCTCAGTTCAAATTGGCAAACTGGCGGCTCTCTAAGTGGCTAAAACACTGAGCTTGTCGATCAGAAAGGTCGGCGGTTCGAATCCCTCGTATAGGTCTCCTGCATGAGCAGGGAGGTTGGACTAGATGACCTCCAAGGCAGAGGTGGGTTTCAGCAGGTTCTGACCAGTTCTGGAGAACCGGTAGTGGAAATTTTGAGTACTTCGGAGAACCGGTAAGTACCACCTCTAACTGGCCCCACCCCCATCTATTCTCTGCCTCCCAAGTCCCAGCTGATCTGGAGGAAATGGGGATTTTGCAGTAACCTTCCCCTGGATTGGGAAGGGAATGGAGATTTTACAGAATCCTTCCCCTGCCACACCCACCAAGCCACGCCCACCAAGCCATGCCACACCCACCAAGCTACACCCACAGAACCGGTAGTAAAAAAATGTGAAACCCACCACTGCTCCAAGGTCCCTTCCAACTGTGTTACTATTACAGTTACATTCTATTCCTTCACTCAGAGGCCGTCTGGGGCTACTTACAGTAGTAAATGTCGCTATCTCACCAAAATGTCTACGCCTTCCACCTATGGAACTGCTTCCGGACTCAAGGCGGCGGGAGAGATATTCCCTTATGTGTTTCACTCATCGGCCACCACTGAGCCAACTGACTGTGAACTGAATTTCTCCTGCATAGTATCCCAGCCCCAACTCACTTCTTACACTGACCTCCTCCGTTCAGATGAATCTGTTCCTTCTACTGTAACACCAGTAAAAGGGAAAAGACTGTCTTTCTGCTGCCCGGAAGTACAATGGATGCTTCCAAATGACGTCTTTTGGAGCCAGAGAGGTGAAGGAGGGAAATTTTATGCCAACATTCAGAGTGCAGGGGCAGGTCTACCACAGGATAGGGAGTATCATGGCAGGGCCTCAGCAGCAGCCTTCATTTCTCCAGGTATACTTTGTTGGTGATGATGACAATGAGAGTCTGTCAAGACCCTGGGGATGCTACAATGGTCATAAGTGTGAAAAATGGTCATAAGTAGCAAAGCACGGATATCCAGCTAGTAATATAATAAAATAAACCTCACCCCCCGCCGGGGCGACAACACATCATACAAGCCATTTAATGGGCTCCATCCTGCTCTGGATGGTTTCCCAGGCCTGCTGGCAGAACCAGGTCTTCAGTGCCTTCTGGAAGAGTGTTAGAGTGGGGGCCATTCTAATCTCTGGGGGAATGATGTTCCAGAGAGAGGGAGCAATCACAGAGAAGGTCCTTCTTCTGGGTCCCTAGGAGATGGCACCTGCAACATTCCTTGCCTCCCTGCTCTGGTGGGTCAGATAGAAGTGACTGGCAAGAAGCTGGTCACATCTATCTGAGATCTCAGATAACCTGGTCCACAGAGCTTATCTGAATGTTTGCTGCTCAAATCCAGCAACTTGATTTTAACCATTCTGTAAGGGTATATAGCAAACATTTAACTGGAACACCTAGGAATAATGGCCTAAAGGCAGAACAAATTGATCAGACATAGGACATAAGGCAAAGCAGACACAAGTGTCCTTCTATTAAAAAGCAATCCCCCTTTTTCAAGAATTTCAATCTTTTCACAATCCTGAACTGCAGAAACAGAGTGTCAGTTCGATAGATGGACTATAGACCATACCTTGAGACAATTGGCCAGGGCCACCAACCTGAGATGTTGCCTTTCCTGGATAATCAGTTGGTGGATAGAGGAGAGATAAAGTGAATGGGTCAGCTTGCAACACTCACAATTTTGACAGGCAGCACAACTTTTGAAGACTCTCCTTGCCTACGGTACACCTTGTGTTTGTATGCCTTGGTAGCAAAGGTGGATTGTTTCAGTTGACCAGTATTGGGGCAGCAGAATAACGTTACATGGAAGTATTTTAATCCAGTTAATTTTCCCCCTGGGCCTGATTTGCTGGCATGACATAAGTACCGATGATACTAAACACACTGTTGCAATGGATAAGAGTCCCTTACCCTCAACCTTCTTCTTACTGCAGCAAAGCAAACAGTTTAATCCCCGCAGATTGTTGAGCAGCAAACGGCCAATTTGTCTTCTTCAGTGCCCCCATTTGTCTCTCAGAGAACTGAATGAAAACGTTCCTGGGCAACAGGTGGGCATGTTTCCCCTGCACTTAACCCAGACTTCTGCCTCTGTTGTTTTTAAAAATGAAATTTCATTTTGGCACAGACAAGCTATTGACTTTGAGACGTGAGCCAACTGCAAATCGGCTGGCTTGCTTCTTGCAACAAGTTTTCTTCATAAGGCAATTTGACTGGAGTCCAGCCCCCTGCTTTGATGGAAATTGGGTCTCCACTTTTCCCTTTTGCACTATCCTCTTCATCCTCAGATTACTCGGAAAAGGTCAGAGGATGAAAAAGGAGATCAAACTTGATTTTGTCTTCCTTGTGCAAACCCAGGCTAGGAATTTGTCCTATGAGATATATTCAAAGTTGACTTCAAATAACCCTGGACTTCCTTGGGCTTTGATAGCACCCCAAACGTAAATATATGAAGTATTTTAAATATATGAATGTATGTATCCTTGGATTTGTATTTTACCCACTTTCTAGAAACTTAGGTATGAGAACTTTTAAGATTTTCTGAACACGTTACAAGGATGTTGTTGTTGTTTTTAACAACAGCAAAACCTTCCCCTCAAATGCATTTGAACACTGAGCACAATGAAAAACTATGCTGAACTAGAAACAGAAAAGGGAAGGCCAAAGAAATAGAGTGGGATAGACATATGAATCTGTAAATCTGTGGTGCTTCCAGAAATTCTAGTCTCAACATATCTGGATATGGCCAGATTGGGGAGATTGAGCTCTGGAATTTCCTCCTCCCATGTGAAATTTGGCATGTTATATCTGTTTCTTTCTTTTTCTTTCTTTTTCTTATTAAATATAAACAAAAATATAAAGACAATACAAAGACAAACAAAACCCCCACCACCTACAAAACCCACACAACATTCTACATATA
Organism: Pantherophis guttatus; assembly: GCF_059756535.1. Classification (NCBI taxonomy): domain Eukaryota; kingdom Metazoa; phylum Chordata; class Lepidosauria; order Squamata; family Colubridae; genus Pantherophis; species Pantherophis guttatus. Next base: position 23,247,473 of record NC_142065.1, on the reverse strand, counting down.
TATTTTTTGTCATCACAGAATATATAGTGTTCTACTTTATATATTAATGAAAAAATAGTATTAGATTCTTAATTCAAATAGTTTAAACTAAAAATATACTTGCATCATCTCCTTATTCATCTCCTACTGTTAATTTTTTACCCTAGTTTCTATCATCTACGGTTATGCTAATTTTCCTTTCCAGCCATTGGTACCATTGGTGCCACACAAGATAATAGTCACTTTCTTCCTTATCCTGGAGTTCCAGCGTCAATCTATCCATTTCGGCACATTCTGTTATCTTTGAGATAATTTTATCTTTGGTTGGAAGTTGGTCTGATTTCCAATTTTGAGCGAATAGTAATCGTGCTGCTGTCAAAATGTGTATAATAAGATATTTCGTTTCTTTGGTGTATTGTGCTGCTGTCATACCGAATAAAAAAAATTCTGGGCTATCTTCTACTTGTAGATTCGTTATTTCCTCAATGATCTTTTTTATGTCTTGCCAATATTGTTGGGCCTTCCTACATTTCCACCAAGCATGATAGTATGTCCCCTTTTTTGTTTTACACTTCCAACAGAGTGAGGGGGCATTTGGGTATATTTTGGCTAATTGAGCCGGGGGTAGGTGCCATCTGTAAAACATTTTGATGAGATTCTCTTTATAAGATATGGCCCTTGTCATTTTGATATTTTGTTTCCATAATTTCTCCCAATTTGCTAATTGAATATTATGCCCTATGTCCCTAGCCCACCTTATCATGTTTTCTTTAACTGTTTCTTCTAATAATTTGTGTCCAAGAAGATAGTTGTATGTTTTGGTTATCATCTTTTGTTCTGCTCCCTGTAAAATCTTGTCCAATTTGTTCAGGTTATTCGAAATTCCATGTTGTTTTTTGTCTACTGTATATCTTGAGTGTATCTGGGTATAGGGCCACCAATCAATATTTATGCCACAATTTTGAAGTTGATGTCTTGGGATAAGTTCGCCTTCCTGGTTTAATAGATCTTGGTACTGCATCATCTTTCCTGTCTTGAGGGTATTTGGATGTATCAGTGCCTCCATCGGGGACCACCATTTTGGTATTCTAGTGTAATGATTTTTCTTGATTTCCTGCCAAATCTTAAATAGTGAAGCGTGAATTATATGTCGTTGGAAATACATATGTCGTTTGTCCGGTCCGTCCCATAAGAAAGCGTGCCATCATCGTGTTAGATCAAAGCCTTCTAAATGTAGAGTTCTTTTATTGTCCAATTTCATCCATTCTTTGATCCAGGTCAGCCCTGATGCCTTATAGTAAAGTTCCCATTCTGGCATTGCCAGGCCTCCTTCGTCTCGTGAATCTTGTAAAGCTTTGATCTTAATTAGCCTCCCCAGACTCTGGAGGCCCTCTGGAGGCCAGAAACGGGCCCAAACTTCCAGTAGGCCCATTTTTCGCCCTTCCTGAGCCTCCGCGCATGCCCTGCACTTACCTGCATCCAAAAATGGGCTGGTGGGGACTCCTGGGACGGGCTGGGTGGGCGGGGCCAGGAGTGGGATTTGAGGGTTCTCCAAACTGCACAGAATCTTAGCTACAGGTTCTCCTGAACTCCTGCAAACCCTTAGCAGCCCACCCCTGAAACTTTCTCATGAAATATTTTTTTGGATGCCGTGTAACAGACAACTGAGCTCCTACCATTCCACAGTTACTTAGGGCCCAATAGTTTATTGTTTTATAAGGGCAAATTAAAAAGATGATTGGTCTACAGTTAAGCGTGTCTTGGGTGTGACAAAGGAACACAACAACAACATGACTGAAGCCTCACCTCTTTTTAATTGTACACAGATAAAAAGGACAAGGCTCTGATCAGGCAGATGCAGCCATCGCCCAGCTATTTTTGAGATTTCTGGTGGACTTCCTGTATCAATAGAACTACAAATGAAGATTCTTTCAGTTCAGAAAGATGGTGTTGCAAATATGAGGATTAATGAAAGAGCACAGGTAGTCCTTGACTTAAGACCACAACTGGCACCAGAATTTCTGTTGCTAAGTGAGATCGCTGTTAAATATATCATGCCCGATTTTACAACTTCTTTGGCACAGTTTTATTGATTTGTATCCTGCCTTTATTATTTTTACAAATAACTCAAGGTGGCAAACACATTCAACACACCATCCTCCTCCTCTTTTTCCCCACAACAACAACCCTGTGAGGTGGGTTGGGCTGAGAGAAAGTGACTGGCCTAAAGTCACCCAGCTTTCTCCATTGACTTTACTTGTTGGAAGTCAACTGGGAAATTTGCAAATGGCAATCATGGGATGCTGCAACCATCATAAACCCATGCTGGTTGCTAAGCATCTGAATTTTGATGGCGTGGCCATGGGGACATTTTGGCAGTCATAAGTGTGAGGACTGGTTTCATACTGTCATAACTTTGGATGGTTTTAAATGAATATAAGTTGTGGACTACTTGTAAAGAATGGCAAAGCATATATGAACAAGGGTTGCAGGAGTTGGGTATGTCTAGTTTAATGAAAAGAAGGACTAGGGGTGACATGTTAGCAGTATTCTGGTATTTGTGAGCTGCCACAAAGAAGAGGTGGTCAACCTATTCTCCAAAGCACCTGAGGGCAGGACAAGAAGCAATAGGTGGAAACTAATCAAGGAGAGAACCAATTTAGAACTAAAGAAATTTCCTGACAGTTAGAACAATTAACCAGTGGAATGACTTCCCTCCAGAAGTTGCAAATGCTCCAACACTGGAGATTTTAAAGAAGAGACCAGGCAACCATTTGTCTGGAATGGTATAGGGCTTCCTGCCTGAGCAGCGGGTCGGACTAGAACATCTAATATACATCTCTGTTATTCTGTTATTAAAAGGAACCAACAAGCTGCTGAAGCCTGGCAATCCCATCCTCTAAGGGCAGTCCTGGGATTTATTTATTTATTGGTTCAATTTATATGCTGCCCTTTTCCGGAGACTCAGGGCGGCTTACAATACGTTAAGCAATAGCCTTCATACTTTTGTATATACCTGCTTAGTAGGGCTTTCGGCCGCCCCCTTAGAGGTGTTCTTTTTTATCCAAAGCCAGCTTATTGCCCCCACAGTCCGGGTCCTCATTTTACCTACCTTGAGAGGATGGAAGGCTGAATCAACCTTGAGCCTGGTGAGATTTGAATTTACAGTAATTGCAGACAGCTGGTGTTACTTAACAGTGCTTTAGTCTGCTGTGCCACCAAGGCTCTTCTATGGTTAGTTCCTGCAGAGAACTTTTGCATCTCTTTGGATAAGATTGCCTGCAGGAGTGACTGAAGGCCAGATCATTTGAGGCTGTAAATGGTTGTGAAAGGAATAGTTTCAGCCATTATTATTAACAGTGCAATCAGTGTGAGGCAAAGGATGATAGCTTACAAAGGCTGTAGTGGCATGCAGTATAACGCTGTGAATATGGAGCAGGATATACATGCAGACGTATATGTCATATATGCCTTTATAAATATATGAGTATACCTGTGTATACATGTGTCTTTACAATGATGTGGAAGTCTGTTTTTTTCCCGAGCAGTTATAACAAACATGTCCCAAAGATGCTTTTTTTCAAAAGGCAACTGGAATTTCTTGTTTTGCTACAATATGTTTAGCTTCTTTTCCAAGAAGCTTCTTCAGTTCTTCAGACTGAATGGTGGAGAATGGAACGATTTATATTCCTTGCAGTCATCTGGTTGTTAACACTCTTTCTGAGAGTGGTGGAGGCCGCTTGGAGGTTTCTCTGTGCCCTCAGGGTCACCTGAATCCTGTAGTCTGCAATTTTTCCCCCTGGAAATCTGGAACTGAACACATTCAAAACCGTAGAAATGGTAGTAGACTTTAGGAGAAACCCTTCCATACCTCCACCTCTCACAATACTAGACAACACAGTATCAACAGTAGAAACCTTCAAATTTCTAGGTTCTACCATATAGCAAGATCTAAAATGGACAGCTAACATTAAAAACGTTATCAAAAAAGCACAACAAAGAATGTTCTTTCTGGGCCAACTCAGAAAGCTCAAACTGCCCAAGGAGCTGCTGATACAGTTCTACAGAGGAATTATTGAGTCTGTCATCTGCCCCTCTATAACTGTCTGGTTTGGTTCTGCAACCCAGCAAGACAGACACCGACTTCAGAGGATAATTAGAACTGCAGAAAAAACAATTGCTACCAACCTGCCTTCCATTGAGGACCTGTATACTGCACGAGTCAAAAAGAGGGCTGTAAAAATATTTACAGACCCCTCGCATCCTGGACATAAACTGTTTCAACTCCTATCCTCAAAACGACGCTATAGAGCACTGCACACCAGAACAACTAGATACAAGAACAGTTTTTTCCCAAATGCCATCACTCTGCTAAACAAATAATTCCCTCAACACTGTCAAACTATTTACTAAGTCTGCACTGCTATTAATCCTCTCATCATTCCCACCACCCATCTCCTTCCGCTTATGACTGTATGACTGTAATTTTGTTGCTTGTATCATTTGTCCCCTACGACTATCATTAAGTGTTGTACCGTATGATTCTTGATGAACGTATCTTTTCTTTTATGTACACTGAGAGCATATGCACCAAGACAAATTCCTTGTGTGTCCAGTCACACTTGGCCAATAAAGAATTCTATTCTATTCTATTCATACTTCTGCACCATTTGAAGGATATTCATCCTAAAGTGCATGGCTAAATGTCTATGGAGGTTCTCAGTCATCCAGATCATGGTTGTCCCAAAGGTGCTTTCTTTCAAAAGGCAACTAGACTAATGTCCACATGATTGCAAGGAATATTTTTCTTCTATTCTCCACCGTTCAGTCAGAACTGAAAAACCTTCATGAATGAGTTGCAAAACATCTTCTAACAAAAAAGGAAGTCCAGTTGCCTTTTGAAAAAGGACTTTCAGGACAACCATAACCTGGTCGACTAAGAACCTCCGTAACACCAAGCAGTCTACCATACATGTAAGAAATACTTTGGAGGTTGGCATCAGATTTTGGGATGCAAACGTATGTTTCCATCAATGCTTCTTTTTTCATTTGGTCTTCAATGAATTTGTTTTCCATTGGCTCAAAAGATGTCAAATAATTTAAAGGCTTTTCTTAACTTTTCAAGTGACCTACAGCCTCACATACTTTGAAGAAGTAAATGAAGCCCCAGAAAAGAATCACTCCAAGTTGCTCTGGAAATATCCACCCAGACCAACATGGATGGTTCTGGACTATTTATTTATTTTATTTATTTATTATTTAGGAATACTGTATCTGCTCACTGAGTAACAATTTTGGCTGTTTCATAACAGGTTAGAGTGTTTCCCCTTTCTGTATATATAATATGAACCAAAAGCCACTGATACTCGCCACAGATGCTGGAAACATGTACAGATAAAGTTTCAGGGACCTCTGCTGTTTTAGCAGAAGAAAAGCAAGTGATGTCTAGATAATTTAGCAAAGGGCTCCTTTTCTTAGCATGGCAATTAATCTTTGGAAAGAAGCTGTGTTTGGAAATTCAAAGAAATAAGCCAGAGTTTTAACCAGGCTTTCTATGTACTTTCAAAACAATTCTGAACTAATAGAATGTCTTTACACTCCTCTGCCTTCATCCACTCATAAGGATTATGGGTCAGACTCATATTTAGATTTTTTAAAAGGAAATTCTGAGCATTTACTTTTAACCTTTATGAATGTCATCCATATATATATATATATATATATATATATATATATATATATATATATATATATATATATATATATATATATATATATATATATATATATATATCTTTTACGCCAATTTTTTTCCTCCTGACTAAAACTAAAAAAAAAATGATATGTTGTCATTTTTCATTCTAGTCAATTGTTAAATTTTACCATCTGTTTATGCTGGTCTATGACCTCGATATGGATGTGATTTGATACAATCCGTCATTCTGTATGGTTGCACTGATTCAATTGTACTTTGAAGTCCAGTATGTACAGTTTAAAAGCAGTGTGGCGTAATAACAGAATAATTGAGTTAGAAGGGATCTTGGAGGTCTTCTAGTCCAATCCCCTGCTTTAGCAGGAGACCCTATACCAGGGATCTGCAACCTTAAACACTCAAAGAGCCATTTGGACCCATTTCCCACAGAAAAGAAAACACCAGGAGCCACAAAACCCTTCCTGTGCCTGACTATTTCTTGAGCGGCCACAAAACTAGCCTATGTAGTTGAATTAAATGTTCTGTTTTCTTCTGAAACTTTTCTTTTCTTGGATTTATCCATGGTTGGCCTACCGGGGGTTGAAAAGCTCAATAAATTGTATGCTGGTGGGTGTCGCACATTGGTGGTTGTGGCACATATTTTGAGTGACAGGGAGCCACAGCAGAGGGGTGAAAGAGCCACATGTGGCTCCAGAGCCGCAGGTTGCTGACCCCTGCCCTATACTATTCCAGATAAGTGGCTACGCAGTCTCTTTTTAAAAGCCTCCAATGATGGAGCACCCACAATTTATGAAGGCAAGCTGTGCAATTAGTTAATTGTTCTCACTGTTAGAAAATTTCTCCTTGCTTCTCTCCTTCATTAGTTTCCACCCATTGTTTCTTATTTTGCCTTCTGGTGCTTTGGAAAATAGATTAACCCCCTCTTCTTTGTGACAGCCCCTCAAATATTGGAACATTGATATTATGAAACCTTTAGTCCTTCTTTTCATTAGACTAGACAATCCCAATTCCTGCAACCATTCTTCATATGTGTTAGCCTCCAGCCCCTTAAACATCTTTGTTGCTCTTTTCTGCATTCTTTCCAGAGTCTCTACATCTTTTGAATAATATGATGACCAAAACTGGATGCAATATTCTAAGTGTGGTCTTATTAAGGCTTTATAAAGCAATACTAGAACTTATTGTGATCTTGATTCTATCCCTCTGTTAATGCAACCTAGGATTGTATTGGCTTTTTCAGCTGCAGCAGCACTCTGCTGGCTCATATTTAAGTGATTCTCCACTAGGCCTCCAAGATCCCTCTCACATTTACTATTATTGAGCCAGTCTCTGTACCTGTACATTTTATTTTTCTTGCCTAATTTTCTTGCCTAATGTTTAGAGTAATTTTCTCCAACTTGGTGCTCAGCAGATATGTTGGTCTACAATTTTCAGATTTCTCCTGGAGTCTCGGCTATTTGGAGATGACAGTTCAGGAAAGGCCAAACTAGAGAGTTGAATAGAAGAACTAAACTGAAATACCCACTTAGCTATTATGTCAATTTTACATTCTTGGGCCATTTTTATTTTTCAACATAGACTATCTTGTAGAGCCACTGGGAGAATAAAAGAGGAATAATATATGGTACCAGAAATGCTGCAGAGAGAGAATTGTAAAAAAAGGATAACCAGGTAGGAATCAAAAGATGCAATCAACTGGATCACAGGAACCTATCTAAGCATCTTGATGTAGGTACCCATGCAGAGGCATAATTGCTCATTTCCACAGAATCTTTCTTCTATATGTAGCTCATTCATTCTAGATTGAGGATGAAGAGATATCCAATTCTGAGCAAATAAACATAAAAAAATTAATGTGGGTGTCATCATGTAATAGAAATGATGTAAGTACATGGTAATGATGATTGTCAAATCAACATTCATTAATATTGTCTTTTAGATTACACTTACAAAGTCATATCCCAAAGGTGCTTTTTTCAGAAGGCAACTGGGTTTTCTTTGTTTTTCCTTGAAGACATTTCACTTCTCACCCAAGAAGCTTCTTCAGTTCTAAAGTGAAGAACAATTCTGAACATTTCTGAACAGAACTGAAGAAGCTTCTTGGATGAGAAGCAATATGTCTTCAGGAAAAAGTAAAGAAAGTCCAATTGCCTTTTGAAAAAAAAATCACCTTTGGATGGCTGAGAATCTCCATAGACTCAAAAAGTCATAGTTGAAGTTAGAATTGATTGGGAACTTTTGAAGGCATACTGATCCCATTTTACAATGCTAATTGTTTTAATCTTGTGTTTTGTTATTTGTGTATATGTTAAGCCACTTAGAATTGTCTCATATAACACAGGCAGCCATATAAATTTAAAAAATAAAAATATGTTTTCTGCTTGGATTGGATTTATGCTACTTTTGCACTTCACAAGAACCATAAAGCCAATCCAAAACATTATCAGAAGGAGCAAATATGCCTATTCTTCTCATATACTCTGTAACATGTTTTCCCCCGTTTATAGATTCAATCATCATTTGTTCTCTCTGTGTGTAGATTGAATCATCATATCTACATAAAAACACTGGTGGAAAAATTCAAGAATTTCTGTTGCTCTCTTTCTCATACTTAAGAAAGAAAAAAAATCTTCCATTGCCCAGTGCCACTGAGAAACAAAAAGCCAGAATATGTATAAAAAAATCAGAGATTAAACCATTTTATCTCCAAAGAAATCTGACTCCTTCCTCTTGTGCATAGTAATCTTACCCAATGTTTTATGAATCACTATAAAATGACCCATATAACTGCCCTATAATTTCCTAAGGAATGGGCTAGGCTAGCTTCTCTTACTTATACCCTGCCTTCATTCCCTGGTTACATTGGTGGGGGGGAATGTCACTCACAGATTAATGCAAAAATCAACCATGAAAATCTGTTGTGAACTGTAAGTAGCCCAACTGTTTTTTGTTGTAGATTATAGTCCTAAAAAGGAATAGCTTCAGGGATCATCTGAATGTTGGCAACCTTCCCCAATTGAAATCACATGAGCTACACTCTACACCTGGAAGCAAAGCATGAAGCAACTAGAAGGACCAGATTAATTCATGATGTTACCCATGAGGGGTCCTTGATTTTATTCAGTTAAGCAGAGCTACACAGTGGAACCTAAATAGATCCCCAGATTATATTTATGTGATGCACTTAACCACAATTTATTGAATACACCACCACATCTAATTAGATTCACATAAAACATTAAGCCATGAATTGCTATTCAAACCATAATAGTGTGTTCACACAATATGGTTGACCTATGAAAAGCAAACTAAATTTTGATTTAGTATGTGCTATGAATATAAACTTACATTGGATGACTCTTGGTACATCAGAAGAGGGATCTTGTACCAATTCAAAGCAGCTCTGAACCTCTGTGATCAGTGGTAATAGAATTCTGTTGTGGAAGATTCATTTTTGCAAGTATGCTTGCTACTTCCCCCTATTGACTCTTGGACTTCAACCCTTAATATACCTGAAAGAGAAACATTTTATCGTCTGTCTGTCTGTCTGCCTGCCTGCCTGCCTGAACTACCTGTCTACCTGTCTTTCTATGGAGATTCTCAGTCATCCAGGTCATGGTTGTCCCAAAGGTGCTTTTTCAAGAGGCAATTGGACTTTCTGGTTCTTCTTTGAAGATGTTTCGCTTCTCGTCCAAGAAGCTTCTTCAACTCTGAAGAAGCTTCTTGGATGAGAAGAGCTGAAGAAGCTTCTTGGATGAGAAGCAAAATGTCAGCAAAGAAAAACCAGAAAGTCCAATTGCCTCTTAAAAAAACACCTTTGGGATGTCTGTCTGTCTGTCTGTCTATCTGTCTATCTATCTATCTATCTATCTATCTATCTATCTATCTATCTATCTATCTATCTATCATCTCCAGAACAACTTTGGGAAACACAGATTAAAAATACAAAAAAGTCAAATAACAGTCCAAACCACAAATAAAGAAACGATTGCCACCTTGGGACACAACAAAACGAACCCATCTGCATGTCTTAGCTCAATTGCTTGGTTAAGGTTCTTCTAAAAGAGAGCAAGGTTGGGGCTTTTCAGATCGCAGGAGAGATACTGTTCTAGAGAAAGTGTTGAAACAGAGAATATTTTTTCCCCCTGGCTCTTATTAGATGACATTGCTTGATGGATGGGACCTGAAGCAATGCTGATTCTGTTAGATCTTATAGCATGGGCAGACACCACAAGAGAAATATAATTCCTCAAATAATGAGACTGTATGTCATAAAGGGCTTTATAGTCTTCTATGGGTGACCATCAGTACCTTGAATTGTAATCAGAAGCCTACCTGTAATCCGTGCATAGCTGCTTTGTCATCATATGCTGGATCAGATGAAGCTTTAAGAACAGCCTTCTGCAGAATACATTTGCAGTAATCTGAATGAGATGTAACTAAGGCATGAGTCACTGAGTAGAGGCCCAGATCCAGGGACAGCTGCCAATGGGGCACAGGATGGATTTGTGCAAGGCCTTCCTGGATGCAGCTGCTCCCCAAGGTGCCTTGATACTTTTAGAACTTCACCTCATAGAACCACCTTGAGTTTTTTCCCCATATATCTGGCAAAGACATGCAAAATAAATTAAAAACATGGAATAGAGTTGCAAGGAATGAAAGAGCTGTGGCGAGGGACATCCACTGCAGGTTGTCCACAAAGGGATATGGGGTCAACATGTTAAGATGGTGCCTCCAATTAACGATCAGAGTCAGGTTAATGAATTTTGTTCTTGGTTGTCAACTTGAAAAATTAGCAAGTTTGAAAATGATCACAGATCCTTTACGGTTTACTTGCAGATAATTTATAGATCATTTATGATGATAGTTTGGAAATGTTTTTCGTTTGCAAAAGTCACAAAAGGAGAAAACTTGTTTTAATCCCCAAACTGCTAGTTTTGCTGGGTATAAATTACTGAGAGAGCAGTACCAATTCACTGTTGAAAATGGTACCTTAATGGTCTTAGCATTGTTTTCTTGGCATGGCAATGGGTATAACTTGGCAATAACAGTCATATTGTAGGAAAAATAAATAATGGCAGGAGCAGCACTGATAACATGCAAAAAAAATAACGTAAGTGGATCCTAAGCAAGATCATTTCAAATTCACTGAAATGAATGCTATCATCCTGGCAACTGGGACTCCCTGAGTGGTGATTTAAGAGGTCCCTAAGCAGTCACTAAAAACCTGACAGCTGCAAAACCAAGAGTTTGGTCCAGGCACTTAGCTATACCAAAAAGAAATTTAGAGTTTTGTGGGAATTAAAAAAAAAAAAGTCACTGCAGAGGAGTTTGAATTTTGCAAAGAATTAAATTAATTCCACCCACATAGTCATGGTGCAGGAACCACAAATCCCAATCAATAGTCCTGGTTTAACTGGTAGCCTTCCAAGAAAAAGAAGTGGAGGAAAGAAATGAAGAAACGCCAGTTGCCTTTTTGATTTCATTGCTATAATCTTAGCAAGCACTAAATAAGCCTCCTAAATGCTTGTGGGCTTCAGGGATGAGCCAAACCATGTGCTCCTGGTTGCTTGAAGTCATTCTTCTTGCAAGCAACCAGTGATAATCAAGGGAGGAAAAACTTTGCCTCTTGCACCTGTGCTCCATAAATATTCCTCAATGATCTCATGTTCTCCAAAAGTAAATTGACAATACACTCGAAAATAGAGTTTCTAGTTTATGAGCCATGGTGGCGCAGTAGTTAGAGTGCAGTACTGCAGGCTACTTCTGCTGCCTGCCATTTGGCAGTTCAAATCTCACCAGGCTCAAGGTGGACTCAGCCTTCCATCCTTCCGAGGTGGGTAAAATGAGGACCCAAATTGTTGGGGCAATATGCTGACTCTGTAAAGGGGGCTGTAAAGCACTGCGAAGGAGTATATAAGTCAAAGTGTTGTTGCTATTCTCAACCTTAGCAACCTCCAGGTTGTGTGGACCAGATTTCTCATCAATGACCATGCTGGCTGTAGAAATTATCTGAGGATGCTTTCCAAGGTTGGGAAGTAATGACCTAACAATGCCAGCTAGGAATGTTTTCAATGTAAATGATAGGCAGGGAACAACAATTGCTTTCCTTGTTTTCCAGGGTCTTTGCATCCTGGATGTTTGGGTACCCTGAGCTTATCTGTAGGGGTTCCTCTTATGCCCTCCAATTTCCCTCATCTTGTGTTGCCCTATGTCTCCTGCAGGTCTGGCTAAGAATGTCTTTGAAGATGCTTTTCTTCCAGATCATTAGTTTTCCCTGCAAGGAGGATGGTGAGCATTATCCTTCTCGCGGGGCCATATATATCAGGTTAACAAATAACACCTCAGCAGAAATGATAGGCTGTATAAACTTAGCTCAAGACATTCAGACATAGATAAAGCATGATTGGTTAGAAAACATTACATGGTAGATGGAAGTCCTACTTACTTGCCTAATTAAGTCCTAATTAATTGCCCTCTATCAGAGTGGAGGTTCAAATACGCTCTTATTCCAGCTTAAACCCATTGCCTTTTCTTTCTTCCAAATGCTTTGCTCTTTCTCAGCTTTGAAAGCAAACAATTGTGGATTATTTACAAAATACTTTTGAATGCCCGCCTTGGCACCTTCTAGTTCTCAGTGGAACTCTCATAATCTGTGGGGAGGACTGACTTGAGAGTGGAGGAATAATGGGAGAAGCTTTTTGGAGGTGCCTCTCAGTTTGCAATCTGTTCTCTAAGGCTGTGAGCAGGGAGGGGTTGTACAGGTAGGTTCGATGGTGTGGGTGGGTGGGGGATGCTTTTGGGGAGGAGCTTGTTGGAAAGGAGAGGGACAGCAGAGATTGACACTGAAAATGAATGGAATTATAGAATGGAAACTAATCAAAGAGAGAAGGAACTTAGAACTAAGGAGAAATTTCCTAACAGCGAGAACAATTAACCAATGAAACAGCTTGCCTACAGAAGTTGTAGGTGCTCCATCATTGGAGGCTTTTAAGAAGAGACTGGACAGCCACTTCTCTGGAATAGTATATAGGGTGGACTAGAAGACCTCCAAGGTCTTCCATCCTGCTTGTGCTTGTGGACTAGAAGACCTCCAAGGTCCCTTCCAACTTGGTTATTCTGTATAAGTTGTTGTATACATTGGTGTCTGGAGCCATCATCACCAATATAGTTGTTTGTTCTCCACATTTTTAATTTCTTTCAGGATATTGAAAGATGTCAGAAACCTTTGTTATTGCTTTCTTCCTGCAAGGGATCAAGGGATAGTAGGTAGTTTTTGCAGAAAGCTGGCAAGGACTCTTTTGTACCAAAATGATGATTTTTTAACCCAGTGGGTCTTCCACTGCCTGCCAAAAATCATTGACGAGGAGATAGAATGTATGAAGTTTGGGGGAAGGGTAATGGTTTAAACCAGCTGTTAGGGATGTACTAATTAGCTTTGATCCAATCTGAATTTGAAAGTAGAAATAAAATGCTGAATAGGATCAATGCAGTGTTTGAATCAGTTTGGAAACCAATCCAATCCAGTTTGAACCTTGGCTCAGTCGGGACTTCTACATTAATTCAGTTCAGACATTTGAATCATATCTGAAAAAGTGGGTTTGCTGGCAATTGTGCAGATCTCGGAACTGGGTCTGATTCTGAATAACTTTGGGGACATGTGTTTTGTTTGGAGATTCAAATCAGAAATGTGATTAAATCATCAAATTACTTTTGAATCACATTTCCTTTTTTTAAAAAATAATTTTTATTGTGGTTTTTCTTTTCCAAAACTCTAATACATATTCAAACAGACAGTGTCATTTTTATATACTTTGGATTAACAGTTCACATAAAATCTACATTATATACATATATATACATCCTCAACTTCCTTATGAACATTACCTATTTTTGTTTCTGTTGTCTATCCACCTATACCATTTTCCCAAAACCACATAATATTCTGAATCCTCTTTTTCTTTTAATTCTAAAGTTAGTTTATTCATTTTGGCACATTCAAATATTTTTTGGATAATCAGTCCCTCTGGTGGTAAGTTATGTTCCTTCCAATATTGCGCGAACGCAATTCTTGCTGCTGTTAGAATATGAAGGATCAGATATCTTATTTTTTAAATCAGATTTAGTTTTTAATATTCACAGGAGAAATGTTTCCAGATTTAACTCAATTTGACAATTTATTAAATCTTGTGGCCAATCTCGTATTTTGGTCCAATACTTTTTTGCTTCGGGGCATAACCACCAAGCATGAAATTACCTTGGTGTTGGTTGCATTTCCAGCACTTGGGGCTTAGATTAGGGTACATTTTGGCCAGTCTTGCTGGAGCTAAGTGTCAACGATAGAGCATTTTATACTGATTTTCCTTATAGGCCACTGATTTGGTTAACATGTAATTTTTATTCCAGATAGTTTCCCAATCGTCTAGGTTTATGTTATGCCCTATATTTTTAGCCCATGTGATCATCGGTTCTTTTACCACCTCCTCTGCTCTATCAAATTCTAATAAGTAATTGTATAATTTGGATATTAATTTTCTTTCAGGGCCAATCAGCAATTTATCTAGTTGTCTTGGTTCCAAATCTATTCCGTATTCTTCCACATCTTTTTTGTATCTGGATTGTAGTTGTAAGTATGGCCACCAATCAATCGATATTCCCTGTTCTTTTAATACCTGGTTACTTTTCAGCTTTCCCTGTTTATCTAAGATTTCTGTGTATCTAGGCATTTTACTAATGTCTAATGTGTTGGGGTGGATCATAGCTTCCATAGTAGATAAACAACCAGGAATTTTCATATAATGTTTCTTCTTTATATCTTCCCAAATTTGTATCAGTGCATCTCTTATTTTATGTCTGTAAAAGTATGAGTGTATCCTATTCCCTTTGTCCCACATAAAAGCATGCCACCCCTTTTGTAGATCGTGTCCTTCCAAGATTAAGATTCTTCTATTCCTTAAATTGACCCAATCTCTTATCCAAACTAACGTAACTGCTTTGTGGTATAGTTCCCACGCTGGGAGACCAAAACCACCCCTACTTCTACTGTCTTGGAAAGAACGTAATTTTATCCCTGCCTTTTTTCTGGACCAGACAAATTTAGTAATAATTTTATAAAGTTCCATGAAAAAATTTCTGTCTAATGGAATGGGGATTGTTTGAAATAAATATAATAATTTAGGTAGGATATTCATCTTAATAGTCACTATCCTACCTAAGAGCATTATTTGTAATGTTTCCCACTTTTCCAAGTCCTTCTTAATTTGTTGGACCAAAACCATCACATTTCCTAATAAAATATTTGCACAACCCTTCAAGTAAAATAATCTCTGGGAACACATCAATTCCAAGCTGGGATTAAAGACTTCTATGTTTTTGGACTCATGCTGGAGCCCATTCTCAGGACTCCAGCATGAGTCTGAATGCTTGGAAGACTAAACTTCTGTTCCTGGTGACCGACTCAGATTAGATCCTTCAACATTATCCTGGGACATGTGTAAAGGTAGTCCTTGACTTACAACAGTTCATTTAATACTAATACTAATACTAATACTAATACTAATACTAATACTAATACTAATACTAATACTAATACTAATACTAATACTAATAATAATAATAATAATAATAATAATAATAATAATAATAATAATAATTTTATTTCTATACCGCCCTTCTCCCGAAGGACTCAGGGCGGTGTACAGCCTATTTAAAAACACAGACAAACAGCAATTTAAAATTTAAAATAATTAAATAAATTGGCTCAGATTTAAAACCCCAAAAATTTTAAATACCCCAATTTAAAACTATTATGTTGATAGTCCGGCCTGGCGGAACAACAGGGTCTTCAGTGCGCAGCGAAATGACCAATGTTACCAATTTAATGACCAATGTTACAATGGCACTGAAAAAAAGGACTTATGATTATTTTTCACACTTATGACTGTTGCAGCATCCCACAGTGGTCATGTGATCAAAATTCAGATCTTGGCAATTGACTCATATTTATGATGGTTGCAGTGTCTCGGGTCATGTGGTCACTTTTGCAACCTTCTGAATGAGAAAGAGCCACATTCACTTAACAACTGTGTTACTAATTAACAACTGCAGTGATTCACTTAACAACCATGGCAGAAAGGTCATAAAAATGGGGCAAAACTCACTTAACAACTGCCTCACTTAAAACAGAAATTTTGGGCTCATTTTTTTTTGTCGTAAATCGAGGACTGCCTGTATTCATTCGTGAGACCAATGATTTGGGTATTTTTTTGGAAGCATTCTGTCTCCAGATGTAGACTCTTGGTTTGTTGTAAATGCAAATCCTTACATTTACAGCTAATTGAGGTCATTAGTTTGAATTCAGGACCGATGTTGTAATTGTAATGTGATCCGTGTCTTCCGTGTTTGTAAGATCTTTCAGCTTTGATTGACCTTTAGCAGGCAAGAGTGCCAAGACAATGGAAAAACAAACATGGGAACATACACCTCCCTCCTCTTCCATGGAGGTCAGACTCAAGGAGCTTCTGAAAAAAAAACCGAGTCCTTTGTTACTGTCTGATTGTATAAAGCAGGAATCTCCTACCCGAAGTACAGCAGAAGGTTTTTTAACTCGGTTTTGATATTTTTGTAGTGGTTAGAATGAAAAAGCTGCTCTGCAGTATTTAATTTTGAAGCTAATGAAAAGCCCAGTATACGCTACATGATAAATGTCTACAGAAGCTCACCTCTTGTGTTGTAATTATTGAAACTGATGCTAAATTTAAACTTATTAGACCATTTCAAGGTCATTAGGATATATACCACACCACAATTCTTGGTGTCAGAGAAACACAAAACTTTATTTAAAAAAGAAATCTAGGGGATATTTTGCTACCTAAAATATTCCTAGGTATCTCTGCTTGCATCTTTAGATTTGAGTGTCACGTCTACAAAACTGCATTTTGGGACAGGCAGTATTTAGGAACGGTTTATTAGTTTATCAGAGGTCTTACATTCAACTCCTGGCACCTTCAGTAAAACCTTTGTAGATAATCAGACATGGGGAAAATCTCCCCCTGATATCAGGACTCTGCTGCTTATTAAGAACAGATGAAACTTAGTCTAAAGTTCTCGGAACAAGAAAACTTCCTTTTGTTATACCAATCCTTAAACTTGGGATATCCTCAATATTCATAGCCAGTATGGTTCTTTTCTTTGGGAAAACCTGTTGGAAGAATCCAACAAATGAAGTGATTTTTATAGAATATTTTAATGGAAAGTAAAATGCAGGTAGTCCTTGACTTACAACAGTTCATTTTAGTGACTGTTCAAAGTTACAATACAACTAAAACATGACTGATGACCATTTTTCACACTTGACTGTTGCAGCATCCCCATGGTCACAAGATCAAAATGCAGAATCTTAGCAACTGGCTCGTATTTACAGTATGATGGTTGAAGTGTCCCAGGATCATGTGATCACCTTTTGTGACCTTCTGACAAGCTAATTGGACAGCCAGATTCACTTAACAACAGTGTCACTAACTTAACAACTGCGGTGATTCACTTATCAACTGTAGCAAGAAAGGTTTTAAAATGGGGCAAAATTCACTTAACAAATGTCTCACTTAACAACAGAAATTTTGGGCTCAATTGTGGTCATAAGTTGGAAAGGGCTATACTCAAAACTTAGCAACAAACCTTTTAGCATGTCACTGTGGGATAGTCCTTTATGAACAAAACAACTTCAAAGATGCATTTTTACACAAAACCAGCAGTGGATTAAGAAATATCACTGTATGTTTAATGTCTGGAGGTAATTTTTGAATGGACATAATTCACCCATGGAAGCTTTGCAATATGAGATAGGTAGTCTTCAGAAGGCGTTGTTTTCTCCTGGAAAATTCCATTGTCTTTCCCAACACAGATCAGCCTGCATATTCACAGTGCATTGTGTATTTCCAGAAATGTCTCTTTCAAAACATAAAGTGGTTCTTGATATTCTGGATGTGATTATTCGTCCAGTTGATCCAGGAAGACAATAGGGTAGTTGGAGTTGATGATAAATGGGGTTGGGTAACACTTAGATTGTTGAGTGCATATTGCAAAGGTATCCATAAAATGGCTACTATTGTAGATCTGACCACTCCCAAAATCTTCATTTATGAAAACATATGCTGATATACCAACTTGTCTGGCTCCCTAAATGATGATCATTTAACCCATTTCAACTTACTTTTATATACCATTCTTGTTTTTCCCCAGGATATGCAGGAAAACTTGAATTTTGCCTTATGGCATGTCAGCTTCAACTGTATTAATTAAAATAATATTTTTTAAAAATCAAGAGGTGAAGAAGGTCAGTCACTCTTTCTCAGTCCAATTCACCTCACAGAATTGCTGATGCAATAGGAGGAGAGCGGAGTATGAGATATGTTAGCTGCCTTGAGTTATTTATCAAATAAAAAAGGTGGAGAAAGAAAAGGGAGGAGAGGAGAGGAGAGGAGAGGAGAGGAGAGGGAGAGGGAGAGGGAGAGGAGAGGAGAGGAGAGGAAGGATGCTGAATTCCTAGAATTTCTTTCACTAAAACTTCCTTTCTGACATCTCCATTTTTGATTCAAAGCAACATGTGCCGTAATGCCAGTGGCAGGCTGCTGTAAAACCAGTCTGGCAAAAAATAAGTCCAGGAGATGAAGTTTTATTTCTGATACATTGCATCAGATGTGCCTGTTTTAATGGTTATGCTGAAGCCATTTGTAAGGTAGTCATCTATCACTCCAGCTATTACAATGAAAGGCATGTCTGGGCCGGAGTGATAGATGTGCTGCTATCATTAACAGTAAGGTATACTTACTGCAAAGAAGTTGTGGAAGAAACAAGGAGATTTGTCAATTTCGCCACTGAAGGGAGACAATAAACTAGGTCTTTGAAACTTTCTTGTACACACAGAGTAACAACCAGGAAAGATCTGTTGGTATTGCAGGGGAAAGTGTGCTGTGAATGTCATGTATCTGTTGTGTTGCACGACACCCTTTATGGTAGAGATTTAAAAAAAACTTTTAAAAAATCCGTCACACAATTCTATTTATATCTGCATTGAATCCCCACTTCTGATTATCCTGACTGTTCAGATGCTCTAAAATTGAACCAGGATAAACTCAAAAGGACAATCCCGTTTGGGAAAAGCATCAGGCCTTAAAGTTGACACAAAGTGATAGAATGGGAGAGATGGATTTGGAATCTAACTGATTCAAGGAAGAAAGGTGAGATCAAGAAGATGCCTCTTGATGTCACCTTTCTTCATTGAAGCAGCAAGCTCCAAATGTCACTGCTTTTTTCCTTCTATAAATAGGACTGCATAGAATGCCTACTCATAGTTGCTGCCTATTAGAATAGAATAACAGAGTTGGAAGGGACCTTGGAGGTCTTCTAGTCCAACCCCCTACTTAGGCAGGAAACTCTACACCACTTCAGACAAATGGTTATCTAATCTCTAATGGTTATCTAAGATCTAATCTAATTAGATTAGATTTTATATTATATATTATAGTACATTTTACTGTATTCACACACATCGCATGCCAAGCATGGAAGTTTTGCTCAAAGCACAACAGTCAAAACTAATTATGGAATCAGGATAATGTAGTGGTTAAGAGTGCCAGACAAGGATAGAGATCTCAATGAGGCGCATGTGGTATTAGTCGGCCTTCCAGTATCCTGTCTTTTTTTTTTTTTAAAGATGATCTTTATTTTCTTTACAAAATAAATAGCCAATGGGAAACATCATGCTTCAAAGCATATTGCTAGCCTTTGGCACGATCATTATTTTTATTCTGAACCCTGTATGAACACGATAGGCATTTTTACAAAAGAGCTTTGTCTGGGAATGTGCTCATCTGCCCAGTAATAAGTCACGTTGCAAAAATGCCCACAGTCTTTCGAATCTTCCAACATAGCCAAAAAGCTTAGACACTTCTAGAATAGGACTGTTGAGACCACTTAGCTATGAAACTCACCTTATGTCGGTGACCGTATTGAAGTTAATATCCCAGGTTGGCTGTGATGATCAAAATAAAGAGTGAGAAGCACTATGTACACTTCAAAGAGCTGCTTGGATGTGAGCAGACCATGTTTGATCACACACTGCATTGTTTTCTTAAACGAGCCACCGTGAAATGATGAATGAGCCCATGATACAAAAAATGGCAAGGACCATAATGTAAAAGGGGGGAGGGAATATTTTAAACAATGGAAGAAATAATTACAAATCATAACACTCAACTTTCTTTTAAACGGCAAGATGATCAAAGGCCTGGAGACTAAAACATAGGAAGAACAGTTGCAGGATTTGGGTTTGACTAGTCTAGAGAAAAGAAGAATTGGGGGTGACATGACAGCAGTATTCCAATATTTGAAGGGCTGCCACAAAGAAGAGGGAGTCAAATTATTCCCCAAAGCACCGGAGGGCAGGATAAGAAACAATGGCTGGAAACTAATCAAAGAGAGAAGGAACCTGGAATTAAGGAGAAACTTCCTAACAGTGAGGGCAATGAACCAGTGGAGCAGTTTGCCTTCAGAAATTGTGGGTACTTCATCACTGAAGGTTTTTAAGAAGAGACTGGACAGCCACTTGTCTGAAATGGTGTAGGGGGCTGGACTAGAAGACCTCGAAGGTCCCTTCCAGCTCTAGTCTATTCTATCTCAGCTTCAGAGGTGCACTCACAGTAGGATACAATTTGATGATGTATGTAAAATGTCAAAGCATTTTGTAGAACCTGATATAGTAAACTTGCTCTGGCTTTGCCAAGATTCTGGGAGAAGAGGAATACAGGTGATCCTCGACTTACAATCACAGCTGAGCCCAAGATTTCTGTTGCTAAGTGGGACAGTTAAGTGAATTTTGCCCCCTTTTATGACTTTCCTTGCCAGAGTTGTTAAGTGTATCACTGCAGTTGTCAAGTTAGTATCATGATTGTAAAGTGAATCTGGCTTCCCCATTGACTTGGCTTGTCAGAAGGGTCAAAGGGAATCACATCAGTGGTGAAATATAAAATTTGTTACTACCAGTTCTGTGGGCGTGGCTTGGTGGGGGGTAATGTGACTGGGTGGGTGTAGCATTTTTTTCTACAACCTCTTTGGCTGAAGAGGTTGTAGAGAAAGTGCTTTTAAAAGGCTCTGACGATCCCAGCTGAGCTGCGTGATCATCAGAGGCTTTTTAAAAAACTTTTAAAAGCATTTTTTTGACCGAAGAGGTTGTAGAAAAAATGCTTTTAAAAGTAAAAAAAAAAAAAAGCTCTGATGATCACGCGGCTCAGCTGGGCATAGGTGGGGGACAGGGATTTTTGCTACCGGTTCTCTGAACCACCCGCCATCATTGCTACCAGATCGGGCAATCCAGTCCGAACCGGGAGCATTTCACCCCTGGATCACATGACCGATACACTGCAACTGTCATAAATATGAGCCAGTGGCCAAGAATCTGAATGTTGATCATGTGACCATGGGGATGTTGCAATAGTCATAAGTGTGAAAACGGTCATAAATCTCTTTATTCAGTGCTATTTTTGCACTTATGACCATTACAGCATCCCCAAGGTCCTGTGATCAAAATTCAGTGCCGCTGTCACTTTGAATGGTTACTAAATGAACGACCGAGGACTACCTGTAATGACATGTTTGTTACTGATTCAGTTGCCTTTTGCTTAATAAACTGCCAGTGCTGTGCCTCCAACTCTGAACAGTTTTTCAAAGGCTTTCTTGGACAAGATCATTGTACTGATCTTTGTCCCTTTAACCCCGTGGAAAGCATCGATGTTCCCAGTAGCAATAGCACTTAGACTTATATACCGCTTCATAGTGCTTTTACAGCCCTCTCTAAACAGTTTACAGAGTGAGCATATTGCCCCCCCAACAATCTGGGTCCTCATTTTTCCCACCTCAGAAGAATGGAAGGCTGAGTCAACCTTGAGCTGGTGAGATCTGAACCGCTGAACTGCAGCTAGCAGTCAGCTGAAGTAGCCTGCAGTACTGCACTCTAACCACTGCGCCACCTCAGCTCTATTAACTCTTAAGCAAGAGGGTTTTGATGTAGGAACTTCTCATCCCTTTGTTTTCTCAGGACAGCCCTGCTTCAAAGATGTTGTAGAGTCATCAGGATTGAGATGGGGAACCAGAGGCCTTTCAAACATTACAGAACTATTAGTGCCACCATTATCCTTAGCACAGATGGCAGAATCTGGTGGGAGTTGAATACAACTCTTGGAGTGCCACAAGATTCTCACCCCTGCATTTGGCTACTGGATTAGGAAAGGGGACACCTAGTTCAGGTATCTGATCAGCTATATCTCTTCTGCATAATCCTGTGCCAGAAACACTCTTGATCTCCTACTTTTATTGTCTGGACACCATCGTAGTAGGGTGAATGACTGATATAATGTTGGAGGAAAGATAGAATTAAACCATCATAAATTAATGTTAAAGGCTATTAATGGACCTCTTGTTCATGCTTTACTATTGAATCAAATTTAGTAGTCACCAACTGGAGGAATATGACCATCCCTGGACTTACTTTCACTGTTGCCACCATTTGGTGATATTTTCTTGCCAATAGCTGCAGTTCGGTTTTATATGCAATATGACAAGACCCTTGTAGTGAAAATACAATTGTAACTTACCATTCAGAATGTATATTATATAGCTGACAGACTGAACTCTGAAAAAATAACCCCTAAACATCTTTCTTTTCCACTACTCAGTTGAAAAAATTAAACTGGATCAGTTAAATATTCTGGATTTCCTATTGATATCCCAAATTAATATTTTGGAAATCAGCACATATATGTAGGTATTTCACTCTAAAATCTGACATTCTAGTCTGTGAAGCAGGCAATAATAGCTTTTTGCAGTCTTGGTGCCCCAGTTTTTCATTGGGGTGTGTATTAAAATAACACATGTCCACATGTGTTTCTTTTAAGCATGATGATATTAGGTACAGCACATGAAAAAATGGAGTTAGGCTCCAAAGTTTTTGAATTTCTGGTTCTTAGAATGTTTCTAAAATGAATGAAAAGTTGGAGGAAAATCAGTGATAAATTAAAATATTTACCAGTATATTTAATAATACAGTAAATGGTCTGGAGGATGAAGGAAAGAAGCCATTTTATTTATTTATTTATTTATTTATTTTTATTTATTTATTTTGTCAAGCATGTATTAGATAACAGATATAAGTATAAACATGATTATGAATACATGAGATGGATATGAATAAATGGGGACAGTAGGTCAGGGACGGTAGGCACGTTGGTGCACTTATGTATGCCCCTTACAGACCTCTTAGGAATGGGGTGAGGTCAACAGTAGACAATCCAAGGTTAAAGTTTTGGGGGTTTGGGGAAGAGACCACAGAGTCAGGTAGTGCATTCCAGGCATTGACCACTCTGTTGCTGAAGTTGTTCACCATTGTTCACTGAGAGAACTTAGTTTTGCATGGAAAAGACCCTGTGTTTAGTTCCAAGTACAGTAAGATTTATTAAGATGTCTCAATTATGTCTCAGACCTGTTGGAATTGACAGCAATTGTCCAACGGTGTTTCTCAACCTTTGCAATTTAAAGATGAATGGACTTCAACTCTCAGAATTTGCTAGCCAACAAGAAGTCTGTGCATCTTCAAGTTGCCAAACCTGAGAAACATGCATTGAAGTGGAAAAATGTTCTGACCTTGTAAAAGGTAACTCTGCATGCCTTTGAGGAGAGAGATTTCATTCTGGTGTAACATGGAGGCATGAAATAAACCATTCACAAGACAGTCAATGCACTTTCTTTCTCTTGTATATTCAGCACTTTCTGGAATGTTTTTTCCCCTCAGTTTTAAACACTGTCTGCTGTGGATTTATAGAGTGCAAGTATCGCATATAAATGTAATAAATGTAATTCAAATATACAGAATGTGCATATACTGTATATTCTACCCATCCTGGAAGATATAACATCCTCCAATAACTAGGAAGGCAGGATAATGTGGCAAGAAGGCATTCATTCTTTAATCAGACTTTTATTATTAATGGCACATTATTGAATCCAATTCTTTCTATACATTTATGCAAAAAAAACCCAACCTATTTTATTCAAACAACAACCTTGCAAAGTAGTCTAGCCTGAGTATTGCAACAATTTAACTTAGTAAAAAAATTTTTTTACCCAGCTCCATCCTCTCATCAACACAGAGCATAAACTTCAACTGATTAATTGGTGGTGGAGATCAATTTCAAGAGAGGTAGGGAAGTGCTAATCACCAGGTCTGATTAGAAGTGCACCAGCTTTAAGTGGTTTTACTAATGGCCTAATGGAAAAAAAATGTAATATTTAAGATTGCTTCTCCTTTCAAGCAAAAATGAGGACACTTTTTATTTATTAAAATTGCAAGTTACTTTGCATTCATTTTGAAAACCCCAAAAGAGACACTTATAATAAAGTTTGGTGATATGCAGATTTAATGAAATTTCATCAATGCCATGAATTGATTGATGAGTTAGAAAGCAGAGGGTTAAGTGGCTGAATGCTCCTTGAAAATACATGCATAATGCAGTTCTGGGAGCCTCCAGTATCACAAATAAAACAATTCCAGCAGCAAATATTGTTTCCTGTTACACAGAAGAGGTCAGGGACAAAGATGAACAGATGCTTCTCTGCCTACTTCTTCAGCAACACCTTACTTGTGACTCGCAAATACTGTGTCCACTTTAAGAAGGATTTAGAGACATGGGACCAAGTGCAAAGAAGAGCAATGAGAATGATCAAGGGACTAGAAACTAGATCCTGTGAAATGACATTGACAAATACTGCACCTGTTTAGCCTCATGAAAAAAGTTGAGAAGGGATGAAGCAGATCTCTTCCAACACTGGAAACCTGCAGTGTTTCTTAACCAGGGTAGCTTGAAGATGTGTGGACTTCAAGTCCCAGAATTCCATAGAATCCTCACACTGGCTAGGGAAGTCTGGGGGCTGAAGTCCACACATCTCCCAATGGCCAAGATCGAGAAACACTACTTGAAAGGATGTGGCACAGGGGGGAAAAAAAGTCACAGCAAGATACAGAATAAGGGGTTTGAATTGCAGAAGAGATTGCAAATGAGCCTTAGGGGAAATAAAAAAAAGTCAAGTCCTGACAATAAGAGAACCAAATGGCAGCGACGGATTCCTCTTTGGATGTGTTTGTGAGGGGTGTTTTAATTTGGGTTTCTGCACTTGGTCTTAATGGCTCCTTCCAACTCAAAGATTTTGTGTTCCTTTCAGTGCTTGCGTGAGTCACTAACAGCACTCCTCCACCTGCAGTTCCCCCAACGTGGTTTACGCTCTTTCTTGGATTGCCAATCCCATCGTCCCCAGCCCAAGATACCCATTGGCCATCCTGTCTGGAGGTCACCGAGAGAGATGCACGTGAGAACCCCAGGTTAGTAAAAAGCTTCACCCACCCCGGTCTCATTATCCAAGGCAACGATTTACACACAGTCTCGCATTTTCCCCCCATGAAAAACGAGAAAAGCCTAAGGAAGGATCCCAAGAAAAGATTCCCCCCCCCCATTAGACTGTTCCAGCCCGGGGAAGAGAAGAAAGCAGCGTTGGCACGGCTGTTTCCTTCTGCCGCGTCTTTCCCAAAGATACACCTCCGAAATCATTGCGTCAGAAGTGAGCTGAGTGAGCGGCCGCGGTTGCGTCGCTCGGGAAGGAAGCAGCAAACAACCCAAGAGTGCAAACACCCACACAGGCGCACACACGCACACACACACGCAGAGACAAACAAACACAAACTCGGCTCTGGGTTCCCGCCCAAATGCATCTCAATCTGGGGGAAGAGTCCGTGCAACACCGGCTTACACACTTCACGCTTGCCACCCCCCCCCCCTCTGTTTCGGCGCAGAGAACTCCGCCAGGCGCCGCTCCTTCCGAAGAGGGACGTGCTGTTACACCGTCCGCGCTCTCGGCGCTTCGGGATCTTCTTTCATCCTTATCTCCGACTTTCAGATCCTGCCTTCTTTTGCCTTGGGGAAGCGTTCCTTTCTCCGACGCTCCTCTTATTAGAGCTACTGTGGCTACTCTGGCGGTGGCTGGGTTCTTGGACTAACTTTCCTCAAGAATTGCGCTCACCCGACGCGGTCACTGAGCGCAAGATCAGTTGGATAAGCAGCATTGCTCTTGGATAGGATCGGGGTGCTTGGTTGCCTTGTACGAAGTCAGCCTGTTGGGCGAGTCCATCTAGGGTTCCGTTTGACTAAGGAAACTCAGAAAATGGACTAACTTGGTAACCAAAGGAAGTGTTTTGTGTGAAGACTGTCCTCGTGAGCTGAGGACTTGAAAACAGGCGCACAAAAACCTGTCCATAGAGACAACACACTGTGTTGCATTTTTTATGTTTAATAAAAAAAAAACCTTGAAAACAACAACAACCACCTGTCCATAGACTCTAGTGTGTATTTAGGACATGAAGTTCAGTTTCAAATGGCATATTCTTTCTTTCTTTCTTTCTTTCTTTCTTTCTTTCTTTCTTTCTTTCTTTCTTTCTTTCTTTCTTTCTTTCTTTCTTTCTTTCTTTCTCTCTCTCTCTCTCTCTCTCTCTCTCTCTCTCTCTCTCTCTCTCTCTCTCTCTCTCTCCCTCTCCCCCCCTCTCTCTCACATACCTCTCTTGGCAAAATAATAAATATAAAATAACATAAATTCCCAAGAGTCATGATGGGGCAGTGAAAAATATTGAACTAAGGTCAAGAAGAGACATGCTGAAATATTCATCCAGTCACAAGGCCCATTGGGTGGCCTTTGTTCAACCCCCGTCTCTCCATCTGACCTGCTTTGGGGACGGGATGCTGTTGGGAGATATGAGGCAACATGCACATCCTTTGGTCTTTTGGAGAAAAAGTGGAGTACAAATGTAATAAATCACGCTACCTCTTCAATTTCTAAATTCCCTAGCTAAATTCCCTCCAGTGAGGGGCATCCTATTGTTCAACACAAGAACGTATGTGGAGGGTAAATGGGAAGGGTAACACAATTATTTCAAGAGTTCTTTTTTTTTTATCCATACACAGGCCTGCTATATCTTACCTACAAAGGTCCAGATGGCCACTGGATGGGAGCAAAGTGTTGGTGCTAGCTGTATCTCTTTGCTGCCCTCTAGGGTTTTGCAGACTAGATATAATAGCCTACAATACTCACGTTCCATTACAGGATTAGGAGACTTGATACTGTTCCCATAGATAGACCCATTTCTGACTGGGGTCCACATAGGTTAACCTCATGCTGCATAAAATATGCAACCCTTAGTATGGACGTTTCAGCAATTGCAGATTCATCTGCCTTTTGTGAGTCATTATGTCTCCCAAACATCCCGCAACTCCTATTCAAGTGACTAGAGCTTTTGTAATAAGAAACTAAGTTTACCATCTCCTGACCTGAGTTGGTCTGTTAATGCAAAGGAAAGGATCCTAAAGTAATACACATGTACACATTCCTCTTCCCTGGCTATTTTTTGAAGATGTTTTGGAAAAACAAGAATTACTCTGAAGGATTTCCCATAGACTTTAGGATGGGAGAAATGACAGAGCAGTGGTTCTTGTTATGTTTTGGTTTCTGAGGAGAAGAAAGTACATACCACTTGTTCTGTGTGGTCTCCTCAATTCTCCAGCTTCAAGGCTAATGAAGATATTTGAAGCCCCCCCACCCCAAGAATTTTATACAGTTCTTTCAAGACAAAAAATAGCTACAAATCAAAACAAACAATCCAGACACTTTTTATATACCATTTGTATGCCTCTATTAACTGTAATAACTGTTAATTGTTTCATTTCAGCATTTAGCTTCTGCTTCAAAGATGCTGAGATGGAGATTAAAAGCAGCTGGCATAGTCCCATTGGCTTACGTTACTATCCATGCATACAGCATCCCTGTGAGGTAGGAGAGTAGAGGGATAGTAACTAGCTCAAGGTCACCCAGTCATCTCCATGGCTGTGCAGGTATTTGAACAGGGCCCTCTGCATCCTCCTCCAATGATTTAACCATTACGCCATCCTGAA
Organism: Pantherophis guttatus; assembly: GCF_059756535.1. Lineage (NCBI taxonomy): Eukaryota > Metazoa > Chordata > Lepidosauria > Squamata > Colubridae > Pantherophis > Pantherophis guttatus. The sequence continues at coordinate 23,219,741 of NC_142065.1, read as the reverse complement.
TTTCATTATGCTGTCTTTTGTATGAGAGGGGAGAGCTAAGGATTTCTAACAGTAGAGCTAATCCAACTAGATGTGTTCAAGACCCCTTGGGCTGCCACTCTCACAATCTATAGGTATCTCTAAGGTTACAGATTCAGAAAACATCAAGTTAGGCAAGGTTGCTTAAAGGCCTTGTCCTACCTGATTCATTCACTTCTACAGTTATATAACTGCAGAGTGTCCCAGCTGATAAAACTGATTTGGCATTAAAGGACTATTTGTTCTCCAGAATTCAACCCTCTTTCTACAAATACACAAAATACAACTTATTTTACACCTTTTATTGCTACATGCCCTTAAACTCCCAGCTCGTGCAACAATAGCTTTTTCTGTTGTGGACTGCTAACCTTCTGGTAAGAGTAAATGATTGCGTCTCATGAGCTTTTGGTGAGTGAGGTTGTGATGATGAAATAACTATAGCCAACCTCTGCTCTACAGGGGGCTTTTATTTCCATCCTCTCCCCTTCCCATTTGCTTAGCAATGTTCTCTCTCCAAACGTCTCCAAAGTTATCATGCGTTGGAAAGCTGGAATATTACTCAATGGCTTCCTGCCTTGCTTTATCATCTTTCTTAACTTAATGTACCGCAACTCACATCATCCCAGCTGTGATCTGGAAGGGCAGCAGATTGGGGTAGGCTGCTCTGCATTAATAGTTCCTCATTGATACTTCCATCTGGTTGGCCATGCATAAGGATCGCACACCTTCTCCTCCTCCTCCTGTTAATATGCACCGCGACCTAGGTAAGAAATCCATTCCGACTGCCTGCTCTCCTCCGGTGGAGTACAGCCAGCAGACAGCCAGATAAAGTGGGTAAGCAACTCGGGGTAAGCTTTTTGGAGTATTCAGGTGCCCACCTGGAAGACCCTCGTTTCCCTCGTTTCGACAGGTTTGGAGGTCGCCGCCCCTCTCCAGAGAGAGTTGGTGCGCCTTATTGCTCCTTCTAGACTTTTCCCCCTTCTCCTCCGCCAAATGACCCTCTCCTTCCTCCTTACCTTCTCCGAGCGGAGAGGCCGGGGACTTCTGCGCGCTTGCTCCTTCAGCTGGGCTCTGTCCTGTGCACCGGGAAACTTTGGGGTCCGGCAGCGGCGCCCATGGCAGCGCCTGCTCGGCTCCCCCTCCCTTGCCCGGGGCTAGCGGAGTGGCGGGCGCTCCTGAGGGCGGATCAGCACCACGAGGGAGCGGACAGCGCTCCTCGGCAGCTGGCGGGCAAGAGTAGCCTTTCCGCAGCCTGGTGCTGTCGCCGCCACTGCGGCGCCGGACTGCGCGCTGCTGAGCGAGGGAACCGAGTGGCGTGAGGTCTCCCTCTGCTCGCCACCCACGGAGAGCGGCGGGTGAGTGCCGGGACCACGAGAGGAGGGACGAGGCGCCGAGGGGTGGAGAGAGAGAGAGAGAGAGAGAGAGAGGAGAGGGGGCGGAGGGGGAGGGGAGGGTCGCGGAGGGGGGGGGGGAGAAGCGGAGAAGAGGGGAGGACAGGCGAGAACAGCGCACTCTCCCCCTCCCCTCCTTCGCTTTCTCTTTACTCCCCCGCTATCTCTGGATTAAAAGGGTTTCCTCGTGCGTCTTTGGAATCGATGTTGAATCCAGAAAAATCGGTTTGTTTATTGGTGTAAAAAAAAAGAAAAAAAGCCGAGTTCTGAAGGCGGGAAGAGAGCGACTTTCTTCTCTTTTAGGTAAAGCAGTCGGACAACGCAGTCTGTTTGAGAAGGGGGGAATGGGAATGCCTCTGCAAAGGGGGGTGGGGACTGGCCAAACATGGCTAGATTTTCGGAAGGGGTGCTCTTTGAAATAACGGTGGTGGGTGGACGTCTCCCGATCGTTTCAAGAGGAGCTTTTGAGTTTGTGGGAAGGTTTCCAGTGGGACTGATCGTCTCTCCATAGAGACACCGCTTCCTTTTTTCATGCTGGCTGGGTCCACGAAGTCATCAAGAATTGAGCTAGACTTGAAAGAGACTTTAGTCCATCCATGTATCCATCCGTACTTTGGTCCAGATGAAACCCAGATTAGCCTCTGATTTTAGGATATATTATAGGCAGGGTTGCAACAGGTGGATCAAGTGTTGTCATTTCAGTGCTCGGTCAGCCTAACATACAGTATTGCCTGGGAGGAAGGAGAAAATTAGCACACTTTGTCCCTTCTGCCCAAATTCACATGTTGACCATAAGGTAGTAGTAATTTAATCTTTTTTAAAAAACAAACAAACAAACGGACATCTTTCAGCATACCTCAGAGTGGAGAAAATGAATAGGGTGATTGGCAAGCAGGATGGCCCATGCCATTGTCTCCCAACATCTGACCTTAACACTTCCTCATCTAATTGAATTACCCCCTTTCTGGGGTTAGGGCTGGCTCACACTAAATCCAAAATTCTTTCTATATCAGCCTTACCCAAACTGGCATAGAAAAAGTATTAGATTTCAACTGCCAGCTATCACACTGGGCACTCTAACTAGGAAATGTTGAGACTCTAGAAAAAGTGCAGAGAAGAGCAACAAAGATGATTAGAGGACTGGAGGCTAATATATATAAAGAACGGTTGCTGGAATTGGGTATGTCTGGTTTAATGAAAAGAAGGACCAGGGGAGACATGAGAGCAGTTTTCCAATATTTCAGGGACTGCCACAAAGAAGAGGGTGTCAAGCTATTCTCCAAAGCACCTGAGGGCAGGACAAGAAGCAATAGGTGGAAACTAATCAAGGAGAGAAGCAACTTAGAACTAAGGAGAAATTTTCCTGACAGTTAGAACAATTAATCAGTGGAACAACTTGCCTCCAGAAGTTGTGAATGCTCCAACACTGGAAGTTTTTAAGAAGACGTTGGATAACCATTTGTCTGAAGTGGTATAGGGTTTCCTGCCTAAGCAGGGGGTTGGCCTAGAAAACCTCCAAGGTCCATTCCAACTCTGTTATTCTAAAACAAGAATAATTGGGGTTGCAATCCAATGCAGGATGTCCAGTTAGAAAAAAAAAAGGAAATCCATCAACATACCTTCAGTTCTATTACTGTTTGTATCAATACAGTTCTCCAAGTTGTGCCATAGTTACTTATTATTGCATGCATCTAGATTGCAATCATTTTCCAGACTGCTTTTTTAAAAAGCAAAACTAAATTTAATTTTGGAATTCACTATGTACAGTGTTACCATCAGCTTTAAAAAAATGGTTGGAGCAGTTCATGGAAGTCATGAGACTTGATGTTTATTCACTGGATGCTTCTGATGGAAGACTAGTGGGCTTGTTGTGTAGTTGGTGGGCCACTAGACTGCTAGACTAGATGAGCAGGTATCCAAACCAGCAGGGCATTTCTTAAAAGATTCTATCAGCATTCAGGCATCTGATAGGCCAAAGCAATCTGCTAATTGCTCATATTGATAATTAAAAGAAAGTGGCAGAAATTGGAAATTCGGCTCCTGACTAAAAGAGTCTATCCCTATTTGCACTATGCTTAGATTAAGATCTTAGTATGAGAGCGTCCAGAGAAATGTGCTTTCTGCTTGCTTGGCAAAGTACCGTGAGCATAAACAGAGTTATCACAGAATAAATATAGCTAAATCCCATAATCTGAAATTGGAAATAATGGGTTCAAAGCAAAAGATGTGGGAAGCTTTGAGCTCCAAAATTGCCATAGTGTGAAAGAAAGCTTTCCCAATTCTTTTATTTTGTGATCTGAAGGAACAAAGTAATTTATCTCCCACCACTGCAGTGTGTCAAACATTCTTCCAATATCAGTCTAAAATCTGTGCCTTGGAGCTCTACACTTACCTTTACCATGGTAATTTTCTACAGCTGCAAGCCCAATTATTTGATTTTTTCTATTCTGCACCTGCAATAACTTCAGTGCAACCATTCCTCTTTCACTTTGTTCAGTGAATATGCTGTGTTTGTGCAAGTGCTAGTGGATCAGAACAGCATTTAAGGGAGTTCCAAATGCAAGGAATACCAGATGAAAGTTAAGAGGGGAAGGTGAACTTTGGATTTCATCTTGCTCCCTTCCCTTTTCTGATCCTTCAGAGCAGCATGAAAGACAACAAGGGGGCTGCAGGGGAGAAATGATTGGCAAACTTCACTCTTGCTCCACTTCACTTCACAGTTTTGCTGGACCTGGCTCTGGATCTGATTACCTGTATGTATAAAAAGTGCACACCCTTGGAAGGTCAGAACAGAGTAGAGTAGAGTAGAGTAGAGTAGAGTAGAGTAGAGTAGAGTAGAGTAGACTAGACTAGACTAGACTAGACTAGAATAGAATAGAATAGAATAGAATAGAATAGAATAGAATAGAATAGAATAGAATAGAATAGAATAGAATAGAATAGAATAGAATAATAGTTGGAAGGGACCTTGGAGGTCTTCTAGTCCAACCCCTGCTTAAGCAGAAAACTTTATACAATTTCAAACAAATGGCTATCCAATCTTTTCTTAAAAACTTCCAATGTTGGAGCATTTACATCTTCTGGAGGAAAGTTGTTCCACTGATTAATTGTTCTGTCAGGAAATTTCTCCTTAGTTCTAAGTTGCTTCTCTCCTTGATTAGTTTCCACCCATTGCTTCTTGTCCTGCACTCAGGTGCTTTGGAGAATAGCTTGACTCCCTCTTCTTTGTGGCAGCCCCTGAGATATTGGAAGACTGTTATCATGTCGCCCCTTGTCCTTCTTTTCATCAGACTAGACATACCCAGTTCCAGCAACCATTATAGAAAGTCCACCACAGATTTTTGCAAGGCTGAATTTCTAGGACCTGCCAAGTTCAGGCTGGTATGAATGAATGAGTCCAGAAGCATTTATCTCTGATCAAAAATATACAGCAAAAATGTATGGGCTCGAGAGTTGCTTTGCCACAAGGTTGAATCTCAATGTTTCTAAGAACTGTGCATTAAAAGCTGAAATTACACTTTGGAAGAATATTCATATTGAAGATATTATGCAAACGGATTTCATCAGGGAATGTACCTAGTTAGGTCTATCTAAAGATTCTTTTTTTAATTTAAAAATCTGCCCCTTTCATATATGAATATGACACCTCTATCTATCTATCTATCTATCTATCTATCTATCTATCTATCTATCTATCTATCTATACATACATACATACATACATACATACATACATACATACATACATACATACACAAAAGAGGTAGAACTAGTTTTTGTTCTTTGCTCCACTTCAGCCCCCCCATTGATATGTGTGTGTGTGTGTGTGTGTGTGTGTGTGTGTGTCTTTAACTCAGTCTCAGTCTTGCTCAGCCTGGGCAAGTCCCTGCAGTTTTCTTGATAAGACTTCAGAAGTGGTTTGTCCTTGCCTTCTTCGGACAAACATGACCACATCCTGACAGTATTATTAGCAAACTCTTAACTCTTCCTTAGCTTTTTACAATAGTTGATTTGGTGATTTGATTTAATATCAATTAGTAATTTTAGTTCCCTGAATTAGGATTAGTAATTTTAGTACTTTAGAATGAAGATTAGTCCGTATTTGAAGTCTAGAATCCCAACAGCTTTTGTTATCTGCAGATGATACAAGGCAGAAATGACCACAGGACAGGAATGAAAAAGAATCCAAAGGGGAAAATGAAAGAGAAGAATCAGGCTGAGAAGCCACAAAAAGAAAATGCTAAGAGCTCCGAACTCTTTAAGGCTGCGGCAATCTCCTGGTTGGAAGGAGGCAATTTCTCTTGCTCTGATGATGGGGTTTTTGTAGGAGATAGAGGGAGAGGGAGAGGGAGAGGGAGAGGGAGAGGGAGAGGGAGAGGGAGAGAGAGAGAGAGAGAGAGAGAGAGAGAGAGAGAGAGAGAGAGAGAGAGAGAGAGAGAGATGATAGATGATAGATGAATAGATAGATAATAGATAGATAAATAGATAGATGATAGATAGATAGACAGTGGTGGGATTCAGCCAGTTCGCACCACTTCGGGAGAACTGGTTGTTAACTTTCTGAGCAGTTTGGCAAACTGGTTGTTGGAAGATATCATTAGGGCAGAGAACCGGTTGTTAAATTACTTTAATCCCACCACTGTAGATAGATAATAGATAGATAGATAGATGATAGATAGATAGATAGATAGATAGATAGATAGATAGATAGATAGATAGATAGATAGATAGATAGATATAGAGGGGAGGACAGTTTTAAAACCAGAAGGCATTTAAATGTGGATGTCAATTTGATTTCTAAGAATTGCCTTTTAACTCCTAAAATGGTTGTTTCAATTACTTGCTTCAATCAGAAAACAGAGAACTTAAGCATATAATTAAACCTGTTTTGGTGTCAGCCACTAACTCAATTATTCCAGAATGTATTCTAAATCCATATGCTGCAGAAGATTCCATGCATGTATGGAAATGACCAGAAGATTCCATGCATGTATGGAAATGACCAGAGAATGAACTAATCTTGCAGCAATGCAGAATTTTGCTCCAGATTGCAATTAATCTTCTTAATGAGGGCAGGTGGTCCAGTAGACAAGCAGTACTACATTCCCTCTCACAACTTCTTCTCCATAGGGCAGTAATTCTCAGTCTCGGCAACTTTAAAATGTGTGGACTTCAACTCCCAGAATTCCCCAGCCATCATGCCAGTTGTGGAATTCTGGGAGTTGAAGTCCACACATCTTAAATTTGCCCAGTTGAGAAGCACTGTCACAGAGCATATTCCAGTCAGCTTATAGAGACTTCCTGGCTTTCTAAATGGCCTGGACTTGAAAGAATAATAATAAGACTTTTAGGCACTTCGCATTCCTTTCAATGATTTTTACATTTAAAAGTTTTGCAAGGGGATTTCAAATCACGCCTATACGTGGCTTTCACAATAGCAATGTACAGCCTCTGCTAACTTCTGGGAGGGGAGCCAAACCTGCGAGGGAGGATGGCATAAACCCCAGCATTCATAATCTCAGCCAGCAACTACCTACACAGCAGAGTATTCCACCAACTCCAAGGTCAGGACCAGATAAGCACAGGAGACATAACATTCTTGATTTAATTAAAGGGAAGATGCAGACATCAGTCGACCCTACGGAGGATGAGGAAGAACTAGCTCAGTTGTTTGGCACTCTTTCTACCGGAGAACAACGAACAATTATAAGCAAACTTGAGGCAGTGAAATCAATGTTTCAGTCAGTGGCTGCTGCATCCGAGTTCCTCAACACTTTATTGCCCTCCAGCTGTCCTCCTATTGAAATGCTGAGAAGTTCATTCTCTGTGTGCCTAACACCCCCAGAAAACAAAAAAGAAGAAGTGCTCCATCTCATTCAGACAAATGAAGGGAACACCAAGTTGATCAACCTAACACAATCCTTCTCTAAAGTCCCAGATGATCATCCCACAGGTCATAAAATAATCTCTTACAACTGGACTGCAGAGAACAGACTAGTCAGACTATAGCCTCATTCCCACTAATTCCCTCCTGTATGGATCCTGGCTATATTTATCGAATGGCTGTTCCATCTACAACTTGCTGTTCCTCCTTACAAGTGAACTCTCTCCATAGCAGCACCCAACATGGTCAACATCACCTCTGACCTCCAGTCTGGCTTTATTTGTACCCTATGACTATCATTAAGTGTTGTACCATATGATTCTTGATGAACGTATCTTTTCTTTTATGTACACTGAGAGCATATGCACCAAGACAAATTCCTTGTGTGTCCAATCACACTTGGCCAATAAAAAATTCTAATTCTAATTCTAATTTGTTCTGCCCATGGAACTCGCCCAGATTCAGGATGCCATCCACCCTAATTGGCAACAGAAGGCCTGCTCTCTATCTTCTCCCTCAATCACCTATTTGTTCAACCCAATGGTTGCTCCTCCTAAACAATTATCCAGAGGCAGCAGCAGCCCAGGAGAACCAGCAAATTGACAACTCATTCTGCTAACTATTTCTCCATCCTCTTTTGGTACATACTTGGATGGGTTCCAAAGCAAGGAGACCTGATATTCTTACATTTCTGTGCCAATTTTGGGGAGGGGGGTTGTATGTGTTCTTTGGAGGTGACATGAATGTTGGGGGAATTTTCAATCTTCAACTACTTTTACGTGGTGGCGCAATGGTTAGAATACAGGCTAACTCACTGCTTACTGCCAGGAGTTCGATCCTAACCAGCTCAAGGTTTACTCAGCCTTCCATCCTTCTATGGGTTAGTAAAATTTTAGCAAGGGGTTCTCTGCCTGGTTGCTGGGTGGGCGTGGCCATGGTGGGCATGGCCTGCACTCGAGCCTCTGGGAGGGCGAAAACGGCTTCTCCAGGCTCAGGAGGCCCAATGGAGGCCAGAAACAAGCCCATTTCCTGCCTTGCTGAACTTCCTATAGGCCTATTTTTTGCCCTCCCCAAGCCTCCACGTGCACGCCCTGCACTTACCTACATCCAAAACGGGCCACGTGGGGACTCTTGGGAGGGGCGGGGCAGGGTGGTTGGGGCGGGGCCAACCAGGAGTGGGATTTGGGGGTTCTCCGAACTGCACAGAATCTTAGCTAGAGGTTCTCCCAAACCCCTCTGAACCCCCAGCAGCCCACCCCTGGGTGGGTCTATTTATAGCTTCCAACTTATATATTCAAATTGTAAAATAGTTACCTAAGTACGAGAATGCGTATTATCAGTTTTGTTAGTCTTTGACCAATTTTCTTTACTTTGTATTAATTCCTATGTTCCTCCTTAGCAGCTCCATTCACAAGTCACCCAAACGTAGAACCAGATTGATTTCTTTCCTCCCACTTTGCCTGAATAAGTTCCCCACCAGTGCATCTACCCCAGTAGGTGGGAATTCCAGCAAAAGGCTGGTTATAAAGATGAAGCTATGGACCTTTCAATGCCTGTCCTCCTGAAGAAGTTAATGGAACCACCGTTTATATTCAGAACTTTCAAAGATACAAAATATTACCTAACTGGTTTTAAGTTGCTACATCTAATAAATAGCCTTAACCTATAAATATTAAATGTCTTTGTCCAAAATAATTTCTCTGGGCAATATACATTTTGGTTAGTTCACAAATTATCCACCATAGATTATTTAAGAATTTCTAGAGACCTGGCCCCTTGCCTTAAGCACTTTGGCATAATCCCTACTCTGAAAACAACCACTTTCCCCTAATTTTCACTTGCAAAATTCAGATAACTAGGAATCGAGTGACGCCCATTTAAAATGCCTGATTGGGGGGGGTGCCTCTTTGGAGGTAGCTCTTACCGGGTCAATAGAATGGCTCCCTTGAAGATGGGTTAGCCCAATGGTTTCATCCAGAGAAAGGAAGTTCAACCCTTTGTAATTTTGGAGCATACTCCGATCCAACTGTCCCACAAGATAACAATGTATACTGCTCAAAAAAATAAAGGGAACACAAGCAGAAGATATCCGAGAACTGAATGAATGAAATAGCCTTATTAAATACTTTGTTCTTTACATACAGTAGTTTATACACTGCTCAAACAACTAAAGGGAACACAAAACTACTGTATGTAATGAACAAAGTATTTAATAAGGCTATTTCATTCATTCAGATCTCAGATGTCTTCTGCTTGTGTTCCCTTTATTTTTTTGAGCAGTGTATATCACAATCTCATAGTTAAGGTACAGCCTTTTGTGAGAGGCAAAGACCAACCTGATCAGAAGGGGATGCCATTCGAAGAGCTGGCTTGAAAAAATCTTGCATTACTTCCAAAGCGGCATTATTGCAATCCTATGCTACCTCTCTGAAGGCCAATTCACCAAATTCTACCCAAATTTTAAAGCTGCTTTAAAAAGCAATGTAAGGCTCTGCTCTGAAAGAAAACAAAAACAAAATACCAAGATTCGAAGAAAAACTGGTCACAGCTCATTGAAGCTACAAAGGTCCTTCCCTATTCTGGCATACTATAACAAATTGTTCCCATAACAGCACTACACAATTGCACTGTAGCAGCCCCTCAAGAGCTGAAAAAGCGTCTTCAAAGAGAAACCAGGAAGTCCAGTCGCCTCTTGAAAAAGCACCTTTGGGACATCCCGTCAAGGACATGGATACATCCCTTCCAAGTTCTATGTGATGGATGTACCTTTATCCTCACTACTGCAGTGACTCCAGTCACATGTAAGGAAGTTAAAAGTCTCATTAACTAGCTTAAGTGTGGTAAAGCCCCTGGGAGTAACCATAACTCCCCTAGGCTAATTAAATCTAATCCAAATTGGTGGACCCCTGTTTCCTTCTTTACATTAACATTAACACACAGCTAAGATTCAAAGGACTGGAGGGGGGGTGGGGGAACTACAATTTTCTCGTTATATAAAAAGGGTGAGAAATATAGGAATGATCCAGCTAATTATAAGTCAATTAGTTCAGTGAATGTTATTATTTATTTTTCATTAATATTTTGATCTTCCTTTATTATTTTATAAGTAACTCAATACTTAACACTCCTTTCGTCTGCTATTTTCCCCACAACCACAACCTGTGAGATGAATTGGACTGAGAGAGAGTGACTGGCCCAACGCTATCCAGCTGGCTTTTATGCCTAAGGCAGGACTAGAACTCAGAGTCTCCTGGTTTCTAGGCCAACACCTTAACCCAGGGGTCTGCAACCTTAAACACTCAAAGAGCCATTTGGGCCTGTTTCCCAAAGAAAAGAAAACACCGGGAGCCACAAAACCCTTCCTATGCCTGACTATTTCTTAAGCGGCCACAAAACTAGCCTATGTAGTTGAATTAAATGTTCTGTTTTCTTCTGAAACTTTTCTTTTCTTGGATTTATCCATGGTTGGCCTACCAGGGGTTGAAAGGCTCAATAAATCGTGTGCCGGTGGGTGTTGCACATTGGCAGTTGTAACACATATTTTGAGTGACAGGGAGCCGCAGCACAGGGGTGGAAGAGCCACATGCGGCTCCAGAGCTGCAGGTTGCTGACCCCTGCCTTAACCACTACACCAGATTGGCAAATTGTATGTCAGGGACCTATTCACCAAAGTCCAAACCTGATGAAGAGATGAGGGAATAATCCACCCTGAGCAAGCAGTATTTCAACTACTATAGACCATTGCCTAATGCTTCAATATAGTTGGCAGACAAATATACAAACCACTCTTATCTGAATTTATATGCAGCTTTCACTGATTTCAAGGCAGCTTTTGATAATATTTCAATGCTTAGACCCGTGATGGCGAGCCTATGGCACGCGTGCCAGAGGTGGCACGCAGAGCCCTCTCTGTGGGCACATGCACCATTGCCACCTGCTCTTCTGGTTTCCGGTGCATGCATGCATGCTGGCCAGCTGATCTTAGCACATGCCGGAGCCCCGGAAACCCAAAGACCACCCAAAGATCTTTGAGTTTCTGGAGCTGCGGCATGTGCGCGCACGCACATGCATTCCGGTGTGGGCACTCGATGCCAAAAAGGTTCGCCATCACTGTATGGGATATTCTAAGCAGATCCTCTATACACAAAAGATTCTTGCTCCTAATTCATATACTATAAAATAAAACTAGCCTTAGAATAAGATGTTCAGAAAGGGAACAATTCTGATCTTTTTCATACTGTCAAGAGGGTAAAACAAGGATGTATTTTAGCACCGTTGCTCTTTAACTTATAAAGCAACTTTCTGATTAAAACCTTTCTAATGTTTGATATCTATATGCCTAAATTAGCCAATATACCTCTCCAATTCTGCTCTGCTGTAACAATGCAGTCCTTCTCCCCTTGTCTTATGTAGACATGAAATGGGCACTAAGAACCTTGGCATACTGCTGTAACAAGGAACAATTAGTAATCAATACAGAGTTTTAGTTTTTTTTCCTCCCAACAAAAAACAAAGGCACAAGTGGACAATTGATTTCCACGAATTAGAGCAAATCAAATGTTTTAAATACTTGGCATAGTATTTTAGGCCTCTAGGAAATTAACAGCCCAGGTAAATCATGCCACTTCTACGGCCCAAAACTGCATACTGTCAACTTGCAAAGCTTTCAAGTTGCCATGAGCAGGAGGGAGGTAGAACTGAAGTGAATTCCATACATTCTTTCTGATCACAATCAGAAGGAGGGTATTAGGTTTCACAGCCAGCCAAAGTGGTTAATTGGAGAATGTGATTTATGACATGGCTAGAGAGGAGGGGAGAGACAGGGTCATAGGGGAATGTAAATCTACGTAGGATCAGTCCTAACTGCATCCGAGTATTGCCGGAATGTTGCTCCTAATAAATGACTATATTTCCTTTGAAGTTTGGATCATGGCTCATGAATTAATTAGGGCATCTTTCGAAAACTTGACATATACTAGTATTAACTAAATTTTATAGGCAATGTGGCAAACTACATTCCAGCAGCTACCAAACTCTTTATCGCTAAAAATTATTATATGGGATACAACTTACAAACCTAAGGGTTGTGAAACCATTCAATAAAATTTCTTGGGATTTGGTTTGGTATCCCCAAATGCCCTCTGAACGCAGTCTTGAGGCTTGAAGCTAATGTGTCAAGCATTAAGATCAGGATTCTAATATCAGGAATCAGAATCAAGTTTGACCTAAAGGTCTGACACCAGGTGTGGGATTCAGCTGGTTCGCACCGCTTCAGGCAAACCAGTTGTTAAATTACCCACACCCACTATCAAAGGGGATCCTGGGCACTGTGCTACATTGCAATGGAGAAACGGGCAACGGAGCTGCCGGCAAAAGGCGAGGAGAAGGACGCTTTCCCTCTTTCTTCTCCCTGCTCCTCCTCCTTCCCTCAGGCCGGCTGCTCCATTGCCCGTTTCTCTATTGCAGTGCAGCACAGCACCCAGGATCCACTTTGATAGCAGGGTGAAGGCAATTTAACAACTGATTTGCCCAGGGTCAGGTTGGCTGTCTCAGGAGGCTTATCCAACATGTGTGGTCACACCTCCCACGACAGCCAATCTGATCCTGGGCGAACTGGTTATTAAATTATTTGCATCTCACCACTGTCTGACACCTCTGCTGTTTAAGATCTCACTGACATCATATCTATGTAGAACTTTGATCTTGGCATCTTTGATGAATAATTAGGCCAATTAACCCTTAAGAAAGCCAAATCAATGACAAAAGAGTTAGGAACATTGATTGCCAAAATGATGTCACCAGTGCTTCTGAATTCTACCACCCAATGTTAGGTAGCTGCAAGCCTTTTACTTCAGAGTATCTATATAATCTAATCTTAAACACAGACAGATGGGCCTTTTGGTGCCTTCCCTTCAGCACTGCTGATGGGATCCTCATTTACAGAAACTTTGCCCTTGTGCATCCAGAGCATATGTCCCCATACGGTATCCTTGATTTGATGCCCCAAGGTATGCTTTAATCTCCAAATCTTCTCTAAATTTGAGAGACATATTGATACATGTCACGTTCATTACTTTTTAAAGGATAAAGCCTGGCTAGGTGGCTCAGTGGCTAAGACGCTGAGCTTGTCGATCAGAAAGGTCGGCAGTTCAGTGGTTTGACTCCCTAGTATAGGTCTCCTACCTGAGCAGGGGGTTGGACTAGATCACTTCCTAGGCCCCTTCCAACTCTGTTACTGTTAACTGTCATGTCAAGGATGCCACCTCTACATTCACATACTAAGTGGCCAAACATCTTCAGCAAGTCACACAATCAGGCAAAACATTGAACATTGAGATATATTGTTTTATTGTCGTGTAGTTTTCAGATAATGAATTGCTGGGTCAAACTATTTCTCTTTTCCTACTGTAAAAGCTGGTCAAAGACCATAATAAAGAGATTTGATGTACTGTACTTTGATGCCTCGGCTTTTACTGCTATTAATAATAGTAAATGTTCAAGTTATTTTATATATTAAAAAATAGAAGTAATGTAGGGTTTATATCTTAAAAGTTGAAGGCAAGAAACATCAGGGGAGAAAGGTGAAAGGGCTATTTCAGCTCGCAAATACAGAAGTGTTAAGTTAGAATCGCATCACTATTTGCATAAATAGTCCCTTGAAGGCTGTTTCTTTCCAGGACTATTAGCGTATTGATCTGTTTATCAGATCATTTAGACCTCTTCTCTCCTGCCAAGTTCTCAAGCAAGGCAAATATATCTCAATCTTAATTTATCCATTTATCTATTGGTACATTCCATGAACATTTCTGAGACCCTGCAGATGGAAATGCTAAGTACATCTATCATTTCACTTACAATGAGAAAGCAACAGAGAGAAGAGTTGAGAAGAAGCCCCTGAAAAGTAGGTGGTTAGTTAACTCTCTGTCTATTATTTCTTCTATCACGTTAATAACCTTCTTCTCTTCATTTTCTTGCTTTCTGCCTCTTACACAGGCAAGCGCCCACACATGGTGGGGTGATGGCTAATGTTTTCTATGGTGTGCCATTTTATCCATGCAGTTAAAAAACTTATATTTTTTGTGTGTGTTCTTCTAATATAGTAGAGTCTTCCTGTACTTAATCTGGGGTGGCTATGATGCCTACTTGGATAGAAAAAAAAGGCAGTTCCTATAACAGGTAGTCCTCAACTTACAACAATTCATTTAGCGACTGTTCAAAGTTACAAAGCCACTGAAAAAAGTGACATGACCATTCTTTACAATGATGACCATTGCAGCATCTCCAAGGTCATGTGGTCAACATTCAGATGCTTGGCAACTGGCTCATATTTATGACGGTTGCACTGTCCTGGAGTCATGTAATCACCTTTTGCGACCCTCTGACAAGCAAAATCAACGGGGAAGCCAGATTCACTTAACAACCGTGTTACTAACTTAACAACTGCATGGATTCACTTAACAACTGTGGCAAGAAAGGTTGTAAAAGGGGGCAAAACTCATTTAACAAATGTCTCACTTAGCAACAGAAATGTTGGGCTCGATTGAGGTCATAAATTGAGGACTTATATGTTTCTTAGCTTAGGGTGAAGAACAGTGGTTATATATAAAAAAAACAAATAAAACACAATGTGCTTATTCAAAAATAATTCAAGGTGTAGCTTAATTTACCACCTCCCATCTATCTATTCCTGCACAGTTTGTGTTTAACATTTGCTCCAGGCCATTCATTCCTTTGTTCACTTTTCCCCCCCGAAGAAGCTTATCTGAAGTGTGACAATTTTTACATGAAACATCCCTGCATTTTATTTTTTATTACAAAATTCTAGGTTGGAAAATAGTTAAAGTCAGATTTTAGCCTTAGCAATATAGGAATATAGGAATATTACGACAGGGTGAAGTTTGATCATGAATAAGTTTATAAAGCATGGTTGCACTTTATTTTTTTAAAAGATACATTAGAACAGCGCCCTCTAACTTTTTGGGTACCAGAGTTCTGTTTCGTGGAGAAAGGGTTTTCCGTGGAGCAGAGGAGGTGTGGATGGGGTATTGCTTGTTTGCGTGGCCTGGTTGCTGGCATGCCATGACCCAGTGCCAGTCCATGAACCAGGAGTTGGGGACCCCCTGCATTAGAAAACAAACGCTGCCCTCTCCTAGTTTTGCTGATTATCTTCTCCTTGAGTTGGCTTTTTGAAATATCAAAATGCAATCAAAATGGCAGGCAAATAATGATACACATTCTGATTTGAAGAACTAGGATAACCAAGAAAGAAAGATCAAAATCATTATTTTTATTTAAAAGATACCCTGAAGTTCCCTTTCTCCATATTTGCCATGGTGACTTCAAAACTTCTTGCAAAGTGATCTAGAGCAGGGGTCTCCAACCATGGCAACTTTAAGACTTGTGGACTTCAACTCCCAGAATTCCTCAGCCAGCAAAGCTAGATCTAGATCAGTATTTTTCAAACATGGCAACTTTAAAATGGGTGGACTTCAACTCCCAGAATGCTGGCTGGTGAATTCTGGGAGCTGACGGCCTCACAACTTAAAGATGCCAAGTTTGAAAAATAGTAATCTAGAGTTCAATTTACAAATTTGTTTTGTTCTTTCCAGAGCATTCCATTTTTTTCACTGGAATTCAGCACACGAACAGCACATGCTGCAGCTCCTAGCATACAGTGCTGTGTCAAATGAATGTTAAATATGAAAATAAAGACAAATAAGTGTTCAAGATAGGGATATAGCTGGTTACCACTGAATTGGCCAATCAGTTCAGTTCCTTTTGTGAAAAGGGATATGTGAGTGGCTTTAGTGATTGGTTGTTCTCAGACAATGCAGAATCATATTGCTTGTTTATACTGAAACTTGGCCTGGCTTGTGTTAATTAAGTCAAATCAGTTGTTGATTCTGTCCAGCTTGGCAAGTCTCTAGTCACGACTATCACTTATATGTATTGTGCATTCTCTCTCCATGAAAATATTTTCTCTGGTTGCCAGTTAAATATAGAAAAATTTCCTTCCTTCCTTCCTTCCTTCCTTCCTTCCTTCCTTCCTTCCTTCCTTCCTTCCTTCCTTCCTCCCCCCCATGAAAAAAAGTAAAGATAAAGGTTTACCTGTCCAGATGAGTGGTGCTCATCTCTGTTTCTTGACCAAGGGGGCCAAAGAAATTTACTCTGGTCATGTGGCTATATGCCAAAGGCGCACAGAATGCGGTTATCTTCCCACCAGAGTGGTACCTATTTATCTACTTGCATTTGCATGCTTTCGAATTGCTATGTAGGCAGGAGCTGGAGCAAGAACAGACGCTCATCCCGCCGCATGGTACTTGGTTCTCAAACCTAGGCTGAGCATCACACATGCATGTATACACAAATGTACACTACATCTCTAATATTTTTCAGTGCACAAACAATTACAGATGCATCAAAATCTGTAACATTTGACAAAAATACAGCAATCTAGTTAAAATTGGCAATACAATCCTAGGTATGTCTAGGATATTCCTATTGAATTTCATAGAAACACTAAAATGTCCACAGTGGAAGATCAGGTCCATGTGCATGGCAAAAAAAAAAAAAAAACAACAACCCTCATTCATTCATTTGTATATTTATGAAAAGGCAAAGTTCTCAACTGAAATTTCCAGCACAGTTTACATAACAAGAAAATACAGGAAAAAAAGCAAATACTGAAAATGGAGCAAAAAGCAAAGTAAGAAAAAAAAACAACACAATAAATGCGTATTGCTGCAGGGAAGCTGTTTGTGTTACAAGCATTCACTCTTGCTTAGACAAGGAAGACATAGTGAAACAAGCTAATTCTGAAATTTGTCTTGTGATTTTCTTCGGCAAAAAAGACTTTTAATTTTGTTTTTTTTAACTTAAGAACTACTGAACTTTCCTTGGAAGTTTTGCTAACTATTTTTATAGTTAGAGGAGATATTGCTGTTGGTTTTCTTTTTCTTTCTTTCCTTCTTCCTTCCTTCCTTCCTTCCTTCCTTCCTTCCTTCCTTCCTTCCTTCCTTCCTTCCTTCCTCTCCCTTTCTTTCTTTCTTTTTGTATCTTTCTTTCTGCTTCTCTCTCTCTCTCTCTCTCTTTCTTTCTGTCTGTCTCCTTTCTTACTTTCTCTCCCTTTCTTTCTTTCTCTCCCTTTCTTTCTTTCTTTCTTTCTTTTTCTTTCTTTCTGTCTCTCTCTGTCTCTTTCTTTCTTTCCACCTCTTTCTTTCTTTCTGTCTCTTTCTGTCTTTCTGTCTTTCTTTCTCTTTCTTTCTTTCTTTCTTTCTTTCTTTCTTTCTTTCTTTCTTTCTTTCTTTCTTTCTTTCTTTCTTTCTTTCTTTCTTTCTTTCTTTCTTCACAACTCTTCATTGCTCTGAAGCTTCCCTGGCTGCCTATACTTCTGAATCTGAAAGACACCATAAGAGAAATTCCATTTTGACATCGTCCTTTGGGACTGAGTTGAGCTACGGGTATCCAGAGAGGCTGCAGAATGCAGGATAAATTGGGGGGGGGGGATTATGATACTAATTATTAATTATGATATTATGGTAATTATTATATGAAGTAAGATGCTATTAGGATATTATAACAATGAAGAAAACTGGCTGAGTGTCTTTGGGCCAATAATCAGGAGACTGTGAGTTCTAATTCTGCCTTAGGTATGAAAGCCAGCTCGGTGACTTCGGGTCAATCACCAGGAGACTGTGAGTTCTAGTCCCGCCTTAGGGATGAAAGCCAAGTGGGCGACTTTGGGCTAGTCACTCTCCCTCTCAGCCCAAGTCATCTCACAGGATTGTTGTGGAAAACATAGGAAGAGGAAGGAATATTAGGCATGTTTGTTTTGCCTGAAGTTATTTATATAAATAATACAGATGGGATAAAACTTTTAACTAAAATAAAAAATAAATGGAGGTACAGTGAAAGATAAAGTTCGTGTACATTTTGTCCAGTTGCAACTATATAAACCTACAAGATTAGTCCACTGATGAAAATTTCACCAAAGAGCCATTTTCCTCTGAAGGCAATTCCAAGATCAAAATCTCTTTCATCCAACTGACTCCTTCAAGCTGTGTGTTGCCCAGCCATGGATTGAAAAGAAGTTTCCTGTATCCTCAAACAGCTTCTCTGAAAACTCCCGGTACTGATATATATGCAATTGCTTCATCATCATCTCAAACTAAGCTCGAGGCATCTTATGTTCTAGATTAGCAGTTGTACTATGACACTGAGCTGCATTAGAGAAAATTCAACGCAGTATCCCAAATTTTATAAACTGGTGAGTTTATTTTTGCATGTTCTAAAGCTCTTCATCAGACTGGAGATTGTTCCCCAAAAGAAGGCAAAGAGAAAGGAGGGCATGTAGCACATGATTTATTCAGATCTTAGCTCCATTTTCTCTCATGTATGTACATATGTAAATGCAGCCCTAACTATATGGTTCTTCTAGATCCGTGATGGTGAACCTATGGCATATGTGCCAGAGGTGGCATGCAGAGCCCTCTCTGTGGGCATGTGCACTGTCACTACCTGGTTTCCTGGTTTCTGGCATGCAGATGTGTGCCGACCAGCTGATCTTTGCATATGCCGGAGCCAGTGGTGAAATCCAAATTTTTTTACTACCGGTTCTGTGGCCATGGCTTGGTGGGCATGTTGTGGCTTGGTGGGCATGGCTGGGGAAGGATAACTGCAAAATCTCCATTCCCACCCCGCTCCAGGGGAAGGATACTACAAGATCCCCATTCCCTCCCTACTCCTGGGGGAAAGATATTGCGAAATCTCCATTCCCATCCCACTCTGGGGCCAGCCAGAGTGGTATTTGCCGGTTCTCTGAACTACTTAAAATTTCCGCTACCGGTTCTCCAGAACCTGTCCGAACCTGCTGGATTTCATCCTTGGCCAGAGCCCCAGAAACCTGAAGACCAGCTGGCTGGCCAGCTGATCTTCATGCATGCTAGAGCCCTGGAAACCCGAAGACCACCTGGTCATCAGGTTTCCGGGGCTCCAACGCATGCGAAGACCAGCTGGTCAGCGCACATCTGCGTGCCGGAAACCAAGTGGTCTTTGAGTTTCTTTGCCTGCGGCGCATGTGCACAAACGCATTCTGGTGTGGGCACTCAGTGCTGAAAAGGTTCGCGATCACTGTTCTAGATGCTCGACAGACTTTAGATTTTGAGGCTGAAGAAGCAAATCATGGTAGTCCAATCCTCTGTTCAGTGCAAAAATCCAAATGAGAGAATCCATGGTAGTTGGCTATAAGACCACTGCTTAAACATAACCATTGGCTGAACATTCATAGTTCCTGCTTGCTTAAAACACTGGAACTAACCCACTTCTAAGGACACATCTAAAGCACCTTGTTCACGTCTGATTCTATTTGTTTATAGCAAAATGCATAAACCTGGGATGCAGGGACCCAACCTTATTGATTTACCTATATTTAAGAGCTTCTTCAGATTCTTAAAAACACAATCTAGCATTTCAGTTATAAATTCAAGTATGACTAATACTTCCTCCCATTACAAATACAGTCAACTGAAAGTGTTATGAACATAACCATGGACAGGGTCATGTGGCAGGTTAAGTTGCTGTTCCATGCTATATATCTTCCTAATATAAACTTCCCCAGCTATGACCAAATGAGATAATGTCTAAACCAGACACCTGCAACTTTCTGATCTTTCCTCTAAGGAAAAAAAGAACTATTTGAAACCCCCAATAAATATTATTCCTGAAATCTTATGTTTGGGAATAAATACAGTCAGAATGGTACAAAACCTGGAAGTGAGTCAAACGTTTATAGTTGCAATCAATTTTTAACTATGATCTGGTGGTCCCATTGCTTTAAGCAGTCTGTGGCTGTAATCCAAAGAACTGACCCTTTTAACTCTGTTGGCATGCCACTTCTAATATCGCTGGTGCTTCAGTTTCTGTGCTTTCCCCAAACAGCGTTCCCAGATACATATATTAGTTTACACTGGTACATAAAAAGCAATTGTAGCTATCTTGGTCCATGGGGGGAAGGGAGGGGGAGGAATCCAACCTTATAGCCAAGCAATAATTTTAATAGAATCAACTTAAACAGCACAAGAAAGGACATATTTTTCAGTTTAGAAAAAATAAAGGGTTGAAGAGGAAATAAGAAAATGCAAACATTTTATCAGCTCGGACTCTCCTTGGTATTCTGATAACATTTGCTGCTCTGCAGTTACATTTTAGTAAAGGGCAAAAAAAAACCCCTTCCATACATTTACTTTGGTACTCCATCAAAACAGATTCCAAAGTGATTCTTTTGTTCACCAAATTGTTGAATCCTGGAGGTGATCAAGTCCAGCTCCCTGCTGAATACAGGATCCACTAAAACATCTCTGACTGATGACCATCTCACCTCTCTTTGAAGATTTTTAGCAAAGGAAAACTTGCACGTGATGAGGCAGCCTCTTCCACAGGCTGAAAATTTCTACAATTTGGACATTTTTGTATTAGTCCAATATAAAGAAGAGGAAGTCAAGCTATTCTCCAAAGCACCTGAGGGCAGGACAAGAAGCAATGGGTGGAAACTAATCAAGGAGAGAAGCAACCTAGAGCTAAAGAGAAATTTCCAGACAGTTAGAACAAATCATCAGTTGAACAACTTGCCTCCAGAAGTTGGAGTAAATGCTCCAACACTGGAAGTTTTTAAGAAGAGATTGGATAACCATTTGTCTGAAATGCTACAGGGTTTCCCGCATAAGCAGGGGGTTGGATTAGAAGACCTCCAACTCTGTTATTCTACTCTCTGTCTGAAATTATTAATCAAATTTATTGTCGGAACTTGCTTCCATTAATTTAGATCCTGCCCTTTGAGAATAAATCCACTCCCTTTTTTGTGTGAAACTATTTAGATGCTTGAAGACTGCTATCATCTCTTCCATAGAGTAAACATATGCAAGATTGATTAACTATTTCTTATAGGACTTGGTTTCAGTTCTCTCACCATCTTGGTAGGTCCCTTTGAACTTGTTCCCTCTTATTCCACCTTTGAACTGGGATTGTACTCTAAATGGAACTTGCATACATTACATACATGATACTGTCATCAACTTGGTCAGTACAGCAATATGTGGGATCGCCATCATAATCAATTTGTTTAACCAAGATTGCAGCTTTGGTAGCAGATCTGGCATCAAGATCAAGGGAACAGTGATGGTTGCAGGAGAATTAGAGGGTTGTCCCTTTTAGTGACAGTGAAAATATTTAAGAAGTAGATGACTTGTGTGGCTTATGATCATTTGCTAATAGTAAAGGAATCAGCAGTCAAGAAATATGCCACAGACTAGTTTTTGGTAAAGTACCAACTAAGGCTTTGAAAAAGATGTTCAGATGTCATGCTGTGTCTATACTTAAAAAGATCAAAATTGTGCAGGCAATGGTTTTCCCTGTGACACTCTATGGAATTGAAAGTTGAAGTTGGAAGTGAAAGAAGGATAGAAGCAGTATTGACACTTTTGAACTTTGCTGTTAGAGAAGACTCCTGAGAATACTATGAATAATCAAGGAAATGGATCATGGAACAAATCAATCCAGAGTTTTCACTTGAGACACAAATAGCCAGGCTCAAATTATCCCATTTCAGACACATTATGCCAAGATTTAGATCTCCTGAGAAGGGTCTAATGCTGGAAAAGGCAGAAGGAAAGAGAAAAAAAGGACAACCAACAGACCCCATACACATACATACATACACACATACACACAAGTTACACCACACACACAGATACACACACACACACACACACACACACCTTACACCATGTAAATACATGCGAGCCTATTGGGTGTAGTGGTTAAAGCCAACTAGAAACTAGAAACAAGGAAACAACTAGAAACAAGGAAACCATGAGTTTTTAAATGAATTGAATTTTCCCCTCTCACCCCTATGGGTGGTATGAGTCTTCCTCAATCTCATGTCTTCTGCTAAAGAGTATATATCCTTAGTATATTATTTCTTCTAATCAAATATATATATAAGAGCCGAGGTGGAGCAGTGGTTAGAGTGCAGTACTGCAGGCTACTTCAGCTGACTGCTAGCTGCAGTTCGGCAGTTCAAATCTCACCGGCTCAAGGTTGACTCAGCCTTCCATCCTTCTGAGGTGGGTAAAATGAGGACCCAGATTGTTGGGGCAATATGCTGACTCTGTAAAATCACTTAGAGAGGGCTGTAAAAGCACTATGAAACGGTATATAAGTCTAAGTGTTATTGCTATTGCTATATATGTATATATCTGCATTAATGTTTGTGTATGGGTATACCATGCTGTTCTACAGTAGATATCAAGGTATCTCTATATGGGGAAGATTACTAAATCTATATTTAAATGTACTATTACAGCAATACCTTTATTATTAATTGGTGTTTTAATATGTGCTATTTTTTGTTTAAAAATTACTGTGCAAATATATTAATAATTAGAAATGATTTTTTTATTATATTATTATGGTTGGTTGCACAGTCAGCCACATGTTTAGATTGAAATTGGCTTTTTTATCCGTCTATTATTGCTTTTTTTATTATTATTCAGAAACAGGAGCAAATGACTAACCAGCGACAAGAAGTCTAAAATATATTATTTTAAGAAGAGGTTTATTTGACTTGGTATCCTCCAGATATTTTGTGAGCTCCAGCCTCGCTCTCTGAGCAAGAATATATCTGTAATGCAAAAGGCCAGTGGGCTCCGTAACCAAATGGTTTTGTTTGTAGCTGAAGGGTTCATGGTTTAAGCATGAAGCATAATTTAAATACATTTTAGAAATATTCTCCTGGTGATTCAAACTGAAAATTTGGTACATAATTGCACCCTACTTATTAAACACAATGGAATAAAGTAAAATTGAGTATATTAACCAATTAACCAGAATTTAGTTCTACTATGATCCATAGAATTTACATGGTTATAATAATCAATATAGTAGATTAGCAATTAGGAGTGCTCATATGTAACAATAACCCACTAAATCAAGCCATTGTGTCTTCATGCATCGGTGGACTCTGTGATAGAAACTATATGCTGGATGAGATGGACCTTCTTATGATCCCATGACTGATGCCCCATCCACTTGTAACACTCAATAAATCTGATGTATTATCAATAAACACTGTCACATACTGACAGCTAAGATATTCCAGCTATCTAAACTGATTGCTGTTTCATGTGAGCTGTTAGACCCTCACAAATCCAGAGAACTGTTTCAGCCATGTAATCTGCCTGACAAACTCTTTAATTATTGAACGGATTAAAAACATCATAAATCATTTCAAATAATGCCACCATTGAACAATGACCATTCTAAGCATTAATCAAATATTTAAGCACTACCTCCTAGTTGTCAAATATGCATAGGGACCACTAGGTACTATAGATTAGTTGAAGGAGGCCCTCTGCATGTTTTCAAAGAATGCGCATTGCTTTGGAGCACATATTATTTCCAGCAAAACTTAGTTTCAGATGGATAGATATGGCGTATTGCAGACAAATCTTTGCAACTTGGAGGAGAGAACGCTTCACACCAGGGTTGCTGGGGATTTGCAGAGGTTCGGGAGAACCTCTAGCTAAGATTCTGTGCAATTCGGAGAACCCCCAAATCCCACTCCGCCCACCCACCCCCATGCCCCGTTTTTGTGCTAGCAGGCTTACCTGAAGCCTCCTGGGACCAAAAATGGGGCACAGGGGGGTTCACTGCACCCCCCACCCCCACCCCCACGCATACACACACGACCCCCCCGCCTCCCTGCAGAGACCCAAAAATCTGCTGGCTGGCAGGAGGCGTGTGTCAGGATTCGGTGTCGTCTCAAATAAGCTGCATTTCAAACAAATAGTCCTTGATCAAAATCTTTCATTTATTAGGCACAACAATCGAAAACTCCGACTCAGTTGCAGCCAACACTGACTTCCTGGTTCAAACCCTCCCTTTCCTTTCCCCACTGCTCTGCTTCTCATTGGCCATCTTCCAAGTCACTCTGCTGTTATCTACTACTTCAGCTCAAAGGAATTTCCCCCCTCCCAACCCATCTCCTAGGAGATAGTATCTCCAGGGAAATTAAGTAGGTAAAAAGTCAAGCGTCCTCTTGCCAGATGCCCCCATCTTCTCCTTCTTATGTCAGCACTGGAATGAATGCAGCTTGGAGTGCTGACAGCATGCATGCATGGTGGAGCTGACCTGGGGGTCGGCTCGCGTGCCTGCAGAGATGGCTCCATGTGCCACCTGTGTCTCCTTAAACAGGGAGTTAGATTAAAAGATCTCCAAGGTCCCTTCCAGCTCTATTCTGAGTGACTGATTGATAGAAATGTATTTTTCTTTGAAACAGTGTAGAAATAGTTTGCCACTGCCAGCTTCACAGACCCTTCTCTGACGTCCTAGCCAAGCCTACAATTCAAGTTACCAGCTGCAATTCTGTTCAGCTTTGGAGGATCAGCCAAAGTTATCCAAGTTTTGTCATCTGCTGAGATTAACTCTTGGCGATTTCATGGGCATGTGTATGTAGTCTTCCTGGTATTAATGCAGAATTTCCACTGCCTTTTTCCTGTTTTTTAATTCCTAGTCAAACTACCGGCATGACATTTCCTAATTGACTCCATCCAATAATTAACCAGGTCAGATCCTGCTTACGATTATTTTTCAGAATCAGCCCAAGTTAGCTAGATGCTTCAACCTGCTCTATACAATCTTGCTAATCTATGTTCTCTGCTAACATACTGTGCTGTGACTTATCTTAAGCAAAACATAACTGATGGAAAAAGGAGAATGGTGGAGATTTTCTGCAGGTCTTTTGTGGGACACTCCTGGCAAGAGGCAACCACTCCTTTTAGACTGAAAAATGGCAGGTTTTAAATATACTTCCAAAATATATTTAAAACGATACTTCTATGCCAGAAATTGGGCAGGACAAAAAAATATTGTTAACACTGGCATTTTTGACCCCAATATAGGTATGCATTTAATTTGCTTTTGATGAAATAAATTTGTTCTTTCAATATGTTTTGAAATATGATTTTAAAATTAAAAATATTAAGATCAGAAGTGGACAACCCATAGTTTAAGGGACACATGAAAGTCCCAATTTTTCCTGTTACACCTTCAAAAGTCTGTGGCTCTGATTGCTGGCAAATGACAACCCAGTTTGATTGCCTTTCTGAAATAAAGAATAAATGGAAATCGTAATGTACCCATTAACATAGGCATAAGATAGAAGTAAAGACTTTCTAGTGGCTTAATGAACAGGTTCATGTTATGTGCGTCACAACAATACAGAAGTGGCTTTTCTTTTGTCCTAGTTTAGCCTACAGCCCTGGGATTTCCTGGTCTCCCAACCAAGTACTAATTATATCTGACTCTGCTTGGCTTTTTTCAAGATATGTCAGGATCAGCAATATGCTGCCACCATTGTAGACAACCAGCCCTCACTGCATAAGCAAGGTGTCACCCTAAACAGCCTCCCCAATTATTTATGGAATTTGTTCCCACGTTCCCCAACTGTTGCTTAGTCCCATTCTGGTCTTTTTTAAACAGAAGACTTGGGTGTCTGTTTTTTCTTCCTGATAACAATCTGCGAAAGAGTTCCACGTAATGGAACTTGCAGGAGGAGAATTGTGGTATGTGGCAAAAAGTACCAGAAGTCTTTTCCAACAACATCAACAAAAATGATCAGCAGGCATTAAGTTTTTATCCTTATATTGCAGTTCGCATCATGAGATGCTCACAATGGCTAGACTGGTGCAGGAATTAAAGTGGGGTGAGATGAGGTAGGGAAAAACATTGGTGGTGCCAGTCCGCCGTGAACCATGGTGGGAAACTGGAAGGGAGGGTGAGGGCCTGGGGGAAAAGTGAAACTGAACTGTGAAACTGACCTGTGTGATGGTTTCTCTGTGAGAACTGACAAAGTCCTCAAGGTCGTTGCCCTGGAACAGGAATGCCAACACGTAGAGTGACTGTTTCCAAAACATCTTGTTTAAGTGTGATTGCGCAATGAGAGATAAGCAATGGGAAGGGAGCAAGGGAGGAAAGATAATTGGCAAAACTCTGGCGCAAACTCTCAGTTCTGGCTTTACAGTACTGCAATTCATTGGACGTCTAGTAAACTATACCTTTCTCAACAAATAGAGTTAAGAATTGTTTTTATTTAGAAACCAAAGTTGAGGCAGGTCTGACAGGTGGGGAAAAGAAAGAAAAGGAATTGCTTATACAGATGCAGGTTACATATAGGACAGGGTACATGTTCCCTATCGATTAAGAATTGTAATGTGTTAAAAACCGATGGCATTTGTTGAGACCTTCTGAGATTGCCTAAAACCGTTTGATGTATGTTAGTTCAACAACTTTTCGCTCAGTGGTACTGTTCTACTTTTCTATAACAGTCACTTTGCTATGAAGGTTGAAATGTTTGGATATTACTTTGTCCTTGCTTTGAAGTCTGATGTCAAATTAATGTGTCCATTAATTCTTTAGTTTGTCCCATTTGTCCTATGGAGAATCCAGAAGGGCATTGTTGATAGTTGATGATGGCATATATCACATTGGAAGAACAGCATATGACAATGCCTCTAATGTTGTTCGTGTACTTGTTATGGCCTGTGATGGTGTTGCTGGTATAGATGTGGGGGGAGGGGAATAGACATCTTGGTTTGTGGCTGGCTCTGGTTTCCATGTTGGCATTATGTTTCCATCCATCCATCTTGGATGGATGGAAACTAATCAAAGAGAGAAACTGCCTAACAATGAGAACAATCAACCAGCTTGCCTTCAGAAGTTGTGGGTGCTCCATCACTGGAGGTTTTTAAGAAGAGACTGGACAGCCACTTGTCTGAAATGGTATCGGATCTCCTGCTTGAACAGGGGGTTGAGCTAGAAAACCCCCCAATGTCCCTTCAAGCTCTATTCTATTCTAACATAATCCTTTTGTTTCTTGTTGCTTTATAAGAATCTATTTTAGGTTCAATGGTTGTATGCATGCAGGTATGGCTTTGAGAAACTGTCTACTGTTTTGTTTTGTTTTTTAAATTTGATTTATATGCCGCCCTTCTCTGGAGACTCAGGGCGGCTTACAATACGTTAAGCAATAGCCTTCATACTTTTGTATATACCTGCTTAGTAGGGCTTTCGGCCCCCCCCTAAGCGGTGTTCTTTTTTTATACAAAGTCATCTTATTGCCCCCACAATCTGGGTCCTCATTTTACCTACCTTAGAAAGGATGGAAGGCTGAGTCAACCTTGAGCCTGATGAGATTCGAACTTACAGTAATTGCAGACAGCTGGTGTTAATCACAATGCTTTTAGTCTGCTGAGCCACCAGGCCCGTTTGACCTGTTGACCTCACCCCATTCCTAAGAGGTCTGTAAGGGGTGTGCATAAGAGCACCAGTGTGCCTACCGTCCCTGTCCTAATGTTTCCTTTAATTGTATTCATTTTATGTATTCAATTCATGCTTATACTTATATATATTATCTAATATGTACTCGACAAAATAAATAAATAAATAAATAAATAAATAAATAAATAAATAAATAAATAAAGTGCCATTGTCTAATATAGGCTATTAATAATGCCTTTGAGTGGCTTGAGCTATGAACTGTAGGTGACAACAGTGTCCTGTTGTTCTGCTTCTGTGGTCTGTCTTTTAATAAGTGCTCCCTGGGATTTGAGCTGGCTGTATTGATTTGTCTATTGATCCTGTTGGGTAGGTAGTTCTCTCCCTTGTGTGTCTGTAAGAAAGATACGATTACAAATTACTGATGAAGAAATTATTAAGAAAATGTTGGATTGTGCCGAAATGAGTAGATTGACATTTGAAATAAGAGAACAGGAAGATAAACAATATTATTTGATATGGGAGCTATTTTATCAATGGATAGATAATAAAGTATGGAGATGAAATATTATATATGAAATGAAATTTGGATAAAATGTTTAAGCACTTGTTTTTCCTGTTAGAGGTAAGAATATCTGTCATATAATGAGAGTTTGAAAATTTTGAGAGTACAAAATGATTTTCACCGATCGAAATACTGTCTGTAAGTATTTGGAAGGTTGATGTTTTTATGTTATTTCTGTTTAAAAAATAAAAAAAATTTGCAAAAAAAAAAAAAAAAGAAAGATACAATTTTCCTGGTTTCTTTCTTATATATATCCATATAGGACTGTACGCTGTAGACATGGTTTCATCAACAGGACCTTCCCTACTAACCTCTAGTATAAAATGTTCCCAATAGGGATTTAACTGATCCTCATTAAAAAACAATCCTTCGTCTCTCCCTCCTTTCTTCCCCCGTTTTCCCTCTTCCCTCTTCCTTGTTTTTTAATTTCTTGCTGTTAAACCATCATGTATGTCTTCTACTCTCTTCTCATGCTAAAGGAAGGTCCTTGAGACTCTGGAAAGATAATGATAATATTGGTTTTAGGTGGATTACAAGTCTGCTGGTACATAACCCACTTCTTCTAGAAGAAATCTCGTAACAGAGTCCTCTTGTGAATCTGTTAATACCGTAGCTCAATGAACATGCTTGAGGGTCAGATCCTATTTGATTTCAGTTGAAGTATCAGATCATCCTTGGTCTGTTCATGAGCAGCGCTTTAACAGCAAATGAAGAGGGTGAGATTTCCACTCTCAGTGAGCCTTGTTCCAGATCTTTAATATAGATACGCAAGCATTTGGATCCTTTTTTTTTTATAGACTTCACCAATATTTCAATCTATCAGATTAACAGAGTTGGAAGGGACCTTGTAGGTCATCTAGTCCAACCCTCCCCCTCCCCCCAAGCAGGGGATTCTACACTACTTTGACAAATGGCAGTCCAGTCTCTTCTTGAAAGCTTACAGTGATGAAGCTCCCACAACTTCTGAAGGCAAGCTGTTCCGTTGATTGGTTATTCCCATTGTCAGAAAATGTCTCCTTATTAGTTAATTAGATAATTCAAGTTAAACCAAGTGGGATCAAAACATGGAGACAGCAACAAACAATAATATCTCCATGGTTTTAATATCAAATGCTTACGGTTTTGGTATCCTTTCCTGATTCATAGTCACTGAACTCTGCCAGATCAAGAGAGAAGGGAAATAGTATGGCTTCTTGGTTTTCCATCCAAGATCATGTGAGAATTTTAAAGCACTTCACATTTCATAGCCCTTGGTGTGAAAGTGCATTGATTTTAGCACTTAGCAATAGCTCTTAGACTTGTATACCACTTCACAGTACTTTACAGCCTTCTCTAAGCAGTTTACAGAGCCAGCATATTGCTCCCAACAATCTGGGTCCTCAGTTTACCAACCTCAGAAGAATGGAAGGCTGAGTTAACCTTGAGCCGGTCGTGATCAAACTCCTGGAAGTGAGCAGACTAGCCTGCATTCTAACCACTGAGCCACCACGGCTCCTGTTAATTTTGTTTGCTTGGAATCATATTCCCTTTAAACTTTAATAGAAACTGAATCAGTTCAATAGATATGACAGTTCATGGACAGATGTCATTAAGCCATTTATTCCACATAAAAAGATTCATTCCTAAAATTTGAGTTCTGTCAGTTTATACTTTCCGGTCTTCTTGCTGGGAAAATGAGGTGTGGTCTCTGAATTCTGTCACATATCTCTTATGCTAAAAAATCAGACCGAAATTTGGGGTTCATATTCCTGATGGAAAATGGTTAAATCCCAATGGAATAACTAAAAGATAATGCAAAATCAACTTCAAAAGATGGCGTATAAATGGATTTTACACCTTGTTAAGATGGTGATTATGACTGATTTCAGTTTATGGAAATACTTCACTATTGTAGATTCTATACTATACTGTAATTTCTTAGGGATATGAATTACCCACTGAAGATTTTGCTACTAAAATAATCTCTAATATTACTGCCAAACACAGAGCTATATAATTTAGCCATGGTGTATATTAGAAAGATGACAACTAGTTTTAATGCTTTCACCAAAACCCTGGATGAAATGCTGTCACCATACTACCATAATATACATGTTTTGCCTCAAAAATACTTAGGTAGTCACAAATAAAGTTGAAATTTATCCTTTTAAGAGAAACTTTAAGAGAAATTTTTAAGCAATTCCCTTTGGTTCTATTTTACCAATAAAATCTTTCAAAAAACATGTCCCAGCATTAAACTTAATTCTAGAGAAGTTTATTGGAAATTTAGAGATTGGTTAGAAGAGCCTCCAAGCATAGGCCTAAAATGGACTTAAGGAGAGCTGTTCCACACTGACCAGTTGCACCACAAAGTACAGTCTTCATTGATTTTGAGATGGCATTTGATTCTATCTTTCATACTACATTGTGGCAAAACCTAGCAGCCTCCTCGCTTGATCGACATTTGTTATTCCTAAATGGAATCTTCCATGGAGATATATTTCTGAATGTCAGATACAACTCACAAAGTGATTTATCACGAACCACTTCAAAAGAGAGACCAACTAGGCTGCATTGTATGGAGTAATCGGTGCTGCATCCCCTATTATTCTACTTCTATTTAAATGACATGGCAGATTACAGTACTTAGAAACATAGACTCCTGTCCTCATAGTTGATGAAGAAATCTGTAACTATTTTATTTTATCCAGATGGCATAATAATACTATCTGCAATAGGACTATAGGAGGTGACCAGGCTGACCTTGAGGGAAGGGTCAAGTGCATCATCAGTCTTGAGTCCCTTCAGCCCCACAGAGATCTAAGTCCAGCCCCCACCGTTGATTCTTATCTACCACCAATTTGCTTTGACCATTAGTAGTTCAGATTTTTGTAGAGTGTTAGCATGCAAACCTGTATTCATTTGAACCGCCTTGACTCCTGATTTCCTGCACTTGACAAAGACTTATAAACTACCAAAACACCAAAAGAAACTACCCAAACACCAGCAAAGGTAGGCACTCAACTAAGAAGGTCTTATGTCTCAAATATTTGAGACTGGTCTTTCACACCTC
The DNA here is from genome assembly GCF_059756535.1 of Pantherophis guttatus. Classification (NCBI taxonomy): domain Eukaryota; kingdom Metazoa; phylum Chordata; class Lepidosauria; order Squamata; family Colubridae; genus Pantherophis; species Pantherophis guttatus. The sequence continues at coordinate 23,188,503 of NC_142065.1, read as the reverse complement.
CTGCAGCAGGATGGCTCACTCCTATTTTTCAAATGTTATCAGCCTTGCAGGGTAAGCCAGATAGGAATTACAACCAGTTCGGCTAATTCTACTTAATTGCAAAACAACATTGACAGAATCTTGAAATACTGACAATACAGTTCTCTCCTTCCCCCCACACACATTCTATCCCATTTACCTCCTAACAAACTAGGGAGGGTTACTTCTGAGCCTCTTGCTCCATCCTCTATCCAGTATGGAATATGCCATATATTATCTGACCATTTCCTTGGCAATATCTCTTCTGCCAATCTTTTCCACATTCCATTCCACATGTCCATTCATCATGCTGGTGGAGATAGACAGATTTATAGATAGATAGATAGATAGATAGATAGATAGATAGATAGATAGATAGATAGATAGATAGATAGATAGATATGGATGGATAGATGATAGATGATGATGATGATGATGATGATGATGATGATGATAATAATAATAATAATAATAATAATAATAATAATAATAATAATAATAATAATAATAATAATAATAATAATAATAATAATTTTATTTACATACCACCCTTCTCTCAAAGGACTCGGGGTGGTGTACAGCCAAGATTAAAAACATAAATATACAATATCATAGTTAAAATTAATTAAAATCATTAAATAGTTTTGGCCAAATTTTAAAACCCAATATTAAAACCCAGTTTAAAATCATTCAGTTAGACAGCCCCACCTGTCAGAACAGTAGGGTCTTGAGGGCACAGCGAAAGACCCGGAGGTCAGAGATGTTACGAATATCCGGGGGCAATTCCAAGATAGATAGATAGATAGATAGATAGATAGATAGATAGATAGATAGATAGATAGATAGATAGATAGATGATAGATAGATGCAGTAGCTAGATAGACAGACAGATGAGAGATGAGAGATAGATCATCTATCTATCTATGAGAGAAAGATGAGAGATATGTGATAAAAGATAGAGGGATAGCGAGATGTTAAATTATGGACTTATAGTGGTTCAAATGTTAATGTCCAGTCCACCCAGCCATTCAAGGACAGGGTGGTCTATGTTGAAAAAATCAGACATTGGGCCAGTGTAAGCTCTTGATGTACATTCAGACACAATGTGATGGATATTTTGTCAAGGAGCACCACAGTCACACTGAGGGGTAGAGACAAGACCCCACTTAAACAATGAGCCCTGGCATACACCATGTTGGGTAAGGATCCTGTTCAGAGTTGACCAATGCTGGCCAATCTTTTTCCTAACTTTGTCCCTTTGAATCTTGTCCAGTCCCAATTTCTAAAGGCAGCTTTCAAAGTTCCCTCTTGTGTTAAAAATCCTGGTCTGCATCTCAAAGCAGATGTGAAGAAAGTGGAGGCTAGACTGTGGATTTCTATATTTAGCTATTGATTGAGCTAATCTGTCTTCCCAATGGGGCTCGTTCCTCTAATGTGGAAGATGGATTTCAATCTATATGGAACTGATAGCTGATAGCAAAATTAGCATTGCTGTGCTTCTCTCTTATTTACACTCCCTGGGACTACACAGAGGGTAGATCTTCTAAACAGTGAATGATGGACCTACACACCATGCTGATTTAAACAGGACTTCTAATCTTCCTACTGCTGACAATTGCAGGCATATGGTAGTGACTTGTGGCATGCAGCTACAAGTCTCAAAATATAGAAAGGCCTTTAATTTGGCAGATTCTAACACTGTTCTGGGAGCTTGGTAGAAAGATTCCATGCTCAGAATGTTGATGCTCCTGTGATTCTGGACAAGTTGAGTCTCTTGAACATTTACATTCTACCGAAATATTGGAACTGGTTTTTTTCCCTTGTCCCCCACTGCTTACAAGACTGCTGGGTTTCTGTTTTCTTTTGATTTTTGGTCTGTTAAATCTCATAATACATAAGATTGCCTTGCTTTCCCAAGAGTGTGCAAAACTCACTGGAAATTGAGCACCAGTAAAATCTATTCAATCAGAGAAAGCAAATGTTTTCTTTAAATGAAAAGAAAGATTACACCCATGTATTTTATTATCATTGATTATCTCCAGTTATATAAGCTTCTAATTATCTTCAGTTATATAGACTTTCGGGTTTAATGCTTCTACATTAATTCTCAGCCTTCTGGCTAAGGTTAAACACAGCATAATGTTCACTGGTTCTCCTTTTTCTACCTTAACATTTAAAGCATAGTATTTTACATTTACAGAGTTTTATTATTAATTACATTTTTACAAACTGATGTAGGGATTCAATGTTAAGATATTATAACTTTATAACAATAATTCTAAATTTTAGTTATTTGTTCCATTGCTTTTTATATATTAGTGTTTACGCTCCTTTTATAGCACACTTTATTATAACTTAGATCTTCTTAGTATTATTATTAAAACGTACTTGTGCTTTTAGCGATATAGAAACTTTTATAGCGTTGTGTTAATAATGTTCAGGATTATAGTCTGCTCATACGGTAAATTTTTAATAGTTCAGAGAACCGGCAAATACCACCTCTGGTTGGCCCCAGAGTGGGATGGAAATGGAGATTTTGCAATATCCTTCCCCCAGGAGTGGGGAGGGAATGGGAATTTTGCAGTATCCTTCCCTTGCCACACCCACCAAGCCACACCACGCCTACCAAGCCATGCCTACAGAACCGGTAGTAAAAAAAATTGGATTTCATTACTGGTTCAAAGTTACAAAGCCGCTGAAAAAAGGGACTTATGACTGTTTTTCACACTTAAGACCATTGCAGCATCTCCATAGCCACATGATCAAAATTCAGACGCTTGGTAACTGACTCATATTTATGACGGTTACAGTGTCCTGGAATCATATGAGCACCTTTTGTGACCCTCTAACAAGCAAAGTCAATGGGGAAGCCAGATTCACTTAACAACCATGTTACTAACTTAACAACTGCAATGATTCACTTAACAACCATGGCAAGAAAGGTTGCAAAATAGGGCAAAACTCATTTAACAAATGTCTCACTTAGCAACAAAAAATTTGGGCTTATTGTGGTTTGTAAGTTGAGGATTACCTGTATGGGGTGAAATTATTTGGAGGCCGTACCATCTAGTAATAGCAAACAGCAAGACCAAAAATGCAACCAGTTATTTTGGACTTGCTCAAGTGATTAGACCATAGGAGTTATAGACCAATATCTTTGGAAAGCATCAGTTGCTATTCTCTGACCTAAAGTTAGTTGCATCTGCAATATTAGGGAAGTGGGCTTAAAGAAAGCACTGCAGGAAAAAATTATATTGTACCAGGCAAAATGTTAATTTTCAGTTCCTTATCACCTGTGATTTGTTTTGCTATTGCCAGAATATTTTGACCCCTCAAGAAATCTCTTGAAAATTGATCCCAGCAGCATTCTTGGGTTTTAAAATGCAGATTGGCTTCAACATGAAGAATCACAAAAACAAAGGAATCAGAGTTGTATTGGCCAAATCTGGCCCTAGGTTCTGCCTCAGTTTATCTTTTCCAGCAAACAAGTGAGTGAGAAGATCATTTAAAAATAATTTATTAGAGAACTCTGATAAAGTGGGGCGGGGTGTCTCCCTATGAAAGGGGGAACCTGGAAAAAATGGATTGCATTTACTTTTATAGTTAGCGCTACAAAGAACTTCAAAACAAAAGTTGATTGGTTTAGAAATAGTCATCTCTTCAGTTACATCCCAAGAATTAAAGAACCCGATATTATGTGAGCATAGCCATAGAAAAGAGCATTGTATTCTCAGTGGAGTCTATATCAAGATAGTTTTTCTTAAATGTCAGTTTTAAAACGTGAGATTACCCTTTCCAGTTTAGCTGAAATCAATACACAGTAATTCAGACCCTCATTTGTGTGTGTGAGTCTGTGTGTTTGTTTATAATTAGTATAAATGCCATTTGTTTTGTGATGGGATATTTATTTTCAATTAGTAATCTTGGCAGCATCCTACATATTGTATATCTAAAGACAGATGATTATATTGTAATAACACTATGTTCCATAATAATCATAGAAACTGTTTAGGCTTATTGTTCATTCAGAACATATCCATGCTTGTTATTTAAGTTGTTCCTGACCTACGCTCATGCTGCCTTACTCTAAGCTGATTTTTTAAAAAATCCTGTCCAGACTAAGGCACATTGTCAGTACTTTGCAAGATATTCACTCCAGACTGCAGGCTATCAAGGTTTCCCATCAGTGGTGGAATTCATTTTTTTTTACTACCGGTTCTGTGGGCGTGGCTTGGTGGGCATGGTGTGGCTTGGTGGGCGTGGCAAGGGAAGGATACTGCAAAATCTTCATTCAACTCCCCACTCTAGAACCATTTGCCGGTTCTCCAAACTACTCAAAATCTCCGCTACCATTCTCCAGAACCCGTCAGAACCTGCTGAATAGCACCCTTGCTTCCCATTGGGCAGTGTCTCTGCTGCTGAGCCTTCCCACATTTCAATTACAGGAAAACAATGGCCAATAGCTTTGACTCCTCTGGGCAGGACCACATAGAACCAAATGAACATTCACAAAGTTAATTTGAAATCATATATACAAACTATCAGAATGCAAATACATGCAGGAACAAGAACTTCTTAAATTATTTTTGTTACTATTAAAATAATAAAAGATGCATAGGCATTCCAGTACATCCAAAATTATCTTTCTGATTAATTACTATTAAACATCAATTAATATTAAATCTATAAAAAAACAAAAATACTGAAATAGCCTTTCATTGATATTCATATCGTGAACATTCCAGTTCCTTTTTCCAAATGTCCCTAGATTCATGAACACGTAATTTGGTGTTTACAAGTCACTATTATCGCTTATTACAGGGAGTATTTTCTACACCAAATCAAATCAATGTAACTGCTGGCTAACAGCTGGACAACAGAATCATTCCATGAGCTATATGATTCAGCCATAATAACAACTTTTTATCCAGTTTTTGTGCAATATATTGAACCAGATTTTTTTTCCTGGCTTTCTTTTTGCAGACAAATCTCATCAATGCTATATTCATCTGTATCCCAGGAACTTAATATAGATATTGGGCTGATGTCCCTCCATGAACAGGAGTAATCCTGTCTCAGTAGGAGTAGGAATAGTAGAGTGATGGTTCCTGCTTCCCCTCATTTTCCTTCTTCTCATCAGCCTCTTCTTCAACTCCTCCAATTTCTTCAAACTTCCACAGAAAATTTGCAAGGATCTATTGCAGGAAGGAGGATACAATTAATATGAATTACCCCCTTTTTTTCATAATCAAGAGTCTCCACTTGAACCTAACTGATAGTGTTGTCTATTTTATGGTGTAAATTTTATAAAAATAAAATGAATAATGGTACCATATACATGCCAGGTACCATATTTCCCCACCCGAAGGAAAGTCCAAGTCCCTGCCCAGCACCCACATGTCCATCACATGATCTAATCAAAGCACCGTCCCAACTGGAGATGCCTCCCAGTCACACCCCTCCAGGTGCAGGGCAAGATGTCCTTGACTCCCAGAGAAAGGAATGTTATTTTGACTATATATCTCCCCTGCTCCATACAATCCCCCTTCCCAGTTTCCTACATCACTAAACGTGGCAGGACTGAAGGCCCAATGCAAAAGATGGCTTCCAGACCTGACAATACATTTCTTTCATTCTTGCAACTTTTTCCATTGAGGCAGTTTAAGGTTTGACCCGTGTCTTAATGTCTTCTCCATTTTCTTCAACAAAATCCAGTTCCTTTGTCAAATAATTTTTTTCTCAAATAATGTAAGGCGAAGTGATCCCTAGATGTTTTAGATTTCAGTAGTGCTATCAGATATACCAAAATCCATGATTTTGCCCTATTCTGTTTGTAGCTAGGTACTCTGTTAGAATTTGATGGGATGCCTACAGCTGCACTGAATGATATACCCTGGCCAGTCCCTTTCTAAGTATAAAATAGTGTTATAGGCAGTGGTGGGTTCTACTTACCTTTACTACCGGTTCGCAATGGGGCCGCGCACTCTTCAGCGTATGCAGAGAAGCTTCTGCGCATGTGCAGAATCGTTCTGATGATGTCGGGGTCAGTGGGCGGAGCCTCCTGCCGGTTTTACTACCAGTTCTATAGAACCGGTATATTGTATTAAGCTCCATTATATTGTGAAGAACAAAAGCCATTTCAGTTGAAACATGCACAAGCAGATACAATAATTATGCATACAAGCAAACAAACATTGTATGCCCCATTTTATTTATTTTAAGGAATTTGTGAACTGTATTTGATGGTTACCATAACCCCAGAACAGGGGTACCAAATGTTCTAAATAGTAGCATGTAAGTGAAACGTTTCTGACATGCAAGAAGTATTAAAAAAAGGTGCTCACTCCTAATACTTGGGTGACTTTAAAAATAGAACAAAGTACAGCTGTTTTTAGCTGTGTGACACACTACTCCCTTACATCAACAGAGGGCAAGAGCAAAGTTGTTGGAAGTTAGTTTTCTTATTTTAATTTGAAGCTTCCCAGTTAACTCAGAGCTCACAGTAATTGTTTGTTGTTTAATTGTACAGATGACACAACAAAAGAACAAGACAAATAAAAAATCTGGTTCAAGGTTCTCTGCATCCTTCTCCTGCATCTGGATTAGGACCTGGGGTGAAATGTTCCCGGTTCGGACAAGATCGCCAGCTCCTGTAGCGATGGCAGCAGGTGGTTCAGAGAACCGGTAGCAAAAATCCCTGTGCCCCCTGCCCATGCCCAGCTGAGCCACACGATCATCAGAGGCTTTTTTTTTACTTTTAAAAGCATTTTTTCTACAAACTCTTCGGCCGAAAAAATGTTACTACAGGTTCTGTGGGCATGGCTTGGTGGGGGGTAGTGTGGGTGGGCATGGCCACTTTTTTTTTTTACTTTTAAAAGCATTTTTCTACAACCTCTTCGGCCGAAGAGGTTGCTTAAAAAATGCTTTTAAAAGGCTCTGATGTTCCCAGCTGAGTTGCCTGATCGTCAGAGGCTTTTGTTTTCTTTTAAAAGCATTTTTTTTGCTTTTAAAAGAAAAAATAGCCTCTGACGATCAGGCAACTCAGCTGGGAACATCAGAGCCTTTTAAAAGCATTTTTTTCTACAAGCATTTTTTCAGCCGAAGAGGTTGTAGAAAAAATGCTTTTAAAAGGCTATGACGATCCCAGCTGAGCCGCGCGATCATCAGAGGCTTTTTTTTTTTTTACTTTTAAAAGCATTTATAGAAAAAATGCTTTTAAAAGTAAAAAAAAAAAGCCTCTGATGATCGCGCGGCTCAGCTGAGCATGCGGGGGGCGGGGCTCCAGGGATTTCTGCTACCGGTTCTCGGAACCACCCACCACCATCGCTACCAGATCGGGCAATCCGGTCCGAACCGGGAGCATTTAACCCCTTGTTTAGACCAAAAAGATAACAAACATAATTTATAAATATTCTTTTTGAAGACTAGAAAGGTAAATATTTCCCTATTAGTCGTGTCAGACTCTAAGGTAGGGTGCTCATCTCTGTTTCTTGGCTGAGGGAACCAGCATTGTCCGAAGACAATTTTTGTGGTAGTGTAGCCAGCATGGCTATACACGTCATGTAGCCACCATAGCCAGCATGGCTATTCGTGATCATGTAGCCAGCATGGCCAAAGGCGCATGGAATGAAGTTACCTTCCCACCGAAGTGGTACCTATTTATCTGCTCACATTTGCATGCTTTCAGTTGGCTAGGTGAGCAGGAGCTGGGCAAGCAACAAGAGCTCACCCCATTTGGGACTTGAACGTGGGCTGTCAGCTCTCCAGCTGACAAGCTCAGCATCTTTAACCACTAAGCCGTCGGGCCCCTTCTTTTGAAGACTAGGAGGGTTGAAATATGACTATGGTGACCTTCCCCTAAAACAGGGGTGTCAAACTCAATTTCATTGAAGGCCGCATCAGGGTTGTGTTTGACCTTGGGAGACTGGGGATGGGTGTGGCCAAGGTGGGCATGGCCAGCTTGATGTCATTCATGTTGGGGGCCCCTGTGGTGGCCTGAGCACTCTGTCAGCAAAAACGGGATCCCAAGTTCTGTTTTTGGCTGCGATGGCCTCCTGCAACCCTCTGCCAGTGAAAAAGGAGCCCAGGAGGGCCGACCAAGCTCCGTTTTCACTGCCAGAGGCACTTTGGGCCAGTCCTGGCAGAGGCATAGCAGGCCAGATCTAAGCACCTCCTGGGCTGGATCTGGCCCCCGGGCCTTGAGTTTAACACCCTTGCCCTAAAAGACATACATCAACAAACTTGTATAAAGTCAGTATAAGATTGCTATGAATTAAAAGGTATGCAGTATATTTCATGATAAACGGGAAACTTGCGTCTAAATGATCCCCATCTGCCTGCTCAATTTAGGGTTTTAGGATTTTTTATCTTCAATCCAAATGTAAACATGACAGCCCTTCTAATAAAACATGCCTTTAAAAGGAGGCCTCTGAAAAGCAAGTTGCATGAATACCCTAATCTCACATCCTTTTTTTTTTTTTCAATGTCCAGCAATTGTCAGTGGGGACAGCGTTGCTTGGCTGGAGTTTCAGATAAGAGAATTGTAAAACTGATAAGGAGTTGTAACGTTGGAAGTTTACCGAGATCTGTTTTATAATCAGTTTGCGATTGGAGACTATGTGAGCAAATCCATAAAGATTTCAATATGGTAGCCATGGATGTTTCCTCAACATGTATGAAAATGAGGATACAGTCAATCATACATTCAAAGATGCTCTAAATGAAAAGGAACAAATTTATTGTGTATCCTTATTTTGAAACAAAATAAATATGATTGTATTTCCATAAAACAAAAAGTAATGCAGTACATATATAATTGCACAAAAGTAATGCAATAGTATATAATTACTATACATAATAAGCTGTGCCTCATTAGCATAATTAGAGAGCCAGTTTGGTCCAGTGTTTAATATATCAGACTACAAATAGGCACAAAGAATGAGGCAGTCCCACTGTCTCAATCCAGCAAGCAGACAATAGCAAGTTACTTCAAACATGCCAAAAAAACTGCAGAGAATTGTCCTGGCATATGCCAGGAGTCAAAAACTGACTTGAAGGTGTGTGAGTACACACACACACACACACACACCCCAAAACAAAACAAAACTAGGATAAAAGAGAAATACAATACTAGCCTAAAACATTTCAGAATAAATTTTTAAATGGGGTAACCACTGTCAAAGTACACACAAAAACCAACATTCTGCATTGCAGTGGCTTAGATCCTGCAACGCATAAGCAAAAAAATTCATTATTGCTACTTTATCATGCTGTTGCTTGCAGTCAGTCTGCACAATCTTCTTACGGCAGCTAACTATGTGATCCACTGTTTCTTCAGCTTCTTTGCAGAGCTGGCATTTGCTGTCTATTGCTGTCTTCTCAAGTCTGGCTTTGTATACATTTGTTCTTAAGGCTTGGTCTTCTCCAAGCAAAATGAGCCCCTCTGTCTTCCCCCCCACCCCCAATTTTCCTGCTCTTTTTTATTCTTCGTTGGGTCTTTCTTGTAGGCCAGTTTGGTCTCTCTAGTATGCAATAGGCCTTCCTGGTATATTAGTTTCACTGCATCTTCTTCTCTGTCCTTCAGATATTCTTCCAATGCTCTTTTTTTCCTTCTTCAACTGCCTGGTGTGCTTGCTTGGTAGGTAGAGTCTGTCAACATCGCTGCGTGGATGAAGGGCATGATTCATTGTCACTATTTTTCTGGTCTTCCTATCTAGGGCTTTTAGTTCTGCTTGAATTCAGTCAACTATTCCAGCTGTGTATCTAATGACTGGAACTGCCCAGGTGCTAATTGCCTTGATAGAATTTCCTCCACTGAGTTTGGACTTTAAGAACTTTTTCACTTTCATGATGTATTCATTTTCCAACCTTTTTCTTGACTTTGGTATGCTTGATGTTGTCAGCTTGAAGGATGCCCAGGTAGTGATCATTTGTAGTGATCATCTTCATCTAGACTCTTGATAGCTCCATATGGCATGTTTCCATCCTTCAGTTTTCACTGTTTTCCTTTGCTGATGGTGTGTATGGCACATTTCGCTAGTCCAAACTCCATTGCAATATCTTGGCTGTATATACAGACAGTGTTGAGCAGCAATTCTATTCTAGGTAGGGTTTTTCTGTGCAGTTCTCCTCACTTTAGGCATCTGATGTGCCTTTTGAGTTGATGGAAGTGAATTTAGACTTTGAGCAGGCCATGACCAGTGGTGAAGAATTGCTGGGAATTGGGTGTCAACCCCATTTGCTAATAAATGTTGAGTTTCAGTTATCCAGACATTTTCTTCTTTTTAATCCCAGATCTTTTAAAATTACAGATGGTGATGGGCTGTTAATTTTATGACATACGTCCTTTTACTCTTCTTTTTCTTCTTTCATGCATGTCTTCAATTAAATAATTATAGAACAGCGCAATTGCTAAAACAGATGTGGAATTTATGCACAGTGATATTGTCAGGATTCAAGGAACTGATCATGCTTATGAAGAGGCTGATGTTCATCTCTTTTAAATTAAAAATATTAAATAAAAGCCTTATAAAAATTGCTAACACATTTAGTTCATATTATCCTGGTAGTTAACAAAGTACCTCTGATTTCTCCTTGAATTTCAAAATGATATGCTAGGAACCAGCAAACACGGTTAATAAATAATGTACTATTTCTTGAAGTACATTATAAAATCCATTATTTTTTTAAAAAATACACTCAGTCTAAGAGTGCAATTACAGCTTTGAATGATTATTATGTTGTCACTTTATTTTTACATGCCATCTTATTAGTCCAAGAAGTGACCTTGAGCACATTTGTAGGATACCATTATTAATAATAATCTATCAAACTGGTGTGTTACCGAATTCTCACACCTTAAGTCTAAATTTTTAATGGATCTTCCTTTCTAGCAAATATGTGCTTCTCGGTCATTTCTTGGTAGGGACATGAAAAAAAAGTAGGGATTGCAGAGATGAGCAGATCGGTCAACTTCTCCAGGGAGTTAGATTTTTGAGGATAGCTAAGTTATATTTATTTACAGTACTGGTATAGTACAGGTAGTACAGTATGACCACAATTGAGCCCAACATTTCTGTTGGCAAAACAGGCTATTTGCTAAATCTGATGGGATCAGCACCAAAAGGTTACAACAGGATATGATCAGAGGTGGGTTTCAGCAGGTGCTGACCAATTCTGGAGAACCGGTAGCGGAAATTTTGAGTAGTTCGGAGAACCGGTAGTAAAAATTCTGACTGGCCCCGCCCCCATCTATTCTCTGCCACCTGAGTCCAAGCTGATTGGGAGGAAATGGGGATTTTGCAGTAACCTTCCCTGGAATGGGGTGAGAATGGAGATTTTACAGTATCCTTCCCCTGCCATGCCCACCAAGCCACGCCCACCAAGCCATGCCATGCCCACCAAGCCACACCCACAGAACTGGTAGTAAAAAAATTTGAAACCCACCACTGGATATGTTGCCAGTAAAACCAACGCTGCTATTCCAAGGGAAAAGAGAGATGCAATTTTTGGGGGGGAGGGAAGCCAATCTGATGTCCCAAAGGTGCTTTTTTCAAGAAGCTACTGGACTTTCTTTGTTTTTCCTTGAAGATGTTTTGCTTCTCATCCAAGAAGCTTCTTCAGTTCTGGCCGAAGGAAAAAAGAAAAGCACCTTTGAGACAACCATGACTTGGATGACTGAGAAGCTTCATAGAAAACCAATCTGATGATGAGATTGTTTACCATTACTGAGCCCAAAATTTCTATTGGTAAGTGAGACAGACATTTGTTAAGTGGAGTTATTTTATGGCCTTTGATAAGTGAAACATTGAAGTTGTTAAATTAATAACACGGTTGTTGAATGAATCCGGCTTCCCTGTTGACTTTGCATGTCAGAAAGCTGCAAAAGGTGATCAAATGACTTCAGGCCACTGCTACCGTCATAACTATGAGTCAGTTGCCAAGCATCCTAATTTTGATCACATGACCATGGGGATGCGGCAATGGTCATTAGTGTGAAAAACGGTCATAAGTCACATTTTTCAGTGCTGTTGTAACTTTGAATAGTCACTGTTGTAAATTGAAGACTACCTGTAACAGGTGAGACCAATACCAGGGATCATCATTGCTGGGCATCTGCAGAGAAACACCAACCCACAGGGAATAAGACACTAATGCACAGACTTTGGAGCACTCTAATAAACTGAATTCATAAGCCTTTCATCAAGACTCTACGACTAACTAACGATTTTTAAAAAAAAAAAGAATTCAGAAGAACTAGGAGTCAGAATCCCCTTTCCATATGCTATAAATCAGGGGTCTCCAACCTTGGCAACTTTAAACCTGGAGGACTTCAACTCCCAGAATTCCCCAGCCAGCAAAGCTGGCTGGGGAAATCTGGGAGTTGAAATCCGCCAGGTTTAAAGTTGCCAAGGTTGGAGACCCCTGCCATAAATAATCCAGATTCTACCAATAGATCAAAACTGATATGCTTAGAAGTGCATTGTACAATTCCTCTGATTTCATCACGATGTTCTATATAATACACCAGGATTTCCTATTCACTAACTTGCTGTATAGTTCACCTTTCTGCTGCATTCAGATCAAATACTTGTCTTCTAAAAGTGAAATGTGGTTCAAGAAAGTGAAGTACAATTTCAACCTTTGTGATCTGGCAACCATCCATCAGATTAATAAGCCTCTTCCATATTAACCAAGTATGTGACTGATGTTCTATGCTGGTCAAATTAATCTTTGAAAAGCGTCATCAAACATTTCCCATGAATTTTTAACATTCCTTTTCTCAAATATATATATATGTAAAGCTGACATATTTGGAGGCTGGTATATTTTTCATAGAATCAGAGTTGAAGTTAGGCCATCAAGGCCAGCCTTTGGTAGGAGCTCAATATTGTTTTGTTTCGATTTGTAAAGCTACCTAATGATTATGTGACTTGAAGCACATACAGAAAATGATTAAGCAATAAAAGTATAACAAGTAACCTCTACCACTTCAAAACCCATAACGTACTCAAGATTTCACAAATCCCATTCCCCTGGCCCAATATTTTAATGTGACCTTCAAGGTACTCCCATACCAGTAGTGATATTCAGCTGGTTCTATCCAGTTCGGGCGAATCGGTAGTGGCGGCTGCGGGAGGCTCCGCCCACCCACCCGGACATAATCACGTCCCATTTTTGATGCTCTGCGCATGCGCGGAAGGCCCTGTGCACGCGCTCACATTTGCAAACCGGTAGCGAAGGTAAGTGAGTACCACCCCTGTCCCATACAAAGTACATTGCAATATTCCAAATGAGAGGTGACTGAGGTATGGTTGACTGTGAAAAGAGCCTCCTCATCTATGAAAGGATGACATTTGATGCACAAGATGAATTGGTGCAACTTGTGCATCTCTCCTAGCTGCAAATCTAGATGGACCCGCAAATTGGGCACCACTTCTGTCTGAGGAACCCTCAGATAGTGCAACCCTATCCAGCACTAAAGCTCGACAATCTCACAGGACGTTCAGACCTTGAAGGTCACTCAGCCTTCCCAGTCCTGAGTCTATATTTTTCCCCCTATTCATATCATCAGCCTTCAGGCCCTGGGACAGAACCCCATTGCCTGGTGGGTAAGGAATCAATACCAAGGCATATAACTTGGTATCAATAGAGACCCTCTGGGAGGGAGGTGGGCAGTTTCAAAAACTAGGTAGATAGGTAGGTAGGTAGGCAGGCAGGCAGGCAGGCAGGCAGGCAGGCAGGCAGACTAATTGAGAATGCCTTATCCCATGGCGTTAGATTATAATCTCATTCAAGACCTCATGAAGTGGTGAACCTGCAAACCTCTGTCAATACTGATAGAACTGACCACAAAGAAGGGAAGGTTACTGCAACAGTGTTCCCCACTTCCACGCTCTGGAGCTGGTCTCAAAAAAGAGTTTTATTCTTACTGTGGAGTTGACTTTCTGGTCTGGTCTACCTAACGGAGCTGAGAGCTCTGGTGATGTTGGAAGAAAGAGTTGAGGAGGTTGATACACTTTGGCTGGGTAAGGGTATGTTGGAATTGAGAGTTTTAGGAATACAAGACTAGGAATTATTTCTCCTGTATGGGAAGTGAAAGCTTTGTTATAGAGTATTTGGTACATACAGGCATTCCCAATCAGATGTTGAATCCTTTATACTTCCATGTTTTGGAATTTTAAATCAGAAAGAGAAGAAACTGTATTTTTAAATCCTCAAAGTTTGGATCAGATTCCCGATTCTGTAATAATCCTGCATGGCTGAAGCCTAATAACTCAATTCTTGCAACTCATGTCTAACATTAATTCCCTGTATTATGAAAAATGAACCATTACATCATGAGCTGTAATCAGGACATATGTTGAGGAGTCAGAACAGTGACTCCGTGTGCAGAAATTCTCATTTTTCAAAAAGAGAAAGAAAAAGAAATCAATGAATGATGAATCAACCCTCCACAGGAGATTTCAACCTTTCAGATAAATTACCAGCACAGATGCCACTCTCATGCTTTTTAATGCCCTTCTAGATTCAATCATAATGACGACTACCTTTGTTTCTGCTTCTTCTGCCTGGGAATGAGAAACCTAGTTTGGCTTTGATACATACATTACAAGGGACACTGACTGAGCCAATAGTTCTGTCAGGATTCCAAGTAATAGACCCATAGCAAGCAAAACTCTGAGGCAGGTAGATTCCTCAAATAATAGCTTTATTGGATATATCATATTGGCACAGATCTGCTGAAAACAGACTCTAAGGGTTCCTGCGGTTTTCAACTAATTAAAAGCAAAAGTTTTCCACTTTCTCAAAACAATTAGTCACATGGTCCAATCACAGCTTCGCCTAGTTGCCTGGTAACATCACCCCTCCTTCCTCTGATCAGGTGTGAGAAAGTCCTTGGTTCCTAAGAGAAAGTATTTTATTTTGGCTACAAAGTCCCAAATATCTCAATTCCCCCTGTCAGCATTCCAGAAAAACCCCAACTCCAAGTAAAGATGCGGAAGCAAACATTTTTCCAAAGTTCTCTTTACTAGAATAGGCAAACTGGCACATGTGGGAAAACCCGAATCTGAAAAGCCCGAGTTTTCCTTCAGTAAGTCAAAGCTCCTAAAACCATCCCCTTTTCTCCCCAATCGATCACATGCTCCAATCAACGTCTGCTCCATCTCGATCCAGCCCCTGACCACTCCTTCTCCAGATGCTGGATCGCCCTGACCTTGACTGGCAGGAAGAATGCTATTATGTCTACTAACAACCCCTCTCCTTAATCCCCCCTCCTACTTTCCCACTCATGAGAAGGTGGCAGCATTGGCGCTTCCGGCCTAATATAGCTTCCAAAGGGATAGGGAGGGACACCCCCTCCCTATCCCTCAGCAAAGTATGGCAAAGCTCCAAGATGGCTTCGGTCAGGTCAGCTTCAGGGTTGACAAGTTCAGGCAACCAGAACTCACAAATCAGAAAATCTCCTCAGGTCAAGGTTCAAGAATCTGTCTTTGAATGGGGTGCTTAATCTGTGGATTTTCACCTTATGGAGCCAACTGCAAGAATAAGTAGGAGCTCTACTAGGCTCCATATAGGTTTTGTCACTGGGAGGGAAAATTAAATGCCCATTGCAATACACTTTGGCTGTTTCAAACAGAACTCCTGACAGCTGTTTCTGGAATAATAATTTAAAAACCCTGAAAAACCCATCACACACATGCATGCTTCTTATCTGCAAGCAACTTTATAAGAACAAAATCCAATTTGAATCGGTCACCAGCACCAGATATTTAGTCTTCTGAGCTTTCGGACTCATGCTGGAGCCCATCCTCAAAGAACTTCTCTCTATAGCAGAGTTTATAAGAACACTTTTAGACTTTAAAGTGTTCTTGACCCTGATAGAAGTAGCCAAGGATGATGTCATTACACCCATCTCCCAAGTTCCACATTGCCCCTTTTTGGGGGGAAAGGAAGAAGGTGAAGGAGATCAGAGTTGCATTAAGGTGTTTTATAACACCACAGCTGGGAAATAATTTGGGAATGTATTGGATTTCAGTGGTTCAGTTGTATGCATGTTTTATTTTTAAATTAGATTACTCTAGGACTCCTTGGAGCATACTTTAGTCATGGTTAAAAGCATTGATTCACCGCAAGTCAGAAACAGGCTCCCAGTTTGCACTTGATCTGCTAAAGCAAGATTGGCTTGAAACTGATGGATTTCCCATTTCCCAGGGGAGTTTTCTTAATGGCTGGTTAATGTCTAATGATATTCGATCAATCATTCATGATCTTTTTCCTATTCCTCACTAGTCCCTGTTCTGTTTCTCACTTGCCATGGGTTTATTAGGCCAGCTCGTTACAAATTATATATAATTCTTCCCTCCCTTCCTTTCTGATATTTTTGAATTCAAAAACTCTTCCTTAGGGCCTTGCAAATGTGTTGGTCATCAGTGCTGACTGAGAATATAGAATAGAATAGAATAGAATAGAATAGAATAGAATAGAATAGAATAGAATAGAATAGAATAGAATAGAATAGAATAGAATAGAATAGAATTTTTTATTGGCCAAGTGTGATTGGACACACAAGGAATTTGTCTTGGTGCATACGCTCTCAGTGTACATAAAAGAAAAGATACATTCGTTAAGAATCATAAGGTACAATACTTAATGATAGTCATAGGGTACAAATAAGCAATCAAATCATATTAGAAAACAGTCAATATAAATCGTAAGGATACCAGCAACAAGGTTACAGTCATAAGTGGGAGGAGATGGATGATAGGAACGATGAGAAGATTAATAGTAATGCAGACTTAATAACTAGTTTGACAGTGCTGAGGGAATTATTTGTTTAGCAGAGTGATGGCGTTCAGGAAAAAAACTGTTCTTGTGCAGTGCTCTATATTATCGTTTTGAGGGTAGGAGTTGAAACAGTTTATGTCCAGGATGTGAGAGGTCTGTAAATATTTTCTTAACTTGACAGATCTGAGGGAATCTAAGATGGAGACAGAGGCTCCAGAATCTCTCCCCCCCCCAAAGACCAGCTAAGGGTAGACTGATCTGATTTATAACCTAACTTAATCCTAAATAGTAATACCTCAAAGATGTGATGACCTGGGGCAAGGCACAGAAGCTGAGAATTCAAACTCCCCTTTAATGCTCCAAATGGCAGCCCTTAAGATGCAAAGGAAAAGATGGCTTCCAGGGCTGGAAGGTTGGGGTTGTTATTTGGAACCCTGACACCAAATTTCCCCAAACACTCCCATGTTCTCCGCAAGTCCAGAGCAAAGTGTGCACGTACACACACACACATGGCAGCCTCTGCCTGCGTGCAGTCCAGTAAAGCAAAGGAACAGGGTAATGAGTCCACGAAACAAGGAACAAACAACAAGTCCACGAAGCAAGGAAGAAGCAATGAGTCCATGAAGTAAGGAACAAACAATGAGTCCATGAAGCAAGAAAGGAGCAATGAGTCCATGAAGCAAGGAAGAAGCAATGAGTCTATGAAGTAAGGAACAAGGCTCTGAGTCCATGAAACAAGGAAGAAGCAAGCAGTCCTGCAAACTTCAAATGTCTTCAACGGCACACAAAACTCTACAAATTCAGTGTTTGTTCCTGACAAATGCCCCTCTCCACAGTGTCTCCTTAAATCTCAGTCCCCAGGGGTGGGGCACTTTCCTCCCAAGTTGTCGGGTCAGCCTATGCTGTTTATGCCTTTTCTCCACTCTCTGTGCTTGGGGATCAGGAGGGGGCGGTCCTTGCTCATCGCCTGAGCTCCATCGCTCATTTCCACTGCTTCCTTCTCTCAGTCATCCTGCCCCTTTCCTCCCTGCTAACAAGCTGTCCCAATCCTCAGGGGCCCTGGGCTGCCTCATCCTGCTCCTCCCCACATCCCTCCAAAGCCAACGAAGCTGCCCCCTCGATCTCTGTTGGCTCCAGCTCCGGCTTGTCCTCCTTCACAGATTCAGGCTCCAATGGGGGCATGACAAAAGATATATAATAATAAGAATCCTATAGCATCTTTTTTGCGGAGTTATTTTCCTGTCAAGGTTCTTAAAACAAATTAAGGTAGATAATCCACTACTACCTACAGGTACCACAATGCCCACAATTTCAGTAAATGGGGCTTGCTGTCTGTCTCTCTCTCTCTCTCTGTGTATAACTTTGTGAGATCTCTGGTGTCAGTTTTGGAAGCCATATTAGGCCGGAAGCTTCCATGCTGCCACCTTCTCATGTGTGGGAAAGTAGGAGGGGAGATTTAGTAGAGGGGTTGTTGGTAGACATAATAGCATTCTTCCCATTGGTCAAGGTCAGGGCGATCCGGCATCTGGAGAAAGAGTGGTCGGAGTGCTGAGTCGAGATGGAACGGACGTTGATTAAAGCATGTGATCGACTGAGGAGTGAGGGGATGGTTTTGGGGGTTTTGATTTACTGAGGGAAACCTGGACCTTGCAGATTTGGGTTTTCCCAGATGTGTCAGTTTACCTATTCTAGTAAAGAGAACTTTGGAAAGTGCTTGCTTCCGCGTCTTTACTCAGAGTTGGTGTTTTCTGGAACGCTGACATCTGGGTTCTTACATGTGATGTATCATGTTTTTAATGTTTTTAATTTTTAAATGTTTTTTTATAATGATTTTTTAAAATGTATTGTGAGCCGTCCTGAGTCTTCGGAGAGGGGCGGCATATAAATTGAATAAATAAATTAAATTAAATTAAATTAAATTATGTTTTATAATTTTCAAAACATATATTTATTTCAATTTGGGAGCTGCCTGCAATCTGTGATTGGGTGATTGGGCGACTGGGGGATTGGGAGTGCCATTTGAGGAGCTTGTTGAATCTTGAATTGACCAATCTAGTGTGGAAAATGGTCCAATTGAGAAGTTCCATCACCACCAGTGAAGGTATCAGCCGCTGTTAGATTCACTTGGGCCTTTTTCCCACTCATTTAGAAAGCAATCGACTCATCCTGGAGTTGGCAGAAAACAAAACTGGAATGAAATTGGCTGCTCCCATTGCCAATTCCTATCATACTTCTGTTGCCTCTGGGCTGACTCACTTCTGGGTGATACTGTCCTAATTACGCTTGTGAAGCACACGGCAGACAAAGCAACTGGTTGAATCCTACCTTCCTGCCCTTCCTTTTCTGTATAGCCAGCTGGTGAGAAAAATAACAGCTGCTGGAGCAGGTATGGAGAGGTAAGGTCTGACTGCAGGACTCAGTCTGTCATCTCTAAGTTTCTTCCGGTGCTACTTTCTCCTATAAGCCATTTTGTTGTAAGCTGTGCTAAATAACTCAAACAGAACAGAGCAGAGCCACAAAGGGAGCTGAGTCACACACACTGATTTAGGATTTCTTCCCCTTTCTTTCTTTAAACAGGGAACAAATACTAAGCTTCAAACTCTTCGATACTCCTGCAAGCCACTCTTTTGCTATTTTGACCTTGTGTTCAGTCGGTAAAGGCTACAGAATTAAAGCATTTACAGCAGTGCAGGCAGAGCAGACCAAAACTGTTATGCACTGTTGATGCTGTGTCCAGCTCTTTAGGAGACAAAAGCAGAACTGGAAAAAAAATACTGCATTCCTTCCTTCCTCCCTCCCTCCCTCTGAGAATTTCACCTACATACATAGAATATAGAATAACAGAGTTGGAAGGGATCTTGGAGACCATCTAATCCAACCCCCTGTTTGAACAGGAGAGTCTATTCTATTTCAGACAAATGGATGTCCAGTCTCTTCTTGAATGCCTCCAGTAATGGGACACCCACAACTTCTGAAGGCAAACCATTCCACTAGTTGATTGTTTTCACTGTTAGGAAATTTCTCCTTAGTTCTAGGTTGCTTCTCTCCTTGATTAGTTTCCATCCATTGTTTCTTGTCTTTTCTTCTGGTGTTTTGGAAAATAGGCTGACCCCCTCTTCTTTGGGGCAGCTCCTCAAATACTGGAACACTGCTATCATTTATTTATTATTTATTATTTATTTTATTATTCATATTTCTATGCCGCCCACTCTCCGAGGACTCTGGGCGGCTTACAAACAAAGACAGTATACTAAATAGCATATTGCCCCCAACAATCTGGGTCCTCATTTTACCCACCTCGGAAGGATGGAAGGCTGAGTCAACCTTGAGCCGGTGAGATTTGGTCTGCGGATCTGCTGAACTAGCAGTCAACTGAAGTAGCTGCAGTACTGCACTCTAACCACTGCGCCACCTCGGCTCATGTCACCCCTAATCCTTCTTTTTATGTTCAACACCTTACCCATTCTTCTACATTGGCTCTCCACTTCCTCTCTCATTTTCATACTAAGCATTAAAAGCTATTTTCTGTCATATTATGTGGCAGATGTGTCAATGAGCCATTTTGTTGTTAGTTGCAAAGTCATGTCCGACCCATCGTGACTCCATGGACAACGTTCCTCCAGGCCTTCCTGTCCGCTACCATCCCCCGGAGTCCATTCAAGCTCACACACACTGCTTCAGCGACTCCATCCAGCCACCTCATTCTCTGTCGTCCCCTTATTTTGCCCTCCATCTTTCCCAGCATTAGGTTCTTCTCCAGTGAGTCCTTCCTTCTCATTAGGTGGCCAGAGTATTTGAGCTTCATCTTCAGGATCTAGGCTTCTAAAGAGCAGTCAGGGTTGATGTCCTCTAGGACTGACCGGTTTGATCGCCTTGCAGTCCAAGGGACTCGCAGGAGTCTTCTCCAGCATCATAGTTCAAAGGTCTCAATTCTTTGGCGCTCAGCCTTTCTTATGGTCCAACTTTCCAATGAGCCACAGGCTTTACTATATTTATTGTAGTAAATGCCTCTATGTACATGGATGGGAACAAATGATCCACACACACACCAAGGATGGTATTCACTTACCTTTGCTACCGGTTCGCAAATGTAAGGGCACGCGCCACCTCCGCATATGCGCAGAGCTTTCTGTGCATGCGCAGAGCATCAAAAACAGGATGTGATGACATCAGAGTGGGTGGGCAGAGCTTCCCACAGCTGCCACTACCGATTCACCTGAACCGGATAGAATACCACTGACACACCCTAATCAACCCCAATGGGTCTAGGACAACTCATTGCAGCCAACTCACACGGGACAGGAGTTACATTAATATAGAAGAAATGGTGGAATAAAATAATTAAAGAAAGGATGAAAAAGGAGGGACAAAATGAAATGTGAATGACCAAAGATAAAATAAATTTTAATTATTTTAAATAATGACATTGAAATGTTGAATCATTCCGCAGTGAGTCGTCCCTTGGCAAGTTGACTATGCTGAATTATCCCATGGAGAGTTGGCCATGGAGAGTTGGCTGCAGTGAATTGTCCCGTTCAAAATCCCAATTGCCAGTTTCTCCTGAAAGTCTGTTCATTGGATGATCTTATTTAAATATTAGGAGCAAGGCAGCTATACAGATACCATATGTTGGGCTGATGGATTTATGCTAGCTCCCAGAGCTGTACTCAATGTATTTGTAGAGGATTCTATTTTGAACATCAGTCTTTTCCCTGAAATATCCTAAAACAGTGATTCTCCACCTGTGCTCCTTGGAGTCCTGAAATTTTGTCAGGGTGTTTCATCTTAAAGTGAGAAATACTTATGGTAGGCAAACAGCCGCACGAGTTATAGGGGTGCACCTAGATACACCCACATTACACCAATTCTCCGTGAGCTGCACTGGCTCCCTATTGGTCTCCGGGTGCAATTCGAGGTGTTGGTCATTACCTTTAAAGCCCTATATGGTTCAGGGCCAGGCTATATTCAAGACCGCCTTCTACCACATAGCTCCCAGCGACCGGTAAGATCCCACAGAGTCGGTCTCCTCTGAGTCCCATCAGCTAAATAATATCGGCTGGCAGGCCCGCAGGGGAGGGCCTTCTCTGTGGCTGCCCCGGCTCTCTGGAACCAATTACCTCCTGAGGTCCGGACCGCCCCCACCCTATTGGCCTTCCGCAAAGCGGTGAAGACCTGGCTCTTCCAGCAGGCCTGGGGCCGTTGATCTCATTATAATGATCTTGCGAGACCCAGCCATGAATTGGAGTGCATGTGTTTTAATGTTTTTAAAGTTTTTAATGTTTTAATGTTTTTCTTTTTAACATTTTTTATGGGATTGTTCGCATTGTTTTATTCTTTGTTGTAAGCCGCCCAGAGTCACTTAGGAGTTGGGCGGCATAGAAATGTGGCAAAATAAATAAATAAATAAATAATGGCAATTTTTTTTTTTTTTTTAATTTGATTTATATGCCGCCCTTCTCCGGAGACTCAGGGCGGCTTACAGTGCGTTAAGCAATAGCCTTCATACTTTTGTATATTTATACAAAGTCAGCTTATTGCCCCCACAAACTGGGTCCTCATTTAACCTACCTTAGAAAGGATGGAAGGCTGAGTCAAACTTGAGCCTTGGAGAGATTCGAACCAGCAGTAAATTGCAGGCAGCTGTGTTAATAACAGGGTGCTTTAAACCACTGTAGTACCAAGGCTCTTATTTGGATCAAAACAGACACCTGCATACATGATCTGGCCTTCATGTTCTATGAAATGATTGCACATCATGGAATCCAGTTTTAGTTGTTTACAATTCACCATTGCAAGTTTGCAAGTCATTGGATTTCCATCTGAGAAAGTGACTGCCCCCATCCAGAGCAGACGGAACAGACTAAGCAGCACATACAATATCTACTTATCTATGTGGGCGGTGGGGGGGGGGGAAGGTCGTAAAAGTCTTGATGAAACTTTAATGCAGCTGTTGTTTTTCATTTAAGCACCTCAACTCACCAGTGGTTACAGGAACACTTCCCTGTCACATCCAGTGAAGCTCTCAGGACTCCTTCTCAGCAAAAGAAGGATTAAAAAAGAAATGCCAGCCGCTTGTCTGGAGGATAGGTAGAGTCAAATCACATGAAATAAGTAATAACATAGCCAAACCACTCCACTATGGTTCATCTTGTTCCAAAGCAAAACATGATCTAAATATCAGCAACCGGGGGGGATAACAACCGAAAAGGTTATAATGACCTCTGTGTCCAGCAGAGCAATCTGGTTGGTTATTGTTCAAAACTGGATATAGTTCTAAGTGGCCTGAATGGTTTTTAACCATTCGTTCTTAGGCATGATAGAAAGAACATGCTGTGCTTTCCCCCCCTCTTACAGTTAGGTAACAGAATTGGATTCCCTGTAGCTTTCAAGGATACTTTTTTTAAAAAAAAAAAATCCAATATATGAGGGATGGATTTGAGTCCACATAGTTCAAAACTCTACATGATGACAGTCTCATGTGATCAGATGTTAGGGGTTTAAAAAAGGAAAGTCATTTATTTCTATTAGAGATCTGCCAAGAGAACAAGCCATTCTTTATGAGCAAAACAAGAAACAGAAACCAACAAAAAAAATAATAAATCTGCAAATTAACTCTTAGACTTCCAGTGAAAAATCAGAACTATACAGAAGTGTCTGTTTATCGGAAGTAATTCTTACGCCATTCCAATTCCTCAAGAATAAAAAGGGGTTCCAAAGGAAAGAAAACGAACAAACATTTCTGCTCTTGTAACAAAGACACCAACGGAGCAGAAGGCTTGTAGCCGAAAATGGAGAGTTAAATCTACCTGTGGCTGATTAAAAAAAAATGTGTTCCTTCCTACAACTACTCAGTGCTATACAACACTAAACAGCATCTTTCTAAAGTGTGCATTTAAAATATGTATTCTGGGAATTTTTACCTTGATGTCGTACACATTCCCAGTTCAGAAAGCCCATTTTGTATTGGAGATACTTGCTTTTTGTCCTTTTAAAAAAATATTTAATCAGTTTATAAAGCTTATGACAAAAAGCACCCCATAAACAATTGGAGAAGGAGAAAACCAACATCAATGCTCTGATCCAGAGATTACACCAAGAGGCAAGGAAGAAGTTATATATACCGTAGGAACCTAAATACTACAACCTAAAAAGACAACATTCCTTAAGGATGCCGCATTATAGCTCAGTATTTTCAATGTTAGCAACTTGGAGATAAGTGGACTTCAACTCAGCCAGCCTGTAGCCATATTTCTTGAGATGGAGAAATATGTTCTAGTTCAGGGGTCTGCAACCTTAAACACTCAAAGAGCCATTTGGACCCATTTCCCACAGAAAAGAAAAAAACGGCAGCCACAAAAGAGCTCTTTCCCTTGAAGAGCACTCGGAGGCTCCAACTGGTCCAGAATGCAGCCGTGCAGATGGTTATGGGTGCGAATCGGCGGGCCCACATAACAGCCCTCCTGCGCAAACTGCACTGGCTCCCGGTGGTCTTCTGGGTGCGATTCAAGGTGTTGGTCACCACCTTTAAAGCGCTCCATGGCTTAGGACCGGGGTATATATGAGACCGCCTTCTGCCATCAACAACCTCCCACCGGCCAATACGCTCCCACAGAGAGGGGCTCCTCAGGGTGCCGTTGGCCAAACAATGCCGACTGGCGACACCCAGGGGGAGCGCCTTCTCTGTGGAGGCACCAGCCCTCTGGAATGAGCTGCCCCTCGAAGTCATTCATTTTGGGGATGCCGGGGGCAGCACAAACATTTTGCCAGCGATAACGGGCTCCTGAGCTCTATTTTCAGCTGCAACTCTCTGCCAGCGAAAATGGACCTCAGGAGCTCCATTTTCACTGGCAGAGGCACCACAGGCTGGTCCTTCGCTGTTTCCAGGGCAGCACCACCGGCCAGATCTAAGTCCCCCTCAGTCTGGATCTGGGCCCTGGGCCCCGGGCCTTGAGTTTGACACCCCTGATCTATGAAGTAACATAGGAGCCGAGGTATTTCTTCACCATCTCTGAAACATCAGCTTGGGACAAGTATTTTGGTAACTGGAATAATCATTTTCCAGCATTTGAATTCATACTTTTCATATCCACACTTCTGGATAATCCCTTTTTATTCCCATAGTCCTACAATGAAGTGGTGGAATTCAATTTTTTTTACTACCAGTTCTGTGGGCGTGGCTTGGTGGGTGTGGCGGGGAAGAATACTGCAAAATCCCCATTCTCTCTCCACTCCTGGGGGAAGGATATTGCAAAATCTCCATTCCCACCCCACTCTGGGGCCAGCCAGAGGTGGTATTTGTCGGTTCTCCGAACTACTCAAAATTTCCGCTACTAGTTCTCCAGAACCTGTCAGAACCTGCTGAATAGCACCGCTGCTACAATGGTAATGTATCAGGGCATAATTTTTCTGCAATTAAGGGCAAGGCAAGAAAGGACTACAGAGAGCTATCTGTAGTGGTCCTGAGCTAGCCCAGTGTTTCCCAACCTCAGCAACTAAAAGACTTGTGGACTCCAATTCCAAGGAGCTTCCTATCACCGGCACTACCAGTTCGCCTGAGCTGGATAGAATCGGCTGTATTTCACCACTGCTCTGATCCCTCTTCTATTTTGCATTCTGAGGGATCATGTTATGGATGGGGATGATGGTTTCCAACACTATACATATTCAGCATGGAATAAACTCTACAATAGTGAAGCAAATAGAATTTCTTTGTAAATAGGCAAGCAGAAAGTTTCATTACAATAAACAGGTAACCACGGACCATTCAGTTAACCCATCCAGCACATATGGTCACTGTGAGAAAAAAAGTGAAAATAGTGGGGACACCATCAAACACCAAAATAACATATTTGACCATAACCATTATAGAGAATAGATGAAATTAGCTACAGGCAGTGGTGGGATTCAAATAATTTAACAACCGGTTCTCTGCCCTAATGACCAGCTGGCTAGGCATGGCTCAGTGGTCATGTGACCATGTGGGCGTGGCCAAATCAATGTCACTCACGTCGATGGGCGCTGTTACAATGTAATAACGATTAACCAGAGAGGCAGTTTCTGTAAGCAGGGCAATAAAGATTAGGCTAGAAACAGCACCAGAATGTTTCCTTCCTGCCTTCCTTACAAGATTAACCCTGTAAAGTGGGAAAAAAAACAAAATAAGTTTTCTTGCAACAACCAGTTCTCCAAACTGCCTAGAAAGTTAACAACCAGTTCTCCCGAATAGGTGTGAACTGGCTGAATCCCACCACTGGCTACAGGGTTGCTACAAATGATTGATTTGCCTTTATGTGCATGTTAAATGTTGATCACTGTTTATTGATCAAATATTCATCCTGAATTGATCCTTTCAGGGATTTTCTCAGTGGGCATGGGATATCCTAATGAAGAATGACCACACGTTTAGGAACATAAGCATGTTTTATTAGCATCTGTGGCTTGACTTTAAAAAGGTAAAATTGTTGTGGCCCACCAGCAGCCTGTGCAGCTGGTAGCTGATTCCGACAGCGAGGAGGCGAGTCTGGTGATTCGCCAGCAGCCTGTGCAACTGGCACCCGGTCAGACAATGAGGAGGCTGGAGAAGATGTGGTGTCAGAGGCGGGGATTTAGCCAGGGCCTTCAGAACCTCCAGAAGCTCCCATAAGTGAAGAGGAAGAAGAGGAGGAGCCTCTTCTCAATGCACGGGTGCGCAGAGCTGCCAAAAGGCAGGAATGGCTTCTCAGGAGGAGGTCTCCTCGAGAGTAAGGCTTGGGGCTAATTGGCCACTCCCTTAGCCTATTTAAGGAAGGACGACTGAGGCAATTTGCAGAAAACAACGTGGGTGATTATGGGGGCGACTCAATGCACCCACGTAACACCTTTCCTGTGCGAGCTGCACTGGCTCCTGGTGGTCTTCTGGGTGCATTTCAAGGTGTTGGTTACCACCTTTAAAGCACTCCATGGCTTAGGACCGGGGTACATATGAGACCGCCTTCTGCCACCGATAGCCTCCCACCGGCCAATACGCTCCCACAGAGAGGGGCTCCTCAGGGTGCCGTCGGCCAAACAATACCGACTGGTGACACGCAGGGGGAGAGCCTTCTCTGTGGGGGCACCAGCCCTCTGGAATGAGCTGCCCCTAGAGGTTCGTACGATCCCCGACGTGCGTACCTTTTGCTGCGCCCTGAAGACCCTTCTGTTCCAACAAGCCGGCCTGGCCTAATATGAATTTTATAATGGGTGTATGTTAGTTTTTAATTTGTGGGCCAAATTTTTTATATATTCGATTTTAAATTGTTTTTAAATTTTATAAATTTATATGTGTTTTAAAATGGCTGTACACTGCCCTGAGTCCTTCGGGAGAAGGGAAGTATAGAAGTCCAATAAACATAACATAACATAACTTAGTTCATATTCCTTCGCGTATTGACTCCAGAAATGTCTGATCGGCTCTTGCTTCTCTCTTGTCATTTTTCCTGCAATTTGCTTCTGGCATTCTGCCAACCACAATAAGCTTATGGTTATCTGAAAGACTGTGCCTCAGAATTGAGTTATTATTCCTTGGAATCTTGTCGGCTGTTAATGAAGTTAAATTAACAGCCCTTGTTCAGAAAAGACTGATTTAAACTGTACTTGTGTTTGAACAACTACTAAGAAAGCTCATTAGTAGTCCTTAATTACACAGACTTTGTGTGGGCTGCATTCTTTGTGGTCCGTAGCTGGGGCAGAACAAAAATGTTGGCTACAATTCCACAGCCACAGCCCCAGGTTTTCATCAAACTGTGGTGACCACCATCTTGCCATCGGAGCTGAGGAAGATAGCTTGTCTCCCAAAAAAGGCTTCCAGATAGGAGGGAGATGGCATTCGGGACTTCTTGAATCCTAGCTCATCTGTTTCCAGAAGGGGCAAATTTATTACTAAAAGGTATGAGAAATAACACTTTAAAGTCTAATGCTGTTATGGGTAGTCTTCAATTTATGACCTCAATTGGGCCCCAAATTTTCGTTGTTAAGCGAGACATTTGTAAAGTGAATTTTGCTCCATTTTGCGACCTTTCTTGCCCAGTTGTTAAGTGAATCACTGCAATTGTTAAGTTAGTAATGTAGTTGTTAAGTGAATCTCGATTTCCTATTGACTTTGCTTATCAGAAGGTCGCAAAAGGTGAATCGCATGACTTCGGGACACTGCAACAGTCATAAATATGAGTAAGTTGCCAAGTGTCTGAAATTTGATCAGGTGACCGTGGGGATGCTGCAACGGTCATAAGTGTGAAAAACGGTCATAAATTCCCTTTTTTCAGTGTCATTGTAACTTTGAATGCTCACTAAATGAACCGCACTACCTGTATTATAATCTAACAAAATAACTAAAAGATCCATAATGATTGCTAATTTTCAGGTATCTCAAGATACCATCAAGCAAACTTACCGGTAATTATTTTTCAGATTTGTTTGAGAATTTAAAAAAATACTGGTTCAGGAGCTGGACCATTGTTCCAATTGCCCAGCGAGGATGCCCAGATGAATTTGTATCCTAGCCTTAATAGATGGGTCCATTTCTCTTCATGCCACGTCCTCCACTCCAACTGGTACGCTGGGAAGCTGAACAAGTTGTTATCTTCCATGCTACTTCCTTCCTTCCCACCTGCCTTCTTCTGTAGATCTAGTTAATGTGAAAGCTAAATGCCATTCCCGTTAAATGATCACGCAGCAACCCATTGTGAACTTCTGGCAGCGATATTTATTTTGCCGTAGGAAGAAATCAAAAGAACAGCAGCCTTTTTCTCTTAGTCCCACCTGCCCCCCACGATGACACACGTATGCACACAACATTAACACTGATTCTTGCAATATCCCCCTGGGGCACTTCATTAGAATCCCTACTTGGCAAATACAGAAGAGTGAGGGAAGTACAACCTTAAATGAAATTAAAAATGCCACTCCCGTTCTTCAATTTGTTTGCTCCGTTGCGTGACTTAAAAGACCCACACCGATCCCATTATGCGCCAAGGAAACATAAATCGTAACAAACCCAGTAAATTCTTAGGGTTAGAACAGAAATGTGGTAAAGGCCAAAGGGGTTTCAGGGGCAAAAGGAGCACTTGTGGGGCTGTGATTCCTAAACTGGGAGAATGGCTCCAACAGATCTTAGGAACATTAGAGTTCTCTGTCCAGAAGTGTTAGGATCTAAGATCCTCTACAGCAGTGATCCCCAACCTTTCTGGCTTTGCAGACAGCCGGGGGTGGGGTGGGAGGGAGACGGGATGGTTCTGTTTGTGCCCGCTGCTCATGCAACTGGAACTACATGTGCGTCAGGGGTGGGTTCTATTTACCTTTACTATCAGTTCGTATCGCACCCTCTTCTGCGCATGCAGAAGATGATGATGAGGTCCAGGTCAGTGGGCGGAGCTTCCCGCCGGTTTTACTACAGGTTCTTGTGAATCGGTCCGAACCAGGGGCAACCCACCACTGACATGCATGTTTGCCCGCCGCATGTGCGGCAGTGGTGGGTTCCTCCCGGTTCGGCCGAGCCGGTAGCAGTGACGATATGACTTCACCGAACCAGTTCTCTATGTTTGGGAGCTGGGCCTTCCTGCCCCCCCTGGTTATTCTTACCTTTTATTTGGCCCCGCCCCCAATCTATTTGCTGCTTCCCGAGTCCCATCTGATCAGCTAGAAGGAAAAAAACTGTTTAAACTCTTGCCGCGGGGCTTCAAAGGGCCGCCCTACAGCTGATCAGTGTTATAAGGCAGTGTGGTGGTAGACTAGGGAGCTCAAAAAACACATGGGTAGACCGATGCCTCCAAAAACAAATGGGTAGACTGGTACAGCTCTGCAAGCAGTTAAAAGCCTGGTAGACCAGTACCTCTGCTAAATCCTAAAGAATTGTCACATGACCATCAAGCCATGCCCACAAAATAAACCACGCCCACAGAACCGGTAGTAAAAAAATTTAGAACCCACCC